>NC_092840.1:4415308-4781558 GCF_039878825.1 Excalfactoria chinensis | reverse complement strand
GACTGGATGATCTTTACAGACCCCACCAACTTCAACCACCTTATGTTCCTGTATGAGAGCAACACCCACGCCCGCTGCCGGGTTACTCACTGCTCACAGCGCCTGCTCAGCACACAGCGGCCCCAAAGCGCCGCGCTCCGCCCCACGACGACCTCAGGGAGCGGCACAGCCAGACTCTGCCCCGCCGCGGGCTGCGGGCACTCACCATCGACTCGCACTCCGGCTCTGTCTTCAAAGTGTCCAAACCCAGGCGGCAACGGAGCTCCTGGTTCTCCATGGAGAGGCTGCCGGTCTGTTCCCTCAGCCGCTGGTTCTCCCTCAATAGCCGTTGGTTCTGTGGAGACCGGAGCGCGGTCAGATCGCATCCCACAGGCGCCCCGCGCGGCCCGGCCCGGCGCTCACCTCCTCCTCCAGCTCCACCACCTGCTGCTCCAGCTCCGTCATCCGCGCCTTCTTCCTGTCCCGGGCGCTCTGAGCTGCCACTCGGTTCTTCAGCTTCCTACGGGGCACAATATGGGCACAATATGGGCACAATATGGGCACAACCGGAGGCCCCGCGGCCCTCCCTGCTCGGCCCAACGCCGCCGCCCCCCCCTCACCTGCGCAGAGCCTTCTCCTCAGGGCTCAGGTGGGTGAGGCGCTGCCGCTTGCGGGCCGGCGGCGGAGCCTCTGGGGGGCTGGGAGCCGCCCCCGCGGGCAGCACGACGGACAGGCGGCGGCCGGGAGCGGATTCGGCCGCATCGCCCGGGAAAAGGAGCAGCCGCGGAGCTCCACGCAGCTCCGCCATAACCGGGACAACCGCACCGACAGCCGCCGCCACACAGTGCCGGCACGGCGGCCCCGCCCGGATTTCTACGGTCGTGTCTCTTTCTGATTGGTCGAGACGGAGTGACGTACGGCACCTCGCGGGCCGCGATTGGCTGCAGGAGGGAGCAAGGCTGGGGCGGATTGCATCAGACTGTGGGGGAAGGGTTGGCACGTGGCGGGCCTTGAGGGCGGTGCGGGGCTGTCATGGCTGCCATTGCCGCCTTGCCATTGCCGTCCTGCCATTGCCGCCCTGCCATTGCCGCCCTGCCATTGCTGCCCTGCTATTGCCGCCCTACCATTGCCGCCCTGCCATTGCCGGCATTCCCGGGCTGCCCAGAGCTATGGGTCCCTGGAGGTGCCCGAGGCCATGGATGGGCCCTGGGCAGCCCGAGCTGTGGAGCATCTTTGGATGTCCATCTTTGATGGATGGCCATCTTTGAAGTCCCCTCCAACCTCAGCCGTTCTGTGATTTCAGAGCGCTGACTTCTGCCTTTTTGGTTTTCTTTTGCTTTGCCAACCTGCTGTTTACACGTTCCTCTTCTTATATTTCTATTCTTTTTTTTTTCTTCAGTTATTGCATTTAAGCCTGTGAGCCCCGTGTCAGCGATTACTTCAGAGAACTTCTTGTATAACCTTGCATAAATATCAAAGAATGGTTTGAGTCAGAAGGGACCCCCAAAGGCCATCAGTTCCCACTGCCTGCAGTGCTCAGGGACACCCACAGCTCCATCAGTGCTCACAGCCCCATCCCCTGACTGTGGGTGCCTGCAGGGATGGGGCACCTCCACCTCTCTGTGCACCCTGTGCAGTGCCTCACTGCCCTCAGTGTGAACAACTTCTTCCTTATATCCAATCTAAACCTCCCTTCTTTTAGTTTGAAACCATTTCCCCTTCCGCTATCACACAGATCCTGCTAAGGAGGGTCTGCCCCTTCTTCCTTACTGCCTCTCTTTAGATCTGTAGTTCATCACCACGATCTGAGGATGTGCCAATGAGGATACTGTTGGCTGTCCTGCCAGAAACAACATTAGTTCCTGCCAACAGCTTTTATGTGGTATGTTCCAGGTGGCCAACCTAGCAAAGGAAATAGTTCTGTTTAACAAAGGTGGAGAGGCTTTCCCCTTGTGTAACATCAGATAGGGAAAGAAATACGAGCCGAATGTTATCTGCATGTGAAAAAAGGGGGTACAGGGGAGGTAGAGAAAATGAGAATGTACAAAGAAAAGATAATTTAATTAATAGACATAGTCTGAGAAAGAGCATGTTTGCCCAGCGTGTGTCTAGAAACACTTGGAAAGTGGCCTAGGGCCTCCAGCTCATGTCAACAGCTGGCATATTCCCAGATCTGTATCACTAGCTGATTAAAGAGAAAGGAAACTGTTCTGCAGCCTAAAGCAAGGTTATTCCAAACTTGTAACGTCTGTAATTATCGTTCTGTTCACTTTACTTATTCGTACATTTCATCAACATGCTGAGATGGAGAGTGTATCTCTCAAGATATGAGTCCTCTCCGTCTTCAGGTGAAAAATCACCACTGTGTTTCTAAAGGAGACTGCTAACCTGATTGCTGAGTTTGTTGTCAGCTGGGCAGGGAAGACTTCAGCCCTATGCCTAGGTTTGCTGGGGTAGCACTGTTACTGGAAGGTGCCTCATTTCAACATCTTTGCAGATTTGATTAAGCTCTTGGCCCAAGAAAAGGACAGAACTGTGTGCTGGGGGTGCTCTTTAGAAGCGCTGTTGCTTGAGAGGAATTGTGTCCACCTATTTACATGGATGTGTAATTATACATTTGTGGTGCTTGTTACAGGTCAAAGGAAAAAGCAGAGCACTCTCTTGAGATGGATACTATGAGTGCAGCTTGAGGGGAATGCTGCAGAATGAGTTTGGGCAATACAAGACAGAGGGAACTTGTTGTCGCCCCGCTGTCCCATTGAGTAGCTTGTGTTCTGGATTCTCAGCAAATATTTGATGTGCTGAGTGAGCTCTGAGGAGAGCAGCCAACTGTTGAAATCTCACACGCCTAAAAGCTCCTGTTACAGTAAATTCTCCTGTTTGCACATCCGGAATCAGAACTGGAGCCTCTTCTTGGAAAATGCTCCGGGAGGTAAACAACTGCGCTCAGTAAAACCTGATGGCTGCCTCCTACTGGTAAAGCCTAGCACTGGGGCAATGCCTGTTTCTGAAAGGAAACAGCTTCTGCTATTCCTTAGGCTTCACTCACTGGGATTTAGGATTTCCCTACAAATTCAGAGGCTCTGAGAGTCCTGACAGCTTTCTTGTTTTGTTGGGGATGGGGCTGTGAGCACTGATGGAGCTGTGGGTGTCCCTGTGCACTGCAGGCAGTGCGACCAGACAGCCTTTGGGGGTCCCTTCCATACCATTCTGTGAGTCTATTCTATGATTCTACTTCTCACAGAACTTTAGTTTACTTCTTAGTGCTCTTTTCTCTTTTTTTGCTTCAAGGTGCTGCTGTTTCTGCATGTTGATGTGGGCCCTGCAGGGTCACTACACGGTGTATATCTGTCCTGTCTCACAACTCTCATGTCAGCTTGTTCTGTGCATCAGACAGGAGTTTGCCGTGACATCTGAGTGCATAAATTGAAAGGCCGTGGAGACATCTTTAATCGGAACGAATGTCTCTGGAGAAATCTTGGCTCCTGTCGCACCTTCTTGCGGCTTTCGCCGGCAGGCAGAGCCGCTCCTCGGGTACGGGAGGACATCTGCTGGCTGCTCTGCTGCGGTGCAGCCACGGCCGGAGGCGGTGCGATGGGAGAGAGGGGTCAGGAGTTTCGTTTAAGGATTACTTCAATGAAAAACAACCTTCTCGCTCAGATAAGAGTCCAGGATGCCTCTCTGGTCATCAGAAGCTCTATCCACTGCTGCTGGTGTTCAATTGCTTCTGATAGCCATTTTGAGCTAAGGTAGATGTCACCATGCTGCATAGCATTATGATGGCATGTCCCACATTTGTCTACGATGTTGTTTAATATACACGGGGGGACCCTCTGAAACACCAACTGCTTCTTAAATTTGAGAGTCAGAACAGCCCAGAATTCCAAACTAAATACTAAACGAATATCTGCAATGTAGGAGGAAGATGTTAAGTCAACGAGTCTCCTCTCCTCTCCTCTCCTCTCCTCTCCTCTCCTCTCCTCTCCTCTCCTCTCCTCTCCTCTCCTCTCCTCTCCTCTCCTCTCCTCTCCTCTCCTCTCCTCTCCTCTCCTCTCCTCTCCTCTCCTCTCCTCTCCTCTCCTCTCCTCTCCTCTCCTCTCCTCTCCTCTCCTCTCCTCTCCTCTCCTCTCCTCTCCTCTCCTCTCCGTGATGTATGCCCAGTAGTTAATGGGGAAAACCAATCTCATACCTTCCATATGGGTTCAGTGTTACCCGCAAATACTCTCGACTTGCAGCCCCAAAACGAAAAGGTCATCGCTCACCAGTGGGGGGAGACAGCCACTGGTTTCTGCAGTGACAGGTCGCCGTCTCCGTTGTAACTGGATTTCCCATTGAAATGTGCCGTGCTGCGTTATTTGGTGTTACCAGATCACTTTGAATTATAAATCATAGGAGTAAGAGCCATCTTTTTCTTACATCACGTATCCGAGCAGATCCTTTGTGTGTGTTTTCTGTTTTCTTTGCAAAGTGAATGACTGAACCATGCCCTACACAAAGTTTGGCTGATGCTGGAGAGAATCAGATGGAAATTCAGAACTCACAGTAACCAAAGTAAACTTTTAATCCACACTCATGGATGAACTTCTTCATTTCTTTGAGAAAAGGCCATGTTTTCCTTTGCTTTCAATATATTTGCTCTTAAAATCGCTGGGGCCCTGCCCTCATCGCCTGCCTGCTGCACAACCTGACTTTTCCCCTTCCCTACGTTTCACATTCCTTAAACATCCCTACCAAGCAAAAGACAACATATGCTGTGGCCAATCTGCTGTTGCACACATACTTTTTTTTTCTGGCTACTGTGGTGCAGAATGTGTAACAGCTGAGCACCACCCCCTGCCCCCCCAGCGAGGGATGCAGTTCTGTTTACATGCACTCACATTTACTTATGTCCTTTCCTAGTCACAGCCCCTTAACATGCAAATACAGTTACACAAGCTTGGTGTTAATTAAATGAGATGCACTCAGATTGATTATTTCGTCTAAAAAGAGTAATATCAATAACAGACTCTTCTTTGGGCAATGGAATTGAAGAGGGTTGGTTTGTTAGGCACGTTTGCTTCCCATGTCTCCTGCACACCCTGGTGAGAGCTGCTGCAGTACCCAGAGGCAGCAGCCTCTTATTTTCACAACATTTGCAAGAATGTACAGTCTTAAGACCACTGTTCTGCCCTTAAGCTTTGTTAAAATTAGCTGATGTGTTCGGAAGAGTGACAGGGCTGGCAGGCAGATAGCATATGTTTAATTTCATTATGAAATGAGGCTAAAAGAGGCTCTAGAAGGGGTTCTCCCATTTGCTGTATTTGCGGTTGGCTGCACAGATTTGGCAGAAGGCAGCTCTCAGACATCCCCAGCCAAGTGTGTTTTCAAGTGTAGAGACAGCAAGACCAGGGAAGAAGGATTCCTGCCCGGTTCAGTAGTGAGAATAGCTGGTGGTCACAGTGTGAGGACTGCTTGGTGCTGGGTTTTCCTCTTGCCTGATATGCAGAGCTGCATTTCCTACACAATATTCCAGCCCCGTTCTCAGTCTTGAGTTTTTCTCTAACATTCAGCACAGGGGTATGTGGGCACTTCATTGACGTTGTTTTCAATCAGTGTGGGAGGAGGGTTCTATAATACCTAATTGTTTGCATGGGAAATGAGATGTAGGAAGTTTAGTGTCAAAAGCATCCACTGGTGTTGGTTGCCCTCTTCTCAGGGCATTCTTTTTCAGACCATTTGGCATTATATCTCATTTCATTATGCTCAAATCAAAGCTCTTATTGACCTCAGCTGCAGTTATAAATGCTTGAGGCTTCTGTGTGTCAGATCCCAGGCCTCAGTTTGCTATGTGGGGGGAAAAAAAAAAGGAAACATAACTGAAGTATTATGGCAAACTGAACTGGGAGCCATAATGCTGCTAGCTGGGAAGAAAGCCAGTTAGAAATATTTGATTGCTTTAGTGTTAGACAGTCCATTCTTTTCCTGCAACCTCCTGCTTGGATTTCTGCCCAAGTTGGGGGAACTTTGTGACCTGAGACTCAGTGCCTCATGTCACTCCTCGCTATGTGACTGTGGGGCTACAGCAAAGGCAGTGTTGCTGTGCCTGCAGACCACAGCTATGGGTAGTTTTGGAAGTCTGTTTAATTATAAACAGAAGCAGGGGTTCTATCTGTCTGTCTATCTATCTATCTATCTATCTATCTATCTATCTATCTATCTTGTCTGTCTATCTATCTATCTTGTCTATCTATCTATCTATCTATCTATCTATCTATCTATCTATCTTGTCTGTCTGTCTATCTATCTATCTATCTATCTATCTATCTATCTTGTCTATCTATCTTGTCTGTCTATCTATCTTGTCTATCTATCTATCTATCTATCTATCTATCTATCTATCTATCTTGTCTGTCTGTCTATCTATCTATCTATCTATCTATCTATCTATCTATCTATCTTCTATCTATCTATCTATCTATCATTTTTCACTGTACTTCATGATTAATTTATCTACAGTGGGATCCTCCCATGAAGGCAAAAGTGTACCCAGGTAACAGAAGACTTTCTCAGTACAAGCAGACAAGGTGCAAGATTTCTTTTGAGCTATTCAATCTAAACACACCCCATTTTTGTATATGTATATTTAAATCTGAAATCTCACTAATCTCTCAGTGGTGCAGTATTTGTGTGATTTGTAAAGATGAAGCAGAAGGAGGGGGGGGAAGGAAACAATGTATCTCTAGTGTTCATAGATGCCTACTGAAGTCTTAAGGACACCTGGGATGCCTTGACCTACAGCTTATGACTTATCTGTTGACGTTTACTAATAGGACATTAATTGAAAGAATCTGATTATGTTGGCATGAAGAAAAAGAGAGAATCTCAAACCTGACACACAGGGCTTAAAAACCTTCCAGTTATTGGAAATTAGAACCAACTCAAATAAAAAGAAAAGAAAATAGAAGAGAGGTCTGTGAAATGTTACAGTGCCATAAATGGGTCAGATGAATGCCAGGATACAAAAACCCAGTTATTCTTAATGGTGACTTGATCTCAAAACCACGATAAACCAAGTCCAATTTTGATGCAGGAAGCAGCAGTTTGGGGGATGAGGTGGTTGTCCTTCAGCAGCTGATGGCTTCCTGTGCTCTTCTTCTTCCTTTCACCAGCAAAGCCAGGAGCTCCCAGGCTATAGGAAAGGCCCCAGGCACAGATCTACCCATTGGCACAGGGAAGCTGGCATACAGGAAGACCATAATGACGGTGCTGGAGAACTGAACTATCCCAAATATGTTCTGTGGGATACAATACCCTGCTTAAGACTCCACAGAGGAGGTAACAGCAACCCACTCATCATAGTAACAATTACCCCTGCATCCATCTCACCTTTTGCTACAGATTACAAGGCTCTGGGAGAAGACTTCCAGAGTTCTCCTCGTTTAACCTCTTCATGTTGGTCATGATGTATCAAACTGTATGTTACCCCAATACCAGCCATTGATACGCAGATAAAGAAAACCCAAGGGGATGCAGTTTGCAGGAAAGATGCTTTTATTCAGTGCACTAGATGGTCATTTATAGCGCTCCACTGGAACGTGATTTCATAATATTCTAAAGATCATTTTGACCACATCTGTTTGTTATTGCCTTCTCTGTTGTGACCAGGCCCCAGCACTGCAGCGATGCCTCTCCCAGCTGTCTTTCTGTGCATTTGGTAAGTTTGGCCACGTTTGATCCACTGTACCAAATTCATACTCAACAGAGAAACCTTAGCTGATTTAAGCTAATGTGGCTGTGTCCTGCTAAAGGTCCCATTATACTGTCTCATAAGCTCAGAGAATACTGAGTTCAAGGTGCTGATCAATACTCCCAGGGCTGGAGCACCTCTCCTGTGCAGAAAGGCTGTGGGAGTTGGGTTGTTCAGCCTGGAGGAGAAAAAGCTCTGTGAGACCTCACTGTGGCCTTCCAGTACTTGAAGGATGCTTACAAGTGGGAAGCATCTTATGGTTTGATAGTGACAGGACATGAAGGAATGGCTTTAAACTAAGAGTCTAAGGTTAGATGCAAGGAAGCAATTCTTCACTCAGTGGGCAGTGAGGCCCTGGCAGTGCTGCCCAGAGCTGTGGGTGCCCCATCGCTGTAGGTGCCCGAGGCCATGGATGGGCTCTGGGCAGCCTGAGCTGGGGGGGATCTGCCACACGGCAGGAGTGGGGCCGGGGAGTCTGTAAGCTCCTCTCCAACCTCAGCCATCCTGTGATTCCTGCCCTACACACAGCTGAGGAACGTGCTGGATCGCTAGCAATGCCGGGGAAACGGCAAGTGTTGGATTAACGCCATCCACGGATGCAGAAGAGCAGCGTCTCTCCTGCAGAGACAATCGGTGCCATGTGTACGTGGGTTACAAAGGCCCACAGCTGGTGCAAGACGCGCACCAGCAGCAGCCGTCGTGCCCAGGGCTTCGTGCCTGACTCTCCGGGGCATCCCCAAAGGCCGGCGCCGCCGCCTCTGTCACCTCGCGACGGGCAGCGGGGCCGGGCGGGCCGACAGCTCCGGCACCGCGCAGGGCCCGGGCGGGCGCCACAAAGCGCCGAGGCCGCAGTCACGCCCCGACCCCGCAGGCCCGGCCCGCGTGGGAGCCGCCTCCCGCCAGGGCCTTCCCGGCAGCGGCGGGGCCCACTGGGCCGACGGACGCGGGGCCGGGCAGGGCCGAACCGCTGGGCTCCGCGGGGCCGTGCGTGCGTGTGTGTGTTTGTGCATGTGCGTACGTGTGCGTGTGTGTGTGTTTGTGCATGTGTGTGTGTATGTGTGTGTGTGTGTGCGTGTGTGTATGTGCGTGTGTTTGTGCGTGCGTGTGTGTGCGCGCGCGCGTGTGTGTGTGTGTGTGCGTGTGTGTGTGTGCAGAGGGAGGGACGGAGCGGGTCAGAGACGCGCGGAGGGCGGAGATAACCCCGCGGTGGCCGTCACGTGGAGCAGATGAAAGGGAAGCGGCTCGGCGGGGCGGGGAGTAGCCGGGCCGAGGGACGGGGAGCGCGGGGCCGGCGGCGGCGGCGAGGAGCGGGGCGCGGCGCGGCGGGAGGGCGGCTGCCATGGGGCGCTGAGCCGCCCGGGAGCCCGGCCCCGGAGCTGGAGCCGCTCGGGAGCGATGCGAGGCGGCGGAGCGCCGCTCCCCCCCGGCGCGCGATGAGGGGCTGCGGGGCCGGCGCGGGGCCGGCCGTTCCGCCGCCTCTGCTGCTCGGGCTGCTGCTGGCCGCGGCGCCGGGCGCGGCGCTGGGCAAGGAGACGGCGTTCGTGGAGGTGGTGCTCTTCGAGTCCAGCCCCAGCGGCGACTACACCACCTACACCACGGGGCTGCAGGGCCGCTTCTCCCGCGCGGGGGCCACGCTGAGCGCCGAGGGCGAGATCGTGCAGGTGAGCGCCACGGGGAGGGGAAGGAGGGGAAGGGGAAGGGAAAAGGGGGGGGGGGGGGGCGCCGGCCCCAAGATGGCTCCGCGGCGCCGTCCGCCGTCACCTGGCGGCACAAAGCCCGCGCCGGGCCGGGCCGGGCCCCACGTGCGGCGCGCGGCCTGGGGGCTCGGGGCGCCGCGGTGACAGATGCGCGCACAAAGGCCGCGGGGCGCTCCGCAGAGCCGGGCCCGCACCTTGCGGCGAGTCCCGGCTGACGGCACGCCGGGCCGCGGAGCCCCGGGCACGCGGGGAACCGGGGTGCGAGGCCACGCCGGGAGCGGCGACGGCAGCCGGGGGGGGGCGGGGATGGTGCGGGGCCGCCCGGTCCGGGGCCGCCGTCGGAGCAGCGCCTGCCGTGCGCCGCGCGGGGCGTGCAGATCGGAGCGCACGAGGCGCCGCGCTGCTCGCCGTCGGTTCCCCCTGCAGGTCTGGCGCTGCGCTCAGCCTACCTGTTACTGCTGCGCCCGGATCTCGTCTCCTCATTGAAGTTCCTCTTGACTTCCCATCGGAGAAATAAGTTCGGTTTTTATCTGAATGCAGCTACTCTTTGCTTTGTTTGAAACTCCTGAAGTGCTTATCTAATTTCTTTGTAGTCGCTGGTAAATTGTTGACTTTATTTTTTTCCCCCTTCGGCTAAGTAAAGAAAAATGACTTAAATGGTGTTTTAATAAGTTTGATTGTTAAGCAGCTGCCAATAGCAACCCTTATTTCTTTAACGGCTGTGGCGTTTGTTGGCTTGAGTTTTGTATATGCACACATACATACCTATGTGTATACATTTGTACATTTGTGGAATGGTTGGAGTTGGAAGTGACCCCCAAAGGCCATCTGTTCCCACTGCCTGCAGTGCTCAGGGACACCCACAGCTCCATCAGTGCTCACAGCCCCATCCCCTGACTGTGGGTGTCTGCAGGGATGGGGCACCTACACCTCTCTGGGCACCCTGAGCAGTGCCTCACTGCCCTCAGTGTGAACAGCTTCTTCCTTATACCCAATCTAAATCTCCCATCTTTTCATTAGGAACCATTTCCCTTTGTGCCATCACAACTGACCCTCCTAAAAAGTGTCTCCTTCTGTCTCCATATCCATGTTCAAAGAAAATTCTAGTGCCTCTTCAGCTCTAAAGACAACTAGTAAAGCTCTAAAGCCATGAAAAGAGATGCTCAAAATAAGACTTTTTTTCCCCCCTCTCTTTTAAACTAAAGAATACCAGTTTTTTTTTGCATGTTCTTTCAGAGTTTCTGCTGGGAGGCTTTCTCGTAAAAATTCACTTGCAGGCAAAAGAGTTGTGAGGACAAGCTGCTGGGGAGCATTCTTGTTTATTCTTCCAGAGGAAAAAAGGGATGCAACAATTAATTTATGTTTCTGACATTGTTTCAAAGGTAACGCTTGAAGGAGCTGAAACTGATACTGACATTCTCTGTCCTTTTGGTCCATTGTCAAATCATTCATGTTTCACTCAACACCGTGTGTCTATGGGGAAATCAAGAGCCTGACATGTTGCTGTGTTAGTATTAAGGACAGAACAGATGCTGTTCATTGGTGGCATACTTGGGGCTCTGAGCACCTGATGGAGCTGTGGGTGTCCCTTTGCACTGCAGGCAGTGGGACCGGATGCCCTCAGGGGTCCCTTCCAAGCAAACCATTCTGTGATGATTCCTTGATGATGGTTTCCTTGCTGTGGCTTTTCACCAAAGCTGTGTAAACCCATCGGAATGTATTGGTTTGGGTCACCATTTAAAGATCACTGTGAAATTTAGTGAGGGATTTTGCAGCTGATGACTCTAGGAGCACTTCAGCCAGTGGTGCTTCCATCAGTTCAATGAGCTTCTCTTGGCCCCAGTCACTTTGTCAGTGCACACAGCAACTTTCAGAACTAAAATGCCTTTTTCACTGAAGTGAAATATTAGAAATTCCTGAAAATTAGCCACACAGTAGAGAATGAATCAAAGGAACTGTGGTTTTGGGACTATACAGAGACTTACTTTTGTTTATGTTAATATCATCAATTACTCATTAGTGTTGAAAGTTTTCGAACAACAATAACAACGAAAAACAACTTAAGAAACAGAGAACCTTCAGCTTTTGATAGCTCATCCATTCAGTCTCCATCTGGTTCTTGGTCAGATTCCTATCCAGCAGTGGTACGCTGTTACATTGTTTCTCATGTTGTGATGACCAAGTCTTCTTAGGGTCAAGTGTTTACCAGAGTAACTCTTCAAAGAGATGAAGTGTTCCTCTGTGTTCTTTAATGTGGCCACGGTTTGTATTCAGCAAACTCATCCCCAGGTTGCTGTGTCAGCTGCCCGAAGGCCTGGCTGCCCCGTTGGTGATGGCATGCTGGCATACAGTGTGCTTCCTGGGGCTGTGTCCTGGTGCTACAATGGCTGAGGCTGGGAGTCAAACTCTTCCTCTTAGAGAGCAATTGGGAAAACGAGACTTTGTTGAAACCACTGCAATGAAATTTTGCATTAAAACAGATGATGACCAACAAGCTCCTTCTGGTTGAGACTTCTTGGAGCACTCGGTCTAAAAGCTCAAATGTAGTTCTGTAATGAAGTAGGTACTACATGACCACAGACTTACAGTGCTAGAGCAGCATCGCTGATGTGAGTAGCAGTGTCTCTTTTGCTTAGAGAGGAATTACCTTAATTCTATTTATACTTGGCAGGCCTCTTAGGACAGAATTGTTTGAGCAGGAAGGGACCTCCAAAGGCCATCAGTTCCCACTGCCTGCAGTGCTCAGGGACACCCACAGCTCCATCAGTGCTCACAGCCCCATCCCCTGACTGTGGGTGTCTGCAGGGATGGGGCACCTCCACCTCTCTGGGCACCCTGTGTGATGCCTCACTTCCTTCACTGCACAAACTTCCTCCTCATATCCAATCTAAATCTCCCATCTTTAAGTTTGAAACCATTTCCACTTAGAGATGCCCAAAGCCAGGCTGGATGTGGCCCTGGGCAGCCTGATCTGGGTTGCCAGTTGTAGGGGAACTGTTAGGTCAGAGCTTGAAGTGGTGATGAAGCACCTGGTGAAGAGATGCAGCTGGCCCAGGGAGCACAGGCACATTGCTTGCACCTGTGCTCCACAGTGAGCAGAGGGGTGGACCCAGGGTGGAGCCTCCCTGGGCTCATATAAGGGCCAGCTACTGAGGCAGAGTGTTTCCTGGGCTACTTCTGAGGATGGAGTTCTGTATGGCCAGAGATCCTCTTCATGAGGTGGGTGAGTTTAGGTCTTCTTTCTATATCAGACTGTTGATCTATCTGTGGTGCACAGTTTGCCCGGTATCACTAAGAATCTGTTGGAAGTGATTTTGCTTTTTTTGTGACCTGAGCACCAATGTGTACTATTTTTAAGAGGAACATCATGGGGAAAGGTTTTGGAATACTGTTCTTAGTTTTCTTTGTGTGATAGAAGTTCAGGTTTTGGTGGTTTTGTTTCTGCTTGGAAGCTTCAGTAGGAAAGTAATGAACTCTATATATGAACAGGAGTGATACGTGGCTTAAGTAATAGTCTCCAGTTGTGTATACCTTCTGTGCTCAGAAGGTAACAATGTGGGGAGAACAAGCACATTGAGTTTTTTATGTTGTTTGTTTACAGCTCCAGGAGGAAAGCAGAATTTGAACACTTAATCTTCTCGCAGCTGTTTCTTGTGGCAATGCCCATGTTTTCATCTTCCTGCTGTCCCAGAAGATGGGGAAGCTTGGAGTTGGACTGCAGCACTATGTGAATGTGTGCCCTCCTTCAGTCTGCCTCCCACCCCTTATTTACTTGAGGGACTTTGAATCTTTCTTCTGTTTCCTCAAAAAGCAAAAATAGCTAAATTGTCAGGTAGGCTCTGTGCTCTGAAGTACTGGCAGAGTTTCTAAGGGAGCTGAAAGCAGCAACTGGAAATAACTGTGTGGATATGTAGATGTCTGGCAGTAATCAGAGGAGACTGAGTCAAGGGAACGTTTGTGTCCCTTGAGAGTAGAGAATTTGGTATTTTATTTGATGCTGTTGCTTTGTGAGCAGGCAGGTTGAGTTTCTTCTTGTGCCTGAAGGCCATTCAAAGTCAGGAAGTGGAATTATTTGTGGCATTGAGTCACCATTTTGGATGTTTTCTTTGCTAGTTACTCTCTTAAACAATGAAGACACCTGTGACTGGTTTTCTGTCATTTCCCATACCTTAAATACAGTGCCCAGGCATCCAGTAATGATGTGAAGGACACTGGGGTGATATTTCTCTGGTAGAACTGAATTCCTGGTACCTGTCTTTGGTCTGCATTGGTGTTGTGTTCTTGGAATGCAACGCTTGGGTGCTGGGAAGACACTGAGATGTGGCACCCCGTGGGTGCTCAGAATGGGATGGGGGAAAGGTTGTTGAGCATTCACTGTGTGGGTCCATTCTGATACACAGAAAGACAGACCTGGAACCTGTTTGCTTTGTCTTATGTGAGAGGTCTGCCCAAGTGCCATGCTCTACTGCTACCTGATAGGATCTGTACTGTGAGAAGGAGGGTTTTTTCTGCTAATGGAATGAGTAGCTACAGGTGTGTTGGGAGCATGTGTAGAAGGCAGCCCATCAAAGTGTTTTGCCTAGGTCTTATGCTTTTGTCTTAACCTGGTGAGCTCCAGTCTAGTTATGTCACTTAATTTGTAGGAGGTTGGCTGTTATTTTGGGCTTCTGAACACAGTATTACAAATAAGGTTCTTTCACTTTTATCACTTATTCAGTATTTTAATATCCTAGATGCCTCTGGGCTGGCAGTGGAAGCACAGGCTGCCCAGAGCTGTGGGTGTCCCATCCCTGGGGGGAGGGAGGGCAGAGATGGTTCTGGAACAGGACGCTGGACTGCTTAAAATTTCTGTGAGCACATTGTTCTCCTGGCATTTAATGATTTCCTATGTCTGTCATCTCTTGTGAAGAAGATGAACGTGGTATAAAGCCAAAATTAATGCAGAGTTTGAGGGGATGGTAAGTTAAAAGCTGTAGGCCTGCAGTACGTGAGGTATTGGAGCACGAAGACACCTGTGTGAACCCTTTCTAAATGGATCTAAGGCAATAGAAGTTGCATGTTTCTAGATGTTACTGCAGGGGTACAAAATTCATTGAGGAACTGCTGTTTCAAGAGGAAACTCCAATGTCTGTAGTATTGTCTGTGGGCAATGCTGGATGGACTCCTACCAGGGCTGTGACAGCACTCAAGGCTGGGGCTGTCCCTTGAGGGCAATGCAGGAGACACAGCATGAGGAAAATGAGGTAAAAGGTATCCAAGTATGGAGGAAAAGGTGTAACAGAGCAGAAAGCACTGATGTGTCCTTATTAGAAGAATGAGAATAAAGATTGCTAAGGAAGTAAACTTAAAAGTCTAGGTCTTGAATCGAGTCCAGCTAGTGCAAGTTTTGTTTGCTTCCCCGCTTTATCCCTTGCTTTTATCTGTAGAAGGTCATCTGTGGCAGTTGAGATAACTTTTTCACATAGTTTAGTGAAAGATTTTCACAGACTTGAAGGTTGATGCAGTCGTAAGCCTTACCCTTAGCAGAATGCTGCCTTCTAGGTGCTCCTGTTGCTCATTCAAGAGGTGGCACTGGGGGGGAAAAAAAATCCCAGAGGAGAGACTCAAAAATTGTTAAACTTGGAGCTGTTTGGAGAAGTTTTTCATTTACTTGTATTTATGTTAAGGCTGGATCTATGTGAATATAATGGCTTAGATATAATTACAGTCTGCTTTGCTGTGTTACCAGTGCTTGTGGCCAGCTGTGCCCCGTGGGTAGGACTGGCACACACTCACTCTGAGCACACCGTTGGTGGATGCGATTATGGGATGGGGTAACTTTGTTTTAATCACTTTGTTCATGAAGGGCTTCAGAAATGGATCTGGTTGAAACAGGTAGAGGTCGTGATTTGGTGTGGCAGAACTTGATAAGAATGAAATGTAGGTGTAGGCAGCTTTGCTCTAAACAGATCTTATAGGAAAGTCTTGAGTAGTTGTATAAAACCATTGATTAGCATAAGTAGTAATTTTCTTCCAGTTTATAACATCTTGTGGTGGAGAATGTATTTAAAAATGCTCCCTTTTTTTATTACAGTCTTCCAGTCCTTGTTTTGGTGCTTCAAAGTGAGGCCCTTCTGGACCAAAATAGCTTTCACAAGCAAAGTTTTTCAAAGTGTGAATGCTTTCAAGAGGGCAGCATCTTCTTGGTTAAGGAGAGGTGACATCTGGAGGCAGCGCTCTTATGTCCTCTGTGTAAGAGTTCTTTACCCAGCTATGGATGCGGTGCATGTATTTGCATTAATACTTAATACATTAAAAGTGTTCCATTTAGGAAGTGTTAATATTTAACTTGAACATATTATCTCTTCTTTTGGACATCTACACTTTACTATGCAAGTGTGGTCAGATCAGAGGTGGTTGTGCCTGCATATGGAAATAGAGTGAATGAGAGTGTCTGGCCTTGTTTCTTGTGCTTCCTGACTTGAAGGAAGAGCCTTTCACATTAAAGAAGATTGAAGGAAGAAGAGATTGGTTTTTTCTTTTTAGACAAAGACATGTTTTGAAATTGCTACAACAACATGAGATTGAAAAATAAATGAAGGAATTGTTGACTATTTGATACTTGAACCAGACATGACCAGGAAAGTGATTGCTTTTGTTTTATATCCAGTAGAGACCATCAAAATTGGTACTTTACTGCACTCACACCACTGGCGGAGCTATGTTTATGTTGGGATTGAGTAGCAGTGCTCAGAAAAAAGGGTTGTAGTGCCTTGGAGTGTCTCTTCATGGTGATGAGCTGCTATCATTCTTTATTTCCTTTTCATGCTTCTTTAAAAGACTTCTGTTGTTGCATTTGGCTTTAAGATGAAAAACCAGTTTACAAAGGTTGATTAGGTGCCTGTTATGTTCCAGACACAAGTACGCCCTTAAATATGCAGCTTAATATATGCAGACTCTCTAGGCTTCCCAGACACATGTTGCTCTGTACACTGATGTAAAGATTTTCATTGTTTTCTAATGCTGCTGGCAGCTTCATCTTTCTGTTTGTTTTCTGGAGCTTCAGCTGTTTTATTTTGCATCATCATCATTAACCCAGCAAGCTGAAGCCTCAGTGAGGAGGTGAGGAACTAAGGGACATATTTGAGAGTCAGCAGTCATGGTTGGAGTGCAACTGTTTAATTAGCTGTACAGGCACGAATGTTGCAAGTATGTGCCTCCTGCTGTGAATTTATTGCGTGTGCTTGGTAAGCAACTTTCAAATGTTTCTGATTGTAGTGTTTGGGGGGAAAAAAAATTGCTTTTAATTCAGGAAAGACCCTAGTTTGCATAGTTTCTGCCAACATCTGTTTTCCTAATTTGAGCCTTTTGATGCTTAACTGCTGTAAAACAAAGAAAAAAGAGTAGTAATTTTGGGTGGGAGAAATCCTTCTCTATTTCTCACTCTGCCTCCCCTGGTATAGAAGAGTTGCTAATCTAACTTTTCAACAAATTCACCATTGGAACTGAAAGCTTCCAACCTTAAACAAAGCAAAGCATGCATTTGGAGGAGCGACTTGGAGCTATAGGAACTGTTCTGTTCCTTTTTATACACGAATGGGTCAGTTCTCTTGGAAGTCTGTAGTTAGTGGGGAAGAATCTATTTTAAAGGCTGTGACTTATTTTCTGCACAGACTGTCCTTGAGGACTTATAGACTTCTCTTATTTGAGCCTGGCTACACGGTGGCAGCTTCAATTCAGCCCTAGATAGGTCTTACCATAATAGTAATGGAATCTGTAAGTCCTAGATAAAATATATAATGTGCCAGTTATGCAGAGCAGTGCTCTGTTCCTTCTCCAATGAAGTTTTACCTCTTTGCTGCCTTTGGAGGTAAGGATAGAGGTTAGGATGCGCAGTGTAGCAGTGCTCTTCAGGAAGTGTCTAAGGCCCTTAGATGGTGTGTGTGCTGTAGCATGAAAACAATATAGGTTTGCATCCTAGTGTTGCATTTTACAAGGGTCCAGCTTACCCTCTCTTGTTTTGTATTGCTTAGCGTCTGCTTTAGAGGGCTTCTGCCTTTCATGCTCTGATGAAGGGGAGATGAACACCTGATGGGTGCCAAGCTGGCAGTCATCCTGTGTGGTGTGTAGCAAGGCTGAGGTGAACTTGTAAAGTGGAGCCAGGCAGTGCTGGTGAGTTCAGTAGTTAATAGGAGCCAAGGGTTAGAGAGCTGTTTTCACTCAGAGGCAAGGTATCCCCAGTCTGCTAGTTGGCAGTGTTCTGCCTGTTTTGAAGATAATATCTTTTCATCCCTGAACTGCATTGAGAAGACATTGTGGAGTAGCTAACAAAAAATTCTCAAGGTGAGATCTTATTCGTCTTCTGTTATTTGTGAAAGCTGTGTTGCCAGAGCTCCTCCTTCCCCACCATGGTTTTCTTTCTAGTGTATCTGTATATTTTGACATTGGGAGTTTACAGAGATTTCTGTAGTGAAATGACAGGACTGCTGTGGCACACTGGGATAAACTTCTCAACCATATGTATTTTGTATATATTCAGTTGCCTCTGGGAGCTGTCTCCCTAAATAAAAGAAGTTAAAGATAGGGGTTTCCTTTCATCTATCCCTCTTGTCATCTTCAGACAACAATGGGAAGATTCAGAAGTCTTGAAGTCTTTCAGACTGCTTCAACATTAAGCAAAGATCTCTGATGTGGAGCAGTCAGCCGATATCTTTGCTCGTGTGTCTGCGATGCATGTGGTATGATTAAATTGAAGTTGCACAAGGATGAAGCTAAGAAAATCTGTCTTTAAAAACCGTGCAAGTGGTTTCTTTTGCCACATCTTGGATAAAAGTGTGCCTGGAGCCTAGAGAGACATTCCAACTGTGCAAGCAATATGGGAAGAAGCTACTGTCCTTGTCAGGTCTGAAATGTCCTGAAAGAGTTAAGCTCTAATTAGCTCACTCATAAGGTATTTAATATCCTTATTAAACTCAACTGCTGGTTTGCTTTTTTTTTTTTTCTTATGGTGAATAAAATTTCTTGAAGAGCTGAGCCTCTGCTTCTCAGATCAGAGGCTCACATGTTGAAGCTGGCAGTGCTAGAGGCTAGTTCCTATCTGTGTGACAGCATTTTTAATTTAACAGGACCGGCTTTGATGTGCTCGAATATTTATAGGAAGCTTCAGATCACTGCAGTATATGTTCTTTTCAACTGGAGCAGAAGTTCCTCCTCATACAACAAACTTTGATTCTCTCTGTTTACTCTTGGGTCCCTTTTGGATTTGCAGTTGTCTGAGAGGTTTTGTGTTACAAAAATACAGTTTAAGTGGGGGAGGAGCTGCTTGATTTCCCTTCTGGTTTCTGCAGTTTGGGGAGTAGTCTGGTTACTGTGTCTTAGCTCCTTATTTCAGCCCAAATACAGCTAGCAACATTGTGGAAGAGACTGATACAGTGAAGCTGAACTTAAAGTGTGGTTAGCATGCAACATTTTCCCATCATCTGACAGCTTTCTTGTGTCTCCAGGGTCTCAGACCTGAGATGGGTTCAAGTCAGAGGGCCCTCTCAGGAAGACACACACGCGTCCCAGAGAATCGTAGAGGTTGGAGGGGAGCATACAGATCTCCCATCTCTGCCTGCTGTGTGCTGGCTGCCCTGGAGGGCCCATCCATAGCCTGTGGCACCCACAGCTCTGGGCAGCATTGCCAGGGCGTCACTGTCCTCTGAGTGAGGAATTTCTTCCAGACATCCAACCTCTATTTCCCCTTCTTTAGTTTAAAGCCACTCCCTCGTCCTTTCACTATCTGGCTGAGTAGAAAGTTGCTCCCCTTGTGTTTATGAGCTCCCTTTAAGTACTGGAAGGCTGCAGTGAGGTTTCCCTGGAGCTTTTTCTCCTGCAGGCTGAACAGCCCAACTCCCTCAGCCTTTCTGCCCAGGAGAGGTGCTCCAGCCCTTTGATCATCTTCATGGCCCTCTGGACCTACTCCAACAGAAATAAGGAGAGTGAGAGCTTTCAAGTCACTTTGTGGCTTAAAGAGGAACTGAAAATTTGAGGTTAAGCTCTCAGTGGGAGCTGATCAGAAATTATGGGGGGGGAAAGAAAAGTTTTAGGTGGAATTTTCTTTTTTGGAAGAACTATTCCACTCAGATGGTTTTGCTTATGTGGAACTCTGTTCATACTTGGGTGGAAATCCTAATGTAAGAGTGCTCAGTGGGTCAACTATCAGCTAAGAGTTCTACTTCCTTCTTTATACCTTTCTTTGCCTGGGCAGCTTACCAGGCATGCCATCTCTGCCCCGTTGCCCTTCCAGCACCAGGAGGTGGGCTCTGTCAGAGCTGGCACTGTAGGCCCTTCCAAAAACAGTGATGTGGAGTTTTTGCCACTTTCAGTAGTTTTGGTATCTTAGAAAGGCATGATTGTGGTTGGAATCTTTCCCTTGATTGTGCCAGAAGAGGAAGTGTCCATGTCATATGAAAGTGTTTCTCAGGCTAGCTATTTCAGTAAACTACTTTCCTCCTATTTTTTCCTACTATGTTGCTGTTCTACTTTACCTTCCCAACTTTCTGTTGTGGATCTCTTCTGGACTGCTTTATCATTCTTTCTCCTTCCAGAGAAAGCTTTATCATGGTCAACTGGGGCATGGAGTCATAGAATAGAATCACAGAATTATAGAGTATCCTGAGTTGGAAGGGAAAGCAAAACAGTAGTGTTTTATTTCCTAGAGTTTTCCATGTGGATGCCAACAGTTGAGGCAGATCTCTCTAGTTTGTTCTGCTTTGTTCTCTGTGTTGGGTTTGTTTTGCAAAGTTCTGTATGTTTTGTGTCATATGGCTGTGTAATTGTAACTTGTTCCATTATGCTTAACTGGGAGCTCAGTTATCCAAGCAGTAAATTTCTCACGTAAAAATTCAGCCTTTTTAGTAATGGTAACTTTTCGTGCATGTCCTACACTGGAAAATGTTTGTGAATATAGACATTCCTGCTGTAGATGCTTTGTTGGTACAGCCTATTCTAGTTCAGCAATTGATTTCAATTATGTCACTGTCTGCATAGCTAAATAGTGACAGGGAGTGACTGCAGGAGAAGTGATTGATTAGCCCCACTGCGTGTGTGCCTATTTGATGCAAATAGTTTGCTCAGAGTAATGTTTCTCTTGTTAGGGCAATTCTGCAGGGAAATAGGGACCTGTGACTTAACGTGGAGCTTCTAAAATACACCAACAAACAGAACTGTGCTAGAAGACGATCTTGGTACTGTGTCTTGTAGGAGAAAAAAGAAAAAGCTGCTTATGGAATCTAAAACTATGGAAAATTAGTATGGTTTCAAGAGGAGCTGATTAGAATGTGAAGAAGCTGTGTAGTGTCTTTGAGAAGCTGGTGTTGTTTACATTCTGCTAAAGCTGATGTGAAATCATCTAAATTGCGTGGCTGCTGCAATACAATTTTGGTGCTTGTGTTGATGGATGTAACTGACTTCATTGAATATATATATATATATTTTTTTGCAGCATCCTTTTGAGACAGGAGAATTTTGATAGCATTAAAACAATGGTTTTGTCTCTGAGAAGGGTTTATCTGAAGATTGCATATCAGTTTTAGTTTGGTTTTTGTGGAAATCTGGTGAAGCTGTAATAGAAAGCTGATACTGATGTGAGGATATGCCTTAGTGAGTTCCCCTCTTGCCTCTAGCATATGGGATTATTGCAGTCAAAAGGAATTACAGAATTCCAAGGGAACAAAATGGAACCTGTGTATGGCACCTGCGTGACATGCTGCAGTTAGTCAAATGTTTTCTCATTCTTAGTGTTCTGTTGCTAAGACAGATCTCCTCACCCTTGTTCAGGGGCTGCTGCTTCCTCCTTGTGGCTGAGCAACCTTGCCTGAACCCATCAAGACCAAGGAGAAGATGCTGAAAGGGCACAGATGCTCTTAGGGCTTCTGACACATGATATCCATGATACAAAGGGTAGGATAAGGAATGGGATTCTGTGTTTAAGTCTTTTCCTTGCTTCTTTCCTGCCCTTTTCCTGTGATTTGAGATCATAATCAAGTGTTCAAGGGCTGGATGGACTTAAATAAACCCTTATGCCAATGAAGTGTTCTGTTGAGGAGTGTTGTGAATGTGACCACGATGTCTCAAGGTGCAGCTTTCATGGTAAAGAAGTTCTGTCAGGGAAGGATTATTACAGAGCTTGTAGCAGAGACCTTGATCTTGTCAGCATCCATGCTTAGTTATGGCACAAATGAGAACTGTGCTTTTACTGTTCAATTGTTTCTCCAGTTTCCAGCTCTGCTTCCCAAGTGAATATATTTTTCAGTGATGTTTTATGGTCTGAAGTCATTGATAAACACATATGCAGGCAGTTGCTGGAGCCATTGTGGCTGAGCCATTGAGTCTACAGCTTTATAGTCTTCTCAGGTTACTCGGATGGTTGTACTCTTTTAAGTGAGCTCAACAGCATGTGCTGCACTTGACAAATGTTGCTCAACCTATGTTTAGAGAAGGAATGGACTTTGGAAAATTTTTCAACTTTGGAAGGGGTTACTTCCATGTGATGAAGGATATTGAGCATCTCCTATGACTAGAGAAACACTGTTTGAAAAGCATGTTTGCATATAAAAAGCTTTTTTCTGTAACTTAAATGTATTAAAATTTGAACTGCTTTTAAAGCAAAATTGTATCAAGCTTTTGACCCCCTTGCATTTGATCTGCTCTGCTTAAGCTATTCATATTTAGTATTTTTATTCATTAGTATAGCTTTATTTTTGCATGATTCCCTCATCACATGCAGGTCAACAGGCTATCAGATACTTGCTGTCTTGGTATTTTCTGATGTGTTGCCTTAGGGACAAACAAATGAGTATATAAATTAAATCAAACTAGAAGAGGGGAGATTAGGCGTAACAAGTTTTTACACTGAGGGCAGTGAGGCACTGCACAGGGTGCACAGAGAGGTGCGGGTGCCCCATCCCTACAGATACCCACAGTCAGGGTACAGGGCTGTGAGCACTGATGGAGCTGTGGGTGTCCCTGAGCACTGCAGGCAGTGGGAACTGATGGCCTTTGGGGGTCCCTTCCAACTCCAACCATTCTATGATGCTCTTTTACCCCCCCATGTGAGAAAAGAACAACAATGCCCATTTGTTTGAGTAGCATCTCAGAAATACTTATGCCAGCTCTAAAGTATGTTGTTGCTCTGTGGGGACCCAGAATTATCGTGTTTTGAAATGCTACGGGTTGTGACTGATGGTGGAGACCCTACTGATGTCAAACAATCATAAGCAAGCTTTGCTGCCACTGTATTGATCTCACTGTGCTTTTGTGCTGGGAGGATATAGAAGATGGCAGCATATGTAATGATGGTGAGCTAGGGGAATTATTGGAAGATGAGCAGATTGGGTCAAAACTAAACCCATGGTCTGCTTTGTTATGGGTGAGTGTGTGCTGCCTATTTAAAGGAATCATAGAATGGCTTGATTTGGAAGGAATTCCCAAAGGCCAACTAGTATCACTCCTTGCAGTGCACAGGGATACCTGCAGCTCCATCTGTGCTTGCAGCCCTTAAGGATGCCATCAGTGAACTGCCTCTGTTCTGTCCTGAACGCCAACACCTAACACAGCAGAATATCCAGCTCTTGATGGGTAAGGTTTATAAAGGAGTGGAAACTGATTAAACCGAGTGGTATAGAATGCTGAGGAAAAGGAGGTGATGGGTTTGTAATAGTGATTAGTATATGAGGAAGAAAAAAATCAGATGTGACCTTCTGCAGCAGAGCTGTACCTTGGTTTCTTCTTCTGAGTCCTGTTTGGTACTTTGAGTTAACATCAGGTAAGAGATGGAGCTGTTAGCGCTCTGGAAAAGCTCTCTGAATTTACATGCATTGTTTCTAATCAGCTTCTATGCAGGTCTGCAAACACTGCTGTGTCCTCAAACTATCTTAATAACCCTTTTAGAAAGGCAAAAATTAGCATGTTTGGGTGACGAACAGCAAACCTGACATGAGAGCAGTATGAGGAGCTGAATCCTGTCATATGAGCTGAGAACATGACTTCAGAAATAAAGGTTCTGCCCATATGTGTGTGTTACACTGTCTGTTTGGATTGTGGGAGTATTGCAGCCTTAGGTTTCTTCTGGTTGTGACATGGTGTGAAAATAAAGCTTACATTAATAAATCAAAACGAAATCCTTCCAGATGACTTGTCTGGCCATCTGCACTGGTATGGGAGAACTGGAGAAGATGGAAATTTGGACTATTTGAATAATCTGCTTTTAAAATACATTTAAAAGTGAACTATATAAAGGAAAATAGCCCATGTTGGAGGGCTTTCTTGAATGGAATTGTGGTAGATGTCTTTGCCTTAACTTAAATAGATAACAAAACCATAAGAGTCCTGTTGTGCAGTAATAATTATAGATTAGTGGATGCTATGGTACGTGAGGGGATGTTCTGCTGCAGAGCCCATCTTTGCAGGGTGAATAAACAGTGTGTTTCTGCCTGTCTTCTTTTGGAACATTAAATGTTCATCAAATTTGTGCACAAGATCTGAAATGATTTGTTTCGGTATGATGGCAGTCTTTATCGTTCCCCTCTGTGAGTGAGTAGGCAGCATAAATGGCTTATTTCTGTTTATTTTTCAGCACACGTAGGAGTGTTTCTGTATAGGGCAGTCTGTTTATTTGAGAGGATCTAAGCTTGAACTTAAATTCTGGATACAAGGTGTATTAGGGCAGACAATAGTATATTTGGGGAGCAACTTCAAGGAATCAGATATCTTATGCTTCATTTTAAACTTGTAGATCTCTAGAAAGGTATTTGCAAGTGTTTCCCATGACCAGTAGAGTAGGAAACAGGAGGAAGAAGATGATAAACCTGTAGTGCAGAATTCTTCATGTAGTTGATCTTTGCATTCAAAGGGAGAAGCTCTGGTTTGTTTTGAAAGGAGATGGTTTTAATCTTGAGCAGGGTGTACCTGATACAAGCTATTTGCCTTTGTTTTTATCTGGCCATAAGCGTGTAGCGAGAATTGAGAAGAGGAGAAATTTCTTGCCTGTAATGCTTCCTAATGGTGTTTTTAGTATGGTGTCTTATCTCTGATCCATTGTGGAGGAGGAGGTCTAAAAGGACACTGATGGGAAATGCTAAGGAGTTCTGGAACCTTGATGCTCTTGGCAGCCCTGTGCATGATGCTTACAAAGTAATTAGAGCTATCCTTCATGATTAGTTCATAGATGGAATATTTGCAGTGTTCCAATATTTCACATACAGAAAAAGAAGGGATTTCCTACATATCCAGTTGTCAGTGCACCTATCTGTTAGCATAGAGGACTTCTACCTTCTGGTAGTTTTGTACTAGATATCATAGATTTGCTTGCTTCAAGTTTGTCAGCAACTTTAGTTTTAGTTGCAATTGAGATGTTTGACTTCTTTCATTTGCCCCCATAGTAACTTATCCATTCATATAAGCTGTCAGTGTGAACTTCATACTGCTTCCAGGTAATGGTGATCTCATGTTAACCTGTCAAATAGTTTTGATTCTGGCCTATTTGCTAGATCAGCTCTGGTAAAGCTTGGAATGTGAGAATCTGTCTTCAGTGCTGTGACTGGCATTCAGCCTCAGACGTTACTGTGTGACATCCACATTTCCTGTGACTGATGTTCTTCTGTATTTGTCTTAGCCCCCAAATACTAGGAATGCTCTTTAGCCAATTTCATATTTGTATAGAATTACCTGACGTGTAACTTTCCAACCTACAGTCAAGTAAGGAGTTCATCGTACAAACTTCTAAATTGATAACCCTTCCTTGTCATAAATGGATTTGCAGTTCTTATGCTTATGTGTCCCTCTATACTTTAGTGTGAGTGACCAAAAACAATGATAAGAAATACAGAACTGGCAGTTAAATAATACTGCTTTGGCTTCAGGAATTTAAACTGATATATGCATGGCTGAAATTTGAGGACTAGCATGTTTATGATAGACGTTGTCATTGTATTGCCATTGTATTTGCTTATTCTTAAGAGCTCAGCATGAGACTCCTTTCTTGCTGGACAGGTGGAAACTTTGAAGGACTGTCCTCCCATTTCCTCCCCTATTTCAGTTCTCTGTGCGCAAGAATGATGGAGCTGTGACTTTGTTCCATATAAAGTGCAAGACTCGAGTCTTTGTATTGGAGTTGTAGTTCAGGAGTTTAATAGCTCTTCATGGTCCTTTTCCCCTTGAATTTGTCCTGTACCTTCTGAAAGATCTTTTATAGTATGTATAGCAGTGAATGCTGTTGTGTTATATATAGAATCCACTTGGACTGTAGCATTTCAGTTGCTTTAAGTTGAAGTATGCCCGACCATGAAATAGGGGGAAAGGGTACAGTAAAATAGAGTAAACTGCTCAGTTGCCAGCTAGTGAGTGCAAACCTGGAATACAAAGCCATACCTATGAAGGAAGGGGATGTTTCTGGCAGGAACTCTGTAATTCTATACCTTTGTGAAGAACAAGAGTGGCAGTGTCTCACTTACAGGCACACTCCACAGTGAAAATGAGGCTGAAAAATGGCTGCATCACATATTTACCTCTGTAGAACATGGAGTTGGAGGGACTTTGACAAACTGAGAGTAAGCCGTTAGGTCTGATGATTAGAAGCTGTCTGTTTTCAGACTTTGTTCTTGTTTGCTCCTCTTTACACTGATTCATCTGTTAAGTTGTAGAGTTAGAGAGGTGTCTGTGCTCAGTGTTCCTCTTGGGAAGCCAGAGGGGTGGAAACATTGTTCAGTGTCCGTTGACAGGCTTCTACTTCTAGAGCATGGGGAGGGGTTGGATAACCTGCAGAGAGGGGTATCTGAAGATGTCCTCTGCATTCATAAGACATGAGAACCTACGTCTGTGGAGAGCAGTGCCTGCTAATCATCTTTCTACTGTGGTTACCTGAGCCAGATCCTGAAGTGTTATGGAAGACTAAAGTTGAGGAGGCAGCTAATGGGCTGAATGTTTAAGATTCTTAATAGTTTTAGGAACAGGTTTCCTGACTTTGCTGCCAGTCAGAAAATGTAGGTCTTGGACAAAGGCACTCAACTATACCTCATTCCTTAGCACGCCAAAGGTGTGTACAGTTAACGTGCACACACCCCTCAGTGTTTTATTGCTTTCCACACATGTACCCCTGACTTCTCCAATAATGGTTCTGTCCTGCTCATAAGAGTTTGGGGACTGTGTTCCAACAAGGTTAGGCTGCTGTAAAGAAAGGTTGGGGGGATAAAGGGGAAATTTTTATACCATCAGACAGAAGGCAATGTGGGAAGCTAACTGGTATGCTCTCTAACTTTGTCAAGTTCTGAACAGCTAGTAAAAATATTCTTGGGGGTGAACAGCATTGCATCTGGGTGATGAGAAACAACTGCTGTGTGCTGATCACTGCTCCATCTTATCCCTGGAGGTAGTGCAGCCCCACAGTGCACCAGTAGGGCTTGTGCTACAGTATGGGGTGCTCATGTCACCTTCAGAGGAAAGGTTTGCCTACTGTATAGGTATGCAGTACAGTCCAAATGAACTCCTTTACCACAACACAGCTATGGGAAAAGCTATGCTTTGGTTTGCCTGTGACATTGTATAGATATTCATGGCATCTGAGCTCAAGAACAAAAACCAGTGTGTAGAATAAAAATGTAACAGGACAAGTGGTGTCGATGTCCTCATCATAAGCCAGAGTTTCGTATGTAGTAGACAACCTCTGTTTCTTAACCAAAGACAAGTTTGGATCTTGTAAATCCTAATAGGTTTTGCAGATTTAACTGAGGTGCATGAATGTATGCACTAATGTCATACAGAGGGGTTTTTTGGAGACCAGAGTTTACCCATCACCTGTTCTCATAAGGATGAATACCTCTCTGGGTTTGTATGTGGATGGAAGAGTAGTTCCAAGTGCTGGTGTGTGAAGGCCAAGATGGTCCACAGTCATGAAACAAAAATCAAAATCCAAGGGCACATGAGAAGTAGAGGGGTGAGATAAACTGTTACGTGTTCCATGTAATAGGGAAGTAATTGCAAAGCATAGGAACTCAGACTTTGGGAGCAACCTCAAACACAAAACATCTTACTGATGTTCCTCTTATTAGAAGATGGGATCATCTCGTGTCCTCCTATCTTTCCAGTTGCCTCCCACCATAAAGGCATCCAGGCAGCTTTAACGCTTTCAGTTGTTTGAGGTTTTTTTGTAACAAAAGTGCACCCTTCTGCTTCTTGCCACTGTGAGAACGAGTGGGAGGCCAAGAGGTAATTTCATCTGCTGGTATTTGTACTGAAGTACTGAATGTTGGGTCTTTGGAGGGTCCAATTTGAGAGGGTATTTGGGTATTTATAGCTGATTGTTTATGTGATTGGGAGTAATGGTGTCTTGCAGCCATTTAAGCTGAATTCTGATGTGTTACAGAAAAAATCTTTATAACTAACAAACTTATTTTTAAAGTTTTTCTACTTCTCCCCCATCAAAGCAAGAAAGAGGAACAATGAGAAGATAATTACTGCTATGTCACTTTTCATTTGAGTTGTTAATCTAACACATTTAATTTCTAGACTCCCGGTACCTTTTTTTCCCCCTCTTCTTTACACATCCTCTAGGGAGTGTGTGGCTTACTGGTGACTGAAGGGTTAAATCATCTTGCTTTTGGAAGCAGCTGGGCAGTTTACACTCCTTGCTGGGCTGTACAAAAATACTTTTCCTTTGAAGTACTGGGAGGAGCGGCTAAGGGTAAAACCTGGAATGGGGTTGCAGCTAGCAGTTTGTAGTGGGCTTAGCTGCAATAGGCAGCTGTGCCTGCAACTGCTGTGTGAGATGGCAGGGAAGGTCAGGGCTGCTTTCTCTCTTCCCTTTACAGTCTTGGTGGGAAGACTTTATTTTTGAAACTCTTTAAATACTATTGTTGGAAAATTCTTGGATTGGAACAGGTTGCAAGAACTATAGATTAAAAAAATATCCTTTCTCATAAAGATGGGAGAAATACAGGGCCCCTATTGAATGCTTCTTGGCTGCCTGAGACTTGGTCTGGTAGTGAAATGCAAACTGCTGTTTGTGGTAAGAAAGATTCACCTCCACTGAGCGGTGGGAAGGAGGTCCAACTCCTTTATTGTGTGTATGTGCCAGGAAGAGCTTTCAGGGGTCTTGTTTCTGAATTGCTTGAACCTGCAAAATCTCATTCCTGGTGCCACGTTTGGGACACGATGAACTTGCAGTGGAACTACTGGTGGGATGGTGAGAGTTCTGCAACCAGGCTGGATAGAGGTCACTGTGCTTCTGAGGAGCACTGTACAATAGGAAGCCTTCTGTTGCATACAGCAGACTACATAACTATGAATCAAACTGCCTGATATGGTTCAAAGCAAATGTTTTCATAGATGAAACCTGATGCGAGATGACTCTGGTGCACTTGCCAGCAGTGAAACCAGGCAAAATGTGGTGACTCTGGTTTTTTTAGGGTAATACTTGGCACACTAGTAACTGGTTATGGAAAATATTTGTATGCTTCTTTGGGGGAAGGTTTGAATAAGAGAGAACTGACACCACTATATTAAACTGTGGAAAATAAACTTCCTTCAGTGATTGCTGCCAATAAAGGTGATTAAGAGCAGTTTACCCACCAACTAATAAGAAGGTGACATTATAATGCCTGACTTTGTTCTGTGTTGGGAAACCTCCAGTCTGCTTTTTCACTACAGGAAAGGGCTTTGTTTTCATTAGTTCTAAATCAGCAGTTTATCAGATGTCAGCCTACTTCAGGAACGGAGGGGAATTCTTTGGTGCATCTTTGAGCATTTTTGGGGAGAGGCAGGGGGGGCAAATGGGAAAATTGCTTTACATTTACTTCCTATTTGAATCTCTTTAACTATTCCCTGCCCCTCATGTAAGTGAGTTTGTAAGCTGTGTGTACACGTTGCTTACCATCATGAGATGATGTTTTGGATCTGTTCCTGCTGGGCGGGTGGTAGAGCTCCATGTCACATCTCCAAATTTCTACTTGGATTTCTCAACTGCCCTTAATCCCATCCCTTATTATTTACTCATAAGGGTCTGACAGTTGGCTGTTATTAGTATCACTGTTTTTGTTTCCTGATGCTCTTTAGTTTCCTGTCTGTCTCTTTTTCTGAATGCAAAAAGCATCAAGAATTGAGTAGCTGAATATTTGTCAAGCTGTTCTACTCTTTTGAGTTACATGAAGGGTTCTCTCCTTGGAATTATTTATGCTTGTAGTACCTTGCTTTCCCATTTATTTACCCTAGAATTTGAGTAGTTACATTGTAATATAGGCCTAAGAATCTCAGGCAATCTGGCATCCTCCCAAAGCTGTCACTCAGAATCATCACTGATAAATGCTGAACATGTTTATTTTCTGGGAAGGTAAGGGTCGGTGCCATGGCAGAAGTGAATGTAAATGGTCCTAGAACAGAATTTTGGGGATATTCAGTTTTATCAGACCAATGCCATATGTAAATCCCTGGTTGGAATGAGGAATTGCATAGATTCTTTTGTGTTGACTGTGTGGATCTTAGCTGGCATTGCACAGACAAGAATTAAAACCTCCATTCCATTTACCATGTTGTTGATTTGTGGCAATTGGGATGCTTCAATTTGATGCCAAGGATGGCTCTTATTTACTGCAAGGGAGAAGTTGGTCAATCTTCACATTATTAATTAATATCCTTTTAATTAAATGGAGTCTAGAGAAGCAAGAATGCACAGCTGGTGTAGCGACTTTGCAGTGCGTAGCTGAAAGACTAATGCAAAATTGTCACATTCTACTTTCTAACTGTAGGAAAAGTGTCCAAATATTGTCATAGTGACACACATGCATTGATGTGTGTTTTTTGTCTGCCTCTCTGGGCCACAGGGGTGCACATGCTGTTTCAGTGTGGTAACAAAGCTGCTCTTGGGCAGGAATGGGTGCTCCTGCATTGCCCAAAACTGTGCAGGCAAAGCAGATATTATCAGTGCTGGCCCTGGGGCATAAAATAGAAAGATCAAAGCGCATGGCAGCAGCACACAGAGGCTCTTCAAAGCCTGAGTAAGGCAGGATTGATAGAGAATGAGAAAGCTCTTGCTGATGTAATCACAGCCTGTGAGACAGGTTGTGTTGTGCTTTTTTTTTCCCCCTTCAGATTTAAACAAAGACACAAAGACGGTCCTTGTTTGTTTAGAGAGGTGAAGCGTGTGCCACAGATGTAGGGCACGGATACCTGAGTATTTTAGAAGCTTTCCATGGGTAGCACAGAGCCCAAGCTTTTAGAAATAACTGCAAACTCACAGCTTTACTTTTTATTGTGCGCAGCTCCTGCATGTGGTTTTCTCCCACTTGTGGTGTCCATGTGGGATCAAGTAGGAGAATGGCAACAGAAGGAATGCTTGTGTTCAGACTGCCTTCATTATTAGAATGGAAACTATCTTGTTTTCTCACAAACTCCTATTAAAACACTTATGGATTTGTTTGGAAAAGAGTAGTACAGGCAAGGTGGAATCAGGGGAGGTGATAAGCCTGGTTCCATGTCAAGCAGCACAGGCTTGTTCAGGCACAAAGTATGAGTAAGGAAGGAAGTTTGCTTCCCCCTTTGTTGATGTAGAAAGGAGGAAGGAGAGGTGTGACTTCATTGGAACAGGTATGTAGGGATGGAATGAGTTCCCCATTTTTCTCCTCTACAAACTCCAGTTCTCGTTATATGCTGTGTCTGTGGCTGTTTCTGAACTCCCATTCTGGTTGTAAAGGTGAAGGGTAGAAAGGGAATCTTGTGGACTTGTGACCTAGAGCATGGTAGGGTAGTTTTTTCACCCAGAGATATTTGTACAGAGTACAGTGGATGATGAGTAGTGCAGTCTGATATGCAGAAACTTGGTGGCCATGTGGGCGGCGTGATACAAAGACTGTATTATCAGAAACATAACCTAATTTAGTTGGTGTAGCTGCATTGGGGTTTGGTAAATGTTTGAAACTCAGGCAAAGCAAGCTCACCTGCTTGGATTGTAAGTCCTCCATGGATGCGTCTGCTCTTGGTGTAGGCTTCAAGTGTGTGTATGTGAACTGCCTGTATGTGTCCCATGGGGGGAGAGAGCTGCTCTTGTGAGTCTCTGGAGAGCTGTTAAAATTCTGAATCTGAAAACTTATTTCACCATTCTACATTGTTTTGCATGCTGATTGTTTTAGAAGGAAGATCCAATGGTATTATCTTAGTCCAAAAACTGATTGCATGATGCTGGAAACCACAGTGATTATTTCTAGCTGGCAAAACCTCCATCTTTCCTTCCCCTGTGGCCATGAGATTATTTACAGAGTAATTCAGATTAGTGCCCAAAATTGTGGCACCCTTAAGTCTAAAAATCTATCATGGTGGAAAGGAGGGCTGTTGGTGTTAATGCTTCTTTCCAGGGTCAATGCTATGTTTATAGTCTGCTAAATCAGTTTACTATCTTAATAACAAGTCCTGGCTTACAGTGTTGCATCCTCTTTATTGTGAAGCCTCTGAGATGATAGTGGTGTTCCTAGTGTTGTCTCATATGGAAGTCTCTCCATTCTGCTGGCTGGTATCAAAACTTCCTCTCCTTCCCTTGAACCTTCACTTCTATGCTCTTCCACAGATGTCTGTTTGATACTTGATGCTAGCAAAGGAACTTCAATACAATTGAAATACACTTTTGGTTTCCAGTTATCAAACCTTCAGGCACCAGGAAATCTGTGTATCTTCTGTATATCTCTTAAAGCTCTGAGATGGGCTCTGACATGTACTTCTCTTCATGCTGCAGGCACTTCCCCTCATGATACAGAGAGGCTTGAGAGAAATTCTGGGATGGGAATTCTTGCAGCTGCTGTGACTTTCTAGGAACTCATGCATCCACTTAAAAATGTATATTTCCTTCTGGGGAATCCCAGTGAGATTTCTTGTTCTATGCTGGTGCAGCCTTACCTTGAGTACTGTGTGCAGTTTGGGGCACTACAATGTAAGAAGGGTTTAAGACTTCAGAGAACATCCAAAGAGGACAACAAAAATAGTGAGGGGTCTGGAGGGCAAGTGGATGTGGCTGTGGTCCTTTGGTTCCTTGTGGAGCAGAGGAGGCTGAGGGGAGGCCTCACCTGTGACAGGATTCAAAGGGATGGCGTGGAGTTGGGTCAGATGGGGGTTAGGGGAAGAGTCTGCTCCAGAGGATGGGGGGCATGGAGCAGATTGCCCAGGGCAGTGGACACAGCCCTGAACTGCCGGAGCTCAAGAAGCACTGGGACACTGCTCTCAAATATAGGGTTTGGGCAGTCCTGTGTGGAGCAGGGGGCTGGACTCCATCATCCTTGTGGGTCATCTCCAACTTGGGACATTCAGTGATTTTTTTTAAGAGACTGTGATGATATGGTCTGTTGTAATAGAGAACAGTCAGTAAAACAGACATTTTTCTACCTGTAAGAGAAAATGCAGGAAACAACCACTGTGGTTTTGTTTTTAGAGAGCACTAGGATGAAAATATGATATGTAAGCTGATTCCTATGTGCTCCTGAAGCCATTCCTGTGTGCTCTACTGAGTTTGGTCTCCCACTTCTTTCAGCAGTATCTGTGGCCTTTTGATTCATGCAGCCACGTGAATTAACACGACTGCCATACCAAGTTAGACTAAAAATTAATCTGCTCCAGTGACTTTCTCTGGCAGAATCTAGTTGTGGATGCTTAAGAAAGAATATAAGATTAAAGGAAGCACATGGGGAGAATTCTGCAGCACATGCTTCTGGGCTCTACTGGCATGTGCCTTAGGACTACCTATCAGCATCAGCTAATACATATGAGCACTACATGGCTATTTCATCCATTTTTTTCCCCCCACTTTGTTGTTTAATGGATTGCTTATCTGACTTTGCGATGGCAAGATCCTGTTTTGAAAGCCTTTTCAACTATTTTATTCTATGATATCATACTTAATTTTGAAGAGTAAATTTAGAGTCTGAGTTGGTGCACTGCAGTGCAGGAGGCCTAGAACAGCAGCTTAGTTGGCACATAGTTAAATTGCTCACTAACACAAAGGAAGAAGGGTAAATTTCCAGAATTGTCTCATTCTTATTGACCAGGGTAAGTTTCATAGGTTTCTTTTTTTTGAGCTATGGATGAGAACGTGTTGCCAGGAAGTCGCTGTTCTTTCTGTCTTTCTAATTCTGTGCAGCAGCTGCATCATCTTTAGCTGCTATTAATGTTCAGAGCTCTTTGAACAAAGGAGTATTAGGCTGATGTAAAATCTTCCTCTGTGAAGTTATCTTTTGTCTCGATTGCCCTATTGTAACCATTCCTGTATTTGTGAATGAGCAGGAAGCTGCTGATGATAGTGAGCAGATGAGTTTGATCTTCAACAGGTTTTACTCAGACTTCCACTTGAGGGAGTTCATGTAGGAGCTGAGCTGTACCGCCGTCAACTGCAGAGTCTGATCATTTACACTTCCTTTGTTTAAAGAAAGCTGAAATAATGTATTGATGTGAGAGAAAATGTGCTAAACTTCTGTATCCACACGTTTCATTTTGTTTGATTGCAGATCGCATTCACTGGTTGTCCTGTTTCTGTCTAAACAGATTTGTGCATGTCCAAAAAAATACTATGGGAGGTAACTTAATGGCACCTCTTGTAGCAGTGATCAGAGGCTAGGAAAAGGGAGGATTTCTTTCCAACAGCTCTCCTTCCATGCATGTGCTTAAAAGCATATTACTTAAGGCTGATGATGAAACGCATCCTTAAAGCCTGACATGAGCAGTATTAAATGTTGTGGAAGTCTTTGCCTTTTTCTTCTGGATTGGCAGTGTAGAAAGTGGAGTTATCAGCCAAGTAGTAGCATATATGTATCCACAGTGCACAATGTTAAGTTTCAGCGCAGCAAGCTAATTTAGAATGTTTATTTATTGAAAGATGATGTGATCTTGCACAGGAAGCCTTTCTTAGTCTGAGCATGTGAAATAGCAAGCTGAATGCTTGTAGTGAGCTAACAAGAATGGTGGGAGTAAAGGGCTCATGCCTTAACGCCAGAAAAACCTCATAGCTCCTGGGCCTGAAATTGCAGCCAATTCTGGCAGTAAGAGCTATGGATTTGAAGTCGGGTACTACGTTAGTTTAGTTCTAGAGTAAAATGTGGTAGTGTTGGAATCATTAGGTAAGAGGAGCAGAGTGAAACCATGTCACGGGTACTTCAGCCTCCAAGTGTCTGCATGTTGCATGCAGTTCAAGTCAGTGCATCCTAAAATTGGACTGGAAGACTTCTTAACTTAAAAAGCTGGCAAATCACACCTTATGACTTGCCTTGTGACACAAGGTAAGACTTTACGTAAAGTCTGATGTAGAGATGGTGATTAAGGAACAATTATTAACTATTCCTTACAGTATGTGGGGATTTCCAGAGTCTAATGAGTGAAATTCATGAAGCAGACTTGGCTTTAGCAAAATCATGGATAATTCTGACATGACAAGTTGTGTTACTGAAGGATGGTGTTGAAAATAAAAGCGTGAGTGTTGTCCAAAGTAAACTAGGCAAAATTATGGAACACAAATATTTTGCTTAGTATCAAACCCAATGCTCTTGGAGAGGTCTTAGTACTGGAAATCTTTTAGTCATTGGTAGCCTTAATTAAGAAGCATCTATTCTACCTTTTTTTTTTTTTCCTAGACTGGGGGAACTGGTCATTGTTGGAGGTAGGATGCTCTGCTGGTTGGCTATTTGGGCACACCCTCCATGGCTGCTTTTATAACTTCCCCAAGTTTGCATTAGGAACTCTGTGACAGAGGAAGCAATCCAGTCTCTTGGGAAGCAATTCAGCTGCTTTAACCATAATGTTATGTTTTCTCACAGTAACTTACATCATTCACTGCACACTGTCCAGTTTTTGTGATGTGCGAGGGAAACATCCTACAGACAGGGCTCATTCACCCCACAGTGCTGTGTGACTGGAGTAGAGCTTACACCATTGATTTCCCATTCCAGCGAGGCATACCTCAGTGGTGAGGAGTGCCAACTGTAGATACACAGCACTAAACACAGTCCAGTAAGCTCTACTGGACTTGTTAGAGTGGGCTGTATGCCAGCGCTACAGGAGCTGGTTTTAAAGGGAGTTTGTGTGGAAGAGAGGAAATGAAGGGGTAGTCTGAAAGAGATTAGTGCCTACATTAATGGCCACTGGGAGAAGGAATCTAGCAAGAGGTGGGGAAAGAAGGAAAATTGCAGCTAGTCTGGTTGTTTGCTCTGCAAAATGGATCAAATGGAGGTTGAAAAGGGAAAGTTTCATGATCAGTTAAATGGCGATGTTTGCAGTGACTATTTCAGCAGTTTGCTATGTTAGAATTAAGAACAGCTTATTCCAAAGTTATCCTTCCTTGCTCCGTGCTACAAAACGTCCTTCAGAAGTGGTTTAACATAGAGCTAATCTCATTCAAAATGGTTGCCCATTGCCACTTGGAATGACAGGACTAAAGCCACAGGCTGCCATCAGGTGGCTGTTCTTAAGAAGGGCATTTTTCTTCCAGTAAACTCAAATGCTCCTTCCCATGTGGTGACATAGAAGGTCTCAGTGTTCTCTAAGTTCTTATGTAATAGGCTCTGAAAACAGTGCAGTTATTCATTATTTTATCTGGATTGGAGAAGCCAGTGGCAGCAGGTATTTTCTTTTATAGGAAAATAGTACTATTAATCTGGAAGCCGTTTTCAGAACAACTCTTTGTGCCATGTTTATGTGCCATAATGCTGGGCGCAACTTTTTTCCCTTCCCCCCTTCCAAAGTATTCCATTTCTTTCTGTGCAGGGACTTGTTTTTCCCTCTACTGTGAATGGGAAAGTAAGTAGAAAAGAAGAGTATTTTTTTTTCTATGTAGTCTCACAGGGAAATGACTTATCTGGGGCAGAAATCCAGTTACCTCTGTCTTCCGTTAGGATTAGATCCAATGAGTAGGCCTATCTGTTCTTCCTATCATGGAGTAAAGGCAGTTCTATTCCTTTGCATACACCTGGGCCTCCTCTCAGGTAATTGCATCAGAGGCTTTTACTTCATCTCTGCTTCCATTTTAAACAGGTCAGGGTGGTATCAGTAATGGCACTGGATCTGACTTAACTGTATTTAAAGCTAGATGCAATGGTTTCAAACTAAAAGAGGAGAAATCGAATGTAAGGAAGTCTTTATCCTGAGAGCAGTGAGGAAAAGGCACAGGGTGTCCAGAGGTGATGGGGATCTGCAGTAGATGGGGTCTGAAGAGGCATGGGTGGTCATTTATAGCAGGAGGAGTGAGGGAAGACTTGTCAGTGGATGTAGTGCGAATAGGTTTATATCAAGAGGGGTAAACAGGCTGAAGGGACTGCAGGTCTAATCTTTTGCTTCCTGGGTGGTTCTTCCAGACTGACTTTAATCAAGGTGGTAATCAAGAACTTAATAAATACTAAATCCCCTATTTCCATTGACCTTTGTATTGGACACCAGAGTATTTGTTCAGACCATGCAACTCTGCCATTTGCATTTTCACTCAAGCCACTGTTTGTTGGTGCCAACTGAAACTTCATGCTGCTCTGTCTAAAATGTGTATTGTTGGTTCTTTAGCAAGTATCTTCTGTTTCTCTTCTGTGTTTTGAGGTGGATTCTAGAAATGAACTGGGAGGTAAACACTATGGGATTATTTTGTATGTGATGTGATGCTTTGGCTATTATTTGAAGGTAGTTTTTTATTGTGAGACACTGTCCCAAGCTCAAACTGAAAATATGTTCTCATTTTCTATGAGAAGTAATAAAACAACAGCCGGCTACACATTCTCTGCTGTAACTTCACCTCATTCACTTCTAATCAGTACGTCAAAGTCTTAATTTTGAATTGAAAGTCCATCCTACGCATTGCTGTCTGCCTGCTTCTCCCTTCTGCTGCTATGTGTCCTGATGAGTCTAAACAGCATTTCAGCTATCTAAAATGCAAAACAGGGTGGATAGCAGGACACACATCACAGCTCTTTTGTGCTTCCCCTATTGCAAAGTGCAAAGCTACCCATTTGATATTTCTAGCTAGAGCAGCTCCAGTGCTGTCCTCCATCTCTGAATTTCATTGCAGCCCCAGGGGAAGTTGCACCTCTGTGGCTCTCTTGCAGCTGCTGGACTTTGATGGGGACATGCCTGCACTCTTTCCACTGGCCTCCCTTGGCAACCAGCCCTTTGAAGATGACCTCTTGCTGTTTGCCTGTTGTCTCTCATGTGTTGGATTATAGATGAGAGGTTGGCATGAGGGGTGGGGGATGGGATGGGGGTGTTGTGCGTTTTAAGCCTCTTTTCTTTCTGCATTCTCAACTTTTTTTTTTTCCCTTTGTGGCTTTTACCTCTGTATGTGGCTAAAATGTTGCCTTGCATACAGAAAGAAGCTTCTAGCAGAAACGTGTGGATCCTGTTTGGTATTTGTATATATGACGAAGGGAGTTTGATTAGTTTTATGATGAGGACAGTGCATTCTTCTTGTAAGAATCTATTCTTATTAGCTTCTTTACTCACACATCCCATTTTTAAGGACAATTGTTCTTAATTGTAAAGCAGCCTGTGTCTACATGTTCTGTGCTTCTCTCCCTCTGGCTTCAGTGAATGCGTTCTCTGTGACCATGCAAATATATCACCTTGTTAATGAAGGTTATGGTCCAAAATGGAAAGAGAACGGAGCCCTGGCTGTGCTGTGTTTCAAACAGATTGTGCCAACTTTTGGAAGCGTAAACAACTAAACATTGCTAAATACTGACCAAATCCTTCATTGGAGTAGAAGTAGTGATGTCTCCCATCAAATGTTGATGAGTAAAGTCAGGAATGATGTATGTTGCAGGGCATTATGCAGCAGCAAAAATGAATATAACTGGGTGTGCCTATGAATGCAGTGTGAGTGCCTGAAAGCAGCATAGCACCTAAAATCAGGGCAGGATGTTGGAGGGAGTGTCTTTGATCTCTACATGTGACTAGTTCATCCTTACCTGGAATACTTCTGAAATGGATGCCCTAATACTGTCATCTCTTCAGGAAACCCAGCCTCCTTTCACCTCAATTAGGAACAGTAATCAAAGATGTAAAGTAGTAAAGGTAACAGATTATTCCCTGAACGTGAGATTTAATGAGGCAAGTGCAGGGATGATTGTATTCCCTCTGCTGCTTCTCAAGGAACTAAACACTGATATGTCTTTCCTGAACCTACTACCTTAATGTAATTTGCTTATTCTTATGCGTGGCCTACTTTGGTTCAGGTTGCAAGCTTAAACCTTGTTCTGTTCAAGGAACTGCTGGTGCACCTGGACTTTGGGTAGTAGGCAGCACCAGCTTGGTGTGTCTGTGCAAAGTATGTAGTAAGAAACTGTGTTGCTTGCAAGTCTTCCAAGTGCTTTGACTGGGAAGTGGACTGATACGCAGAAGGATTTTGTTTCTGTGTAGGACGTAAGAATATGCAGATGAATGGCTAATTAATGTTGGAATTTAACAAACTAATCCTTTTTTTTGACTGGAACAAGATGAAACTTACCAGCAGGCTTGCTATTGAGAAGACAGGACTTCCTGACCAATCAACTCTAGCTTCTCTGGTCACACAAGCAGAAAAGGAAGGAGAAAAGTGAGTCTTGTGCAGCCTGAAATGATGGTTGTGCAATTATCAACTAGTGAAACAGCACAAGCTTTTGTTCTAGTTACCCTTCCAGTCCATACATGAGTCGAAAGTCTCTCATGAATAAAACCATTAGCTTCTTTAGATCAAATTGTCTTGTATGCGTTCCATAAGCGCTCATTAACCTGCCTTATTCAAGTATCTGGGAATTTCTTTCAGGATTCTTCATATAAACAGTTCTGATGAACTGTATGTCGTTGTTTCTTTTCTGCTGTATAGTGACATTCGTTCTTTCCAGACACTGAATAATCTCTGGGATTGAACAGATAGATCCCATTCTGTTGTGCAGTGTTAGGCTGGATCTCTTCATACCACTATTTTTGTGAGGGAAAATTTGCTTACGAAATTCTTGAAGCTCCATATGAGGCCTTCAAATTAAACTTAAGCGATTAAATGAAACCAATCTGATACTGGCAGTTTTGAGTCCCCACTGAGTGCTGTGGAACAAATGGATTACCTTACATCTCATGAACTACTACTTTTTCCCAGCCAATTATGACTCTGTTTAAACGTTCTTAGTTTATTTTTTTGAGGACTGCTGTGTTCTGTGTAGTTCCAGAACTCTTATTTTCCTTTGTACCTACTGGCAGCATTCTCTTGCCAAAATGATCTATGAAGATACTGTTTTACTTCTGATTTTACTTTTTCCGTCTTCAGTGGTGTTGTGCCTGTATCTTTTGCCAGCATCTCTCTGCACATTGAAAGGGGGTTAACCATACTGTAATCATGACTTTGTTCCCTCTTAGCTCTGTCAGTACTGTTATAGGAAAATGTGGTGTAATCAAAGCACTTACATTCTTGATAGAAGTAATCTGCCCTCAAATTTGTCTCAAATACTTGCATCTCTTCTTAGAATTAAGCATTTAAGACCCTCTGAAGGAATGCAAGTCCAGATTTCTGTTAGAACAGGCTGTAATCTTCCCTCACAAGGCATTTGGGATATTTGTTGTCTAGCTGATTTGTTGCAGTAAAATGCTCAGCTACACTTGATCTCTGCCTGTGCAGTAAATCTAATGCATATGTGCTGCAATTACACACAGCCTGTGCACAGATATGTATGTGTTGCATCTCTCTGACATGGAGCAACTCTGGCAGGGCAATGTCTGAGAACATGCTGCTACTGCTAGGTATGTCTTTTTGCTGGCAGCATTCTTCCTCTCTTAAGGAATTTGAAGCAGAGCAGTGGAACAGGTTAGTTGCTCCCATATACTTTGCATGGTCTGTTAGTCACAGGTTTGGTGTCCCTGTATCAAAGGTATGGTGTTGCTTTCTAGGTTCAGGTGATATGTGCTGACCAATTAGGTCAGTGCCATGTCTTGGTCCCTAATTATCTGGCTGCTTTTCAGAGTTTACCGCTAGTGTTCACAAGGTCTATTGGGCTGTGTGTATAATACCAGCCTGTTTGCTGTAGGATTTTACTGAGCTGTTGTGCACGGTGGGTGCTTCCAACTGCTTATCTCTGTTTTAACATTTAATAACAGCACAGACTGGGTTTCTCATCATCTCCCTTGGCATACTTCCTGGAGTAAAGTGGACTGTGAGAGGATTTCAGGAATGTTTGGTGCTCTGCTATAGAGAAAGTTTGGTGGAACCCACTTGTGGGCTCAATGCTAACCACTGGGTCGAACCACATGGTCACAACTGATAGCCAAGAAAAACGCACTGCTGGAATGTTCAGGTCCTATAATGTTACGTTTTGTGGTGCTTTGGGTTTTGGCAGGATGTTCTCCCTCAAAACAAAAAGTAAACAAATAAAAAAGCATCTGAAAGTAAAAAAGAAACAATCTTACCAGCTAAACTTTAAACTTGTGCTGAAGGCTGAATGTTCCTCTGTACAGCTAAGATTTGTGAGCACAGGATGAGGAAGTCTTCTTGCTTTTGCCTTGTTAAAGCTGTGTCTATCAATAGAATAAACCAACTTTCCCCACCTGGAATACATGTAGCTTCCTCCATGTAGCTTCCTATACCAAGTTGCACAATTAGTTAGCAATTCAGTATGTGGTCTGAAAATAGCTGACGCTGGCTAGCTGGGAAGGAGTTGGTGATGCCAAATAGTGGTGGTTCAGTTCTCCAAGTTTCCCTGTCTTTCCCTTCATTTGTGATTTAATTATTGTTGAAGATTAATTTAGTATTTAAAACTTTCATACTCACCCCCTCTGTTGGTTTTATGATTCTTTATGTACTCCTTCCTGTTGCCAGTAAATTGGGGTTGAAGGTTTGCAGAGAATTGGGAACTATACACTGAGTTTTCTTTCTATTTGTGGTTCTTTGTTCAGTCTGGTAGCATAGTAAATTACTTTAATACAATCAGACTTCTATGCAGTGGGAACCTTGTCTATTGAACAGTTGTTTAATGGGATACGTATGTTGAATTGTTTCAGGTATCAGAAAGAAGCTTACTGAAGTCACAGAACAAGTCTGTAGCTTTTGTAAATGATTTTTCCCTTAATTTGAAGGACAAGAGAGTAGACTCAAAACATGTTTTTAAAGAGGCTGTGTTCAAAGAGGTTTCTGGAGATGATCTGATTCAGCTTTCCATTGAATGCACATCTTTAGCCCAGGTTATCCAGGGCCTTGTCAAGCTGAATCTTGAATGTTTCTGGTAAGGAATATTCCACCAATTCTCTGGGCAGCCTGTTTCAGTGTTTGCTTGTTCTTACAGTGAAGAATTGTTTTCATCCAAAAATAATTTTCCCTGAAGCATTTTTGTGCCTGTTGCTTCTTGTCTGGTCATCATGTGCCCTTGTGAAAAGATTGCCTCCATCATCTCTACTGCTACCTGTAAGACAGAGCTTCCCGAGCCTTCTCTAATATGAACAATGGAATTCCTTCAACTCTTTTAATGTGTCAAGTTCTCCCACCCATTTATCATCTTGATGACCTCTCAATGGACCTTCTTGAACCAAAACTGGACACATATACCAGGTGTCATCTAAAAAGTGCCAAATAGAGTGGAATGGCCAGAATTGTTTATCTACTGGCTATATACATGCAGAGAATGCACCCTCTTACCTTGTGCTCCAGTTGCTGCCTCAACAGTTGTTAATGAGGGTACTGAGTAGTACCAGATCTAGTAGTGACTCCTAAGGAGCTCCAGTTTTGAGCAGCTGCCCCTTCAACTTAAACCATTAGTCACCTTTGAGCAACTGAAGACTATGAGTCAATTTGACTGGTTTTCCACCATTTTTTGTCCCATCTGTCTAGTCCATGCCTTAGCAGCTTGTCGGCAGGGATGGTGAAGTAGAACAAAGTAAAACAGTTTGCTGAAATCAAGGTAGGTTGCATACCCAGCTCTTTTCATCCATGGTTCAAGTTGTTTTATTGTAAGAGGTATTGAGATAGTTGTGGTTTTTATCTTTGGTAAATCCAAGCACGCTTTTTTTAGTCACCATCTTATCCATTATGTACCTACAAGTACCTTCCATAAGGATGCTCCATAATTTTCTCAGGCTCTGAAGTGAGACTGACTGCTCCGTAGCTCCTTGTATGTTCCTTTTTCCTTTCTGCAGGTAAGTGTAGCATTCGCACTTGTCCAGTCATCAGGGCCTTTTGTGGTATCTGTGATGCCTGGAAGGTAATAGAGAATTGTGCTGCAATGACAGCTAAACCTATTTGTTGTTTGTTTTGTTACTGCTTTGTGCCAACCTCGCTCAGTAGCAGATCTACATGTTGCTCCTACTACTTACTGTTAGCGTACACATGCAAAACCTCATACATACTATTTCAAAAGCCTATCTGGTGAAGGAATGTGAACTCATGTGGAGGGAGCTGAGCCTGTGCCAAGCAAGCTCCAGGTGGGAAAGCTATGGTATATAGTATATCAGTTGTTTCAGATCCTAAAGCAGTAGGGAATTCAAGTCTCAGTTCAGCTCAATTATTTATGTTTATGCAGAATATTTCTTTGAATTTGCTTTTTTACTGCAGGTATTTGAAATCACTAGTAATTTCCTCACACATATGAAACAATTACTTGGTTTTATTGCTGTCTTTCTAGCTTGTCCATTATAATTTTTTGTTCAATGTCTTAGAGTTCTGTAGTGGTGAAGAGCAAATATGTAAACTTGCTGTACCGTGGTCTGGATTTCAGCTGGGAAACCAGACAGAGCAGATGTCTAAAGTGAAACAGGTCTGTGACCCAAAGACACCTGGGATCCTCCTTGGGCCTGACCTTTTGGTTAGGTGTTCTCATTTAGCCTTACTCTCTGGTGTCCTATGATCTCTTTAGACTTCAAAGTGGGAAGATTCCTTAGTCTTTGTCATATTCTGGCTCAAGCCCACAAGCTCTTAGATTCCTCTTAAACACTTCAAAGGAAGATGTCTGCAGCTGAGGTTTTTCAGTTAAGATCTCTCTGGGACTCTATGAGAAGATATGATGAGGAGATGCTTACCCACCATTTTAAGAGGCAAAATGTACCTTGTCTTCCAGCAGAGGATATGAAACGGGTGTCTTTTTCCACTGTTATTTTATAGCGCCTCCAGAATGTGTTGTAGAAGCTCAGAGGAAGTGCTAGCCCACTTCATGTTTCTCCCTTGCTGAGCAGGATGGTGTTACCTGTTCTGCCACATTGTCTCTATCTGTCCTATCCTACCCCAGCAGTAGTGCAAGGGAGGATTCTCTCTTCTCTTGTGTATGAGAGAATGACAAAGAGAGGGATTTCTTGTAGTTTCTTGTGGCAAGATTGATACTAGGAACCGTCACTGAAGTAGGCACTTGCAGAGCTCAACTGTCCAGCTGTCTAAGTTGATCTAACCAAGGAAATAAGATATTTACAAGTTAGGATCCCAGGGTCTTTTAAATATTAAGCCTTCTCTACTCAACTGCTTCTTTGTCTTATAAAGTAGTCTATCTCTATTCTGTTTGTCTTTAAAACAGAATAAACAAGAAAACTGCTTTTGTGTGTAGGTTGAGGTGAGGATGAATGTGGGCTTTAATAGTCCAGTGATGTTAGTAAAGGATGGGGAGATGCTGTAAGGTTGGTTCTTTGAAAAGTGCTCCTCTTTCTTCTCCCAGTGTGCATTTGTGAGCCATTCTAAATTTCCTCTTCTCTCACTTTTGCCCTTTCTTGTCCTGGTAAATTCTCACTTTGAGTAAATTCCCCTCTGTGTGTTTGGAGGATGGGAGGTGTATGCTAAAAGTCATGTCAGGCCCTCTCCCAGTCCCTGCAGAGGTGCCATTTCTGATTACAAAACTATGAGAATTCATTATACATGAGTTATTAAATGCATTTTTTTAAAGGGAAAATACTTTTATTTTGCATTTTGACATATACTGCTAGGTCAAAAGGAGAAGAGCCTTAAAAGAATAGAGATGGTTACCAGTGTGGGAAGCTCCCTGAATGCTAAAGAAATGGAAATGAAGATATCCTATGCTTTATATCTCTTCCCTTGCTTGTTAGAAGATGAAACACCTGATTGCTGGAAGAGAATTAAGCACAGGAGATACTGGCAGGTCTTTCTGGAGGAAGACCAAAACCAAACTAGCAAAACAGCTGGAAGAATAAATGGGTAATTTGAGTGAAGAACTCCTTGTTTAGCTTGGTTTAATTTAATTGGAAGCCAGACGGATTGTGAGGCCCTGCTTTTAGTCTGTATTCGTACTGAAAATAAAGATCAAATGAGTTTTTTTGCCCTTTTCTCCATCAGCTGATCTGATGTTGATGTGATCCAGAGATCATGTTTTTAACTTTGTATGTTCCTTGTTTGTTTCTGTACTGCTATATTTCAAGAAGACTTTTGAGTGGGGAACAGAGGTCATATCTAAGGCTACCCAGCTGCTCAGTGAAGGCATGCATACAACACAGCAATATTTCAGTAGTTTTTGCCCAAACTGGGGTGGCAGAAAGAAAGCTTTTGTGGCTTGTGGGATTTATGGAAGTGAATTTATTTTTGAGTTCTTCATTATGTTTGGAAAGGTAGTGCTCATTCTCAAAAGGCATATTGCTGAAGATTTTCGGACTGTCCAGGTCTTGTTATTCAGTTTCTGTTTGTATTCCTTAGCACTGATGTGTTGGCAGGGCAGGTACAGAGTCGGGGTCTGTTCATATTGTGGTGTTTTCAGTGGAACTGAAAGGACAAAACCTGTTTGCAACAATAACATACTGTGTGCAGACTCCTGGAACTGTGTAAGGCATAAACATGCTAGTTTGGTTTTGGGGGGAGAGGGGGCTAGCACAGGTCCCAAAGTGATGGGTTGGGATCACCATGGTGTGTGGGAATGTGACTGTCCTACCACGTGCCAGCCAATAAACATTTGCTGTCATGGTGTACCGTGTGGACTTAAAGCCTTGGATTGCAGTTAGTCATGATCTTTGCATGGTGAGTGCACCTTTTTCTTTGTTTAGGCTCTCTGGGATCCTTACTTACAGTGAATTGGGGGAAGTTTTCTTTGCTTTTACATGTTAGAGTCTCAATATGAAATGTAAGTGAAATGTAATGGACTGTGATGTAAAGGATCACAGGATTTTATGCAAAGAAATTCCTGAGTGGAAGTTGATTGCTCAGAGTGATGGACTGTAAGGACAACTCCAAGAATGGAAGGCAGAGGAGTTACTGTAGGTGCCTTCAAAGAGAAGAAGGTTGCAGTAGGTAAAATGGGAGTCAGTGAGTTGATGTATTAAGAAGTGCATTCCCTACAGAAACAGAACAGCAGTTTTTGTAAAGTGTTGTAAAAATGTTAGGCAAAAAAAAAAAAGAGATTTTTGAAATGGGGAGACCAAGGATCCGCTACTGGCAGGCGAGCTAGAGACTGAGATTTGAGGAAGGTGATCAGTGAGTTGCCATTAGTAGTTTATTGTGAGATTAGGATGAGATTGATGGAGAATAAGAATATGATGAGTGGAAGTTTAAATAATATGCATTAAAAAGAGTAATGTGAGCAGATGAAAGCAATCAGATGAGAGGAGTTACTGAAACACATGAGGAACCCAGAGGAGGAACAAAAATACTACTAGAGGTTGAGGACAGGAATCACACTCCCAAGCTCTGGTCATAAGATTAGTAAGTGGGTAAATTGTACAATCTAACACTGACTTCATCATTCTGCTTGATTAAAAATGCTGATTCTGAGCACTTTAGTACGAGTTCCCTCAATGTGTTTGTGGTTACAGGGTTGTGCTGGTCCTGTAAGTCTTCACATTTGCTGGAGCAAATAGTCCAGGAATAGCTTGGTCACATGTTTTTAATTGAACAGGACAATGTTTTTGACAATGTCGGTTGTCCTTTCCTGAAGGGAGTACTGCTGGCATAATGTAATTTGTTCTGTTAATTATTCTGGTGAGATTCCACTGTGATGCAACAGAATGCTTGGGAGTTTGTAGCCTTGTAAGTCCTCTATATTTGCCCGCACAGTGCCTGAGGCGCCCTATTAGTTTTGCTTACTGCTTATACTAGATTTTGCATTTGGGTTTGAGGTTTCTTATGTGCAAGATTACTTTGCCAGTGTGTGGTGGTTTATACATTTCCCTGTTCTCCCTGCTTCAGTCCTCTATGTCCTGTTAGGATGTACAAGGTTGAAAAAACTCCGTGCCTGGTTTGGGCTGTGCTGTTGAATCTACATGCTCAGTTCTGTTTGTCCATAGAGATCAGTGGCAGTAGCAGCCATCACTGCCACGCTGAAGGAGGATTCTTTTCTGACAGCTGTTTGTTCTGGATAGCAAACAAACTCAGCTTTCATCTATTAATTGTTAGTTCATAACACAACCTTGCTATAGTTTGAGTAAATGGATGTTCTAAGTAGGCACAGTTAATGGATCTGGACAAGAATTTCAAACTCTTTTCCCCTCAGGGTGACTACAACTGTATGGATAGCCTTAGTTCTGTCCTGAAGAGATGAGTTTCTGCTTCCTTTTTTTCCCCTCTTTATCCACAAACACTCCTGGGATTCTGTTTTTTATGCTCTTGCACAAGGGGGCTTCAGAAGCTTCCTCAGAAACTAAGTTCTTTGGACAAGGCTCAAAGAGCAGGGACTGGTGGTGTTCATCAAGGCATTTCAGAATGCAGTACGGTGATCAGTAAATGCTGCTTAAAAGTCACATTTGCTAGAAAGTCTTGGAACTCTGTGAGACCTGAGAGATACCTCATTCTCAGTGGTGTTTTTCCATCCCACCTTCATACTTCTCATTTGGCTTTTAAGTCTTGTGCAACCTTTCAGACAGGCAGCTCTTTTAGTTACACATACTGTTGTCTTTTCTAGTTGCTTTTTTACTGCATGTTCTGAAATTCAGTTTCTGGGCTTCAGTCTCAGTGCTTGGTACCTTCTGCATGACACATGTAGTTTGACCAATACTAGCTATAGTTGTCATGCACGTTTAAGGCTGCTGTATGTGCATGAGACTCTTCCAAGTCTTCTGAACATGTGTGGTGTCTCAGTCATCTTTGCTGATCTGGTGAGGCAAGAGAACTTTTCCACATTTTTCTGTTTTTTGGACAGTTTATACCAACTGAAGTAGCTCCTCTGGATGGATGGGTAGCTGCTCCTTTTTTCCTTCTGATTGGAAAGCAGGAGGTTTGCAAAGCTATGCTATTGGAGCAGCCAACCTTCCTGACTTTTTGGAAGCTGTCAACTAATTTTTTTCCATGCAACAGGAGAAAGAGACCTGCAGTTCTATCCTACAGAACCATAGAGAAAGTGAATGTGGTATGTGGTAAATCAGAAAGAGATGAGTGCCTCTTTGGAGGTATTTCTTGCTATTTCTTTAGGGGGTGAGCAGGTTACCCAGAGAGGTGGTGGATGCCCATTCCTGGAGACACTAAAGGTCAGGCTGGATGGGGCTCTGAGCACCTGATGGAGCTGTGGGTGTCTCAGTTCATTGCAGGGAAGTTGGACCAGATGATCCCTTCCAACTCAAACAATTCTGTGATGTGAAGCTAGAGTCCACTTATGTGCAATCTGTGGCTTTTTGCCTTTAGCCAGGGAGTCTGTTCTCAGGAGTTTGGGGTATTCCTGCTGGAGATGTCATACAGTATTGTCATTCTATCTCCTAAAAGGGAAGGAAGCCCCAGTTTTGTAAAAAGAGGTGGTGAGGCTCTTTTAACCTTTTTGGACTTGTCCTGACTTTCAGAGGTGTAACTGCAGAGTGCATTTTGTGACTGCAATCTGAAGGTCTGCTCACAGCTTGGAAGCTGTTATGGAAAGAGTATTCTAGAGGAAAGTGGCTGCAGAAGGAATTTTCTGTTCTCGTCCTTCCAAGATGATTTCTGGACTAAAGTGGGTAGACAGTATTTTTGTATGGCCAGGAAAGGCTAATCTCATGGCAGCATGTGGAAAGATTTGGAGCTGCTCTTAAGGAGGCTTGTAACACTATAATGTTTCACCCTGGCACTCAGGAAAAAAGGACAAAGGGTGAAAGCTGTCTTGTAATCATCAGGACTGCTTTGAGGTGATTGAGTTACAGCATAAAATGTTCCTCCTTTGCTGTCAGTTTGCTGTTTGTCTGCTCTGTAACAGTAACCCACTTAAAATTGGTGCGGCCCTTTTTGAAGTTATTTTAAACCCCCAGCAATGTATACAGATACCGTAACCTTGGAGAAAAGCACCTCTGAGGAGTGCTTTTGCTTCTGCCCTTTCAGACACATGGAAAGTGCCAAAGTTCATTTCAAGGATGTTAAAGTAGGAACCTCTGGGTTAGGGTTAGGTGCTGGGTTATGGTTTCAGAGCGTGACTGATACAGGAGCAGTTCTGTTTTGTTAGACTTTAATATAGATTAAAGTTTTCTGTTGACCTTAAAGATTTTCATGGGCTCCTTTGGGACCTGGTTATGTTGGAATATGTACCAATCTTGGAGAGAGCTCTCCTACTACTTGATTCTTTTCTTGCTTTTTGTCAGTACTGAGCAGTTTCCCCATCGGGTGCTGGCTTCAAAGTTCCTGTCTCAAGCTTTTTAAACAGAATGAATTAAACTCATCTGTGTGAGAATGCAGGCAGCTCATAACAACTCAGAACAAAAAATAGAGGTAGGAAGAGCTGGGAGTTGGGCAGAGGATTCTGCTCTCTCTGCTTAGTATTGCTCAGACTCATCTTTTCTCTGAGTACAGATATATTGGTGATGAGTCCTGAAAAATGAGTGATAGGGAAACCTTTGTGTTGTGCTACCATTGTGTTTCCTGTATTTCATAGTAATTGCTTGAGTTACTCATGGAATCAGGACTCAACAAGCTGTCCTTGCATTGAGTCACTTGCAAGATGAAAGATGCATGCAAGGTGATGGTGACCTCACATGACATTCTAAGATCTTGAACTGATAGCATGCTTCAGAAACATATGGAGTTCTTCATAATTGCAGCCTTATGTTGGTGTTTCTGGTGTACTTCAATAAGGATTTGTTATAAACTAAGGTATTCAAAAGCAATCTGCGTGTGGTCTCTGAATTACACTGTTTTCCTGATGGTTTCTTACTGATTCTGTTTCAGATGCATCCACTTGGACTGTGTAATAGCAATGATGAGGAAGACCTGTATGAATATGGCTGGGTAGGAGTGGTGAAGCTGGAACAGCCTGAGCTGGAACCAAAGCCATGTCTCACTGTTTTAGGAAAGGTAAGGGGCTATACGGATTGAATAGTTTGGGGAAAATACTGATTTTTTTTTTAACTATTCCTTGGGAGGGTTAATTTCTTTCTGAGAAAAATGAACATGGTGTAGAATGAGACTTCTAGTAGTGCATGAAGTATTCCTGTTTTGCTTGTTTTTGCATTGCGTGCCTCGGGGAAAGATAATGCCCTCTCTCGTTTAAGAGGTGGTGATGGCAAAATGAGTGCATATGTCCCTTTTTGTGCTGTATAGGAACCTAATGAAGCTCTGCAAAAGCTGGCAGTAGTGGTATTTGAGTAGAAACAGTGAATGGCCAGCATGGTGCTGGCTCAATCAAATAAAGCTTATTATCAAATATGATCAAAAGTAGTAAAAATGAAAGCTGGCTGCTTACTGCTTGTTCTTAAGTACAGTTTTCTCAGGAGGCCGTACTAATTTAGTTCTTTTTCTGGGAAGGGGAATCCTCAACCCTTCAGGAGACTTCTTTGTTCTAGTTGAGGACAGGTATTGCTTCCAAGAAGTGGATCTTAGTATCTCAATCAGAGAAATGGGAATTTTCATCTCTGTAATCTCCCTTTGGAATCTTTGGGCCTCTGGAATTTAAACTCCTTTAAAACCATTTCTCTTTGTTTTATGGGGTGAAGTCAGCAGATAGCATTGCTGCTGCTACCAGATACCTTAAAAAGGAGAGTAGAATGCTGTCTCTTTTTTTCCTCAGGTTAGAATTTTGGAGGACTAAGGCTATATTGTATTTTGGTGTCCATAGTCTGGGGTAATTGGAAGTGCATGAAGGAAAGCATATACAGTCTCTGGGGTTCAGCCTAGAATTTGGCTCAGTTTTGGGGTAGGGTGATAGTGGTAATTTGAGGTGGACAGTGAATGTGCAACAGACAGAAGATAATCCTGACATTTTTAAGGTAAAACTTGTTCCATGTATCTCTAAATTAAACTTCTAGAAGAAATACATTTCAAGAGAAATGGGAAACTATCTGCATGTCTAAAATGCACTGCAGGTTTAGCTAATGGTACAAACATCTCTTAAGAAGTGATTGTACTGAGTTGCATTTCAATGTAGCACAACCTTTTTTCCCCCTCTAACTTGGAATACTGTTTCAGTGAAATTCCAGCCTGTTTTAAGGGAGCAGATTCGAACTTGTATCACTAATACTGGTGCACCTTTGTACTGAGCAGTCTGGTAGTAGAAGAGGGTGCTGCATGTGTTTGTGTGGTAAAATACATGCATATATGAAAGAACAAGTGATATATTTATGTTGAGTAGTAAAAGCAAAACTGAAGTAAGATCCCCTGGGAAGCTTGAGGTGCTGTGAAATAGAATGTAGAGAATACTTGAAAGCTGTCTGCAGTGCTAAATTCCATGGTATGCAAGTCTGATACAAAGATGCAGTTCCTATTGTTGACTTTCTTTAATTGTGGTGGTTGTTAGTTAAGACCCCGGCCTGTGTTTTTTAGTAGCTTTGCTCGAGTTTATCCATCTTGCTAAATGGGTTTGGTAGATGGACACACTAAATTCTGTACATTTCTGTGCAGATTTTTGAATTGTTCATCCTTCTTTGTCAGATGTGTGTGTTGTAATGAAAGCACAAGAGGGGTTTTCTTTTGGGGGGGGGGGGAAATTATCTTCTGCTAGAGTGCCTGTGAAAACTGGGCTCTGATGGGGGAAGAGGTGTGTGTGGCAGCCGTGATTTAGCGCTGCCTTTGATCACAGTGCAGCCCTGTTTGAGGCAATGCTGCATGCAGGCGAAGCAAAGGCCTGGGTTTTACTGATCTCATGAGCTCCTGAATAGGGCTGGGAGGGGAGTGACAGAGGAAGAAGAAAGCATTGGAAATGAAAAGGAAACCCCGTGAACCCAGCAAGCATTATTGGCTGGATTTGCCTACCAGGGAGCCGCTCAGTTTCTGCCAGGCTAATTCTGCTCCAAGTCCTTCTCCCCCACCCGACCCCACCTCCCCCTCTCTTTCCTTCTTTCAGACTTTTTTGTTTTTCAGGCATGGCTGTAGTAACTGGTTCTCAGGCTGGGAACCCACTGAGCCTGTTGCCATGGTCACTGGGAAGCTCTTCGTGCCATGTGCTTCAAAGGGAACCTTTCCCCTCCTAGAATTCCTGTCTTCTCTGCAGACAGCACAATGGGACTCCTTCCCCTCTGCCTGCCTTGCACATGTGCTCCAGTGGTGTAGCTTTACTCCCGAGGAAGGGAAAAGCAGCATTGCCTACAAATTACCTGTTCTGTGTTTGTATCCACTGTGCTGGTGTGACGCTACCTGTGTCCTGTGTATGCTGATGTGCAGTCCCACCGTCTCTCCCTCCCTGTTACTTTTGGTCAAGAAGCTGAAATACCACGTAGCAATGCCATTGCTTCTTTGTATCAGCACAGTGTAGACACTAGGACAATAGGGTAGACTTGCTTAAAAGTAGCACTCCTTTCCCCTTCTGCAGGCTTGAAGGTCCCCAAGGAAGGATTTTGTTTCTTATTTCTCTTCCAGGGCCTTCTGAAGGGACTCCTTTATATTAATAGGATATGTGTAATTGAGGATGTGCATCTGAGTAGAGGCTAACAAAGAGAGGATGTCCCCACTACTACAGCTTCCTGTTTTCTTCAGATCAAAGGGATCTGTAATAGAAGGAAATTCCTAACAGTTCCCTTAATGTCCATTCACTCATCTCTGTTTTAAGAGGTTATTTACAAATACACTGACACAAATAATCAGAGGGATCTCTTGTTTTGCCACATCATGATTATGAATGCACTCCTTAGGTTGGGGCCAAAATCCTCATGAGTTCAGTTTGTGTTAAGCCATTTAATTGTGACTCCTAACCATTTTTTTTTGTCCAGTAGTTGGTTTAAATTTGTAGGTAGATTCTTGTCAGGTAATCCAATGTGAAATCACAGGGCTGTGCTGCTCAGTTCCTGAATAAAGAATAATCTAAGGCTTGAGAAACTGTAGCAAGTGGGCCTGTGTGAGTTTTGTTCTCATTTTGTATGTAAACTAATTGCCTGGCTTCCATTTAACTTGTGCAATACTTCTATCCAAGAATATTGTAACCCTCACTGTGAGCTCAGACAGTCCTGCACTAACTCTGGGAGAGTGTGCTTGTGTTGAGGTGCAGTTCTGATTAGTTCCCTGTCCTAACAACGATGTTCCTTAGCGAAGCTTTGGTGTAAGTCCTGGGGGGAGAAGGGAAGACTCTGCAATGCATTTGCTAGTCGTGTTTTTATGGGAGTTTAAAATGCTCTAAGACATGCTGGTTAAATCAATGTACCTGGATGAGCAAGTAATAAGCTGATACACGTCCTTCCTTATAACCTTTCAAAATGCCTCCAAAAAAGCATCCTTCTGAAAACCGACCTTTTTGTGCAGCAGTAACAGTTAGCTGCAGAAAATCAAGCCTGAGAAATGCAGTCAGTTTTATTTCTTTCCATCCTGCTTTTCTGTTGTGTGAACTATGACTTGTGTGAATCCTAACTGAGAGTCCCTTCTCAGATGAGGCAATCTTTGGATAGAGTGGGTTGTGTTCCAAGTGCATAGAGTAACTCTACCACATATACTCTATCAGTAGTTTTGCTAAGATACTTTCTCCTACAAATCCATTTCCAAAAAGACAAAAAGGAAGATTCAAATAGTTTTTAGTTTTCATGTAAGAAGAACTTTGAATTATATCATACTCATTTCTAAAGGATCAGCAGTATCTTCACATTCTTTAAAAGGTGGTTTTGATTCTTTTCATTTGGAGCTAATGAAACGAAGGCAAATTAAATGAATTAACTTGTCCATTGATATTCATAGCTTAAATTAAGCATACAGTTACGTGTAAATTAGAATTACAGGGATTATGTAAGCTTAGATTTTGTTTCTGTATAATATTAGCTCTGGCAACAGCAATGTGGAAGACTGCCATGTTCCAGACAGCCATACAGATGCTTACAAGTGAGACATGCAGGTTCATGTTCATTGCTGGTGAAAACACACAGCTAATGGTGGTGACTGTGTTGAAAAATAGTGTTTTGTAGCTGAGAGTTTGCTTGATCAAGTAGTTCTATTGTACTGTTTGTCTATTGTTTCCATGGGAAAAAAATAGGAGGCATTACTTTTACAGCAACCTGCTCATAATACCCAGGACACCTGAAAGATTAACATCCATTTTAAACAACCACCAAGCATTTTCTGTAATTGTATTTGAAGCAATACTGCTATCTGTGCAAATAATTTTGGTGTCATTCATCTTCTGACCTTGTTTCTTCTCCTGTGCTGGCTCTGTGATGAGACCTCAACAGCATCTAGACATAAAGATCTCTGGCATTCTAACTAAATTGTGCAGATAAGGTCAGAAGAGAGGGTAATATCTTTATTCAGGAAGACTTGAACTTTTCATAGTGACAGATACAGAAGTAATCTTCTTAATCTTCCTGATAGGGACAAATGTGTGTTTTTGAATAAGAAAAAACAATCTCTTTATAGCAAAACACACTTGACAAAAGCTCAGGGCATTTGTTACTCTCTCCTTGCCTTTCCTTCCATCTTCCACAGACCACATTCTTAACACCAAGCCTATTTTAACAGACTAAAAAAGGAATTTGAATTGGAAAGAAAAAGGAAAAAATATTGTATGTAGGCGTGTTTGGCAGCAGAGAGCTTGGAGAAATTGTAGAAGCAAAAATGGGGACTCGGCATGGAGTAGTAGTCTCATCATTACAGCTGAAGTCTTGAGTTCACAAGTTTCTCATTTTTCTACTCTTTAAACTGTCTCCTCTGTGCTTAGTTTGCACCTTAATTTCAGCAGTGGTTTTGAGAAAGATGGGGAAAGATTGAGGATAGATACTGACAAGCGAGGCAAGGAAGTTTTTGAGACAGTGGGGAGGTTGATGTTGTGTATGGATCGTATGGTGGAAGATTCAGAGGGAAAGAGTTGGGCCAAAGCCAAAGAGGGGCTCACACTGAGCAGTGGGCAAACAAGGGCTGGGACAGGTCGTGCAGTTATGAAGTAGATCTGTCAGTCTTTGGTTCTGTGGGGTGGCTGTTTCCATTAGCCAGTAATGTTATTACATTATTTTACTAACTTCCTTTTCATGTTCACTGTGCATTGTTATGAAAAGCAACAGCTATTCACGAAGAAAGGCTGCCTCTGATGCTTCCCCCCTCTGGGCACTCCTTAGGTTTGCTATTGTTGGATTGATTACTTCACATAAGCGTCCACTTTTAGAGTTGAGTCCTCAGCAGTCCTCACCACCATCCTTGCTCCTTTCCAACCAACTGGAACACAGCTGCTTTTATCTTCGGCTAAAGAAGCAGCTGTTGTTGCACAACATGTGTTACTGGAGTCTTTGCTCAGTCAGAACTCTCAGTGAAATTAATGGAAATTCAGACTGAGGAAGGACTAAGTAAAGACTAAGGAATAACATAAAAATGACAGTAACATGTAAATGTTTCGAGTCTTGAGTACTTGGACCCTCATGATTCTACACACTTTGTGAGCCTCTCAAACACTGGGAGAGACTTTGTGCTAATTTACATGCGGAATCTACCTATGGAATAATGAGAAACACACAGTTGCCCGTTCATTGGAAGAACTACAGAAAGAGCTTGAAGCAGTGAATGATCATTCAGGTGCAGATATGTTGGAGCAGAGATGAGCACAAATGTCTGGCAAGCAGAATCGGATAAATGACTTGGAAAGTGAAGAAAATAGGGAGCAGACGTGGAGGCAGGGAATAGAATTCTGTAGGACTTCATAGATGAGTGACATGCCTAATTTCAGTCCATAAGAGACAGGGGGCTTTGGGAGAAATTGGAGAACTGGGGTATGTAACCAGAGCTGCATCAGAGGGACTCCAGTGCTCAGGTTAAAAGATGAGCAGATGTAATAAGCAGTGGTAATAAAGAAATTGCATATATAAGAGGGGTTGTTTTACAGAAGTTTTCACAAGTTTGTAAGGGGAGAAAGAGAAAAGGTTGGTAGAACAAAATGTGCTTCGCATTCTGTTTCTGAGATAACTTTCCAGAAACTATTTTTTCTGCTCTAAGCATGTCTCCATGATTGTTAGGTGGATATAATATAGAGGTGACTGTTTGAGCAACATGACAATTCAAGAGTATCAATTCATACTGCATGCTCAAAAATCAAGTATGAAAGGGACAACATCAGCATAGGGAGCACTGAAGCCATTTGTAGTTCTGGTGAGCTATTTCTTGGAGGTCAGAACTGGGTGTATTTGTGAAATGAGCTCTTTAGACCATTAGGCATGTGTATCAACTTCTGCATAGCTAGTGCCTTAGATGTGCTCATGGTGGGTATGAAGCTAAATCTATTAAAAACATCAAAAGCTTATATGTATTCTAGTGCGTCTGTCTCAGTATGGCTTATCAGTGTTTTAATTAGTAAGCCCAGACATTGAGTTTTTCCAAGTACTCAAATGACTTGGTTGGCTTTGGATAGGAAAAAAAAGATAGACCTTAGCCAGAAGATTGAAGTAGCAAGCTTTTCAGGGGAGAAGGAAGTGAAGCTGTTTTGCTATGGGCACAGAATGCATAGATGCTTGAGTCCATGAACAGTGTTGAAACTCCCAGAGGGTCTGGACCCTTCAGCTGACTGTAAGGGACTAATGAGCCAGCCTGGCTGTTTATGGGCTGTGGTTAACCTCTTGCAAGTTAGGATTTCCTGTCGCCAGCAATGGGCTGTGACCGCCAGCACCACAGTGTTAATGATGAGGTAGGGGCTGATGAATGGCTGGACTCCAGACAGCAGCCTTCACTGGCAAAGAATCAAGTGGCCAGAGGGAGAAAAACACTGATGTCTACAAGAGAAATAATGCAAACTCCAGAACCTATAATTCCCATGTTTAAAAAAAGAAAGGGAGAAAGAAACTGGGGACAAATTCAAACCGAGTGAAGCTTTTATCTCTGCATTCTGAATAGAAGATTGTTTTTCAGCAAAACTGGCTGCAAAAGCCAGGCCAGTTAAAACAATATGCAGGCTGCTTGCCTCCAAGTAACCAGAAATTGTTGGCTCAGAGTAGGCTGCTCTGAGGAGCCAACCTGCTGGGAGACGTTATCCAAGCAACGGCCTGAATGTAATTCCTCCCGCTGTGGAATGGCTCTTTGGCAAATGAAGACCCTAATTAGAGATGGAAGGGTTTCTATTTTGTTTTTCTTTAATCCTTACCCTGAGGCCTCAGCAATACAGCCATGTCGCTGCTTGTGTGGAGAGAAGTTTCCAGTTTCCCTTTGTAATAAGAATCCTCTACCTTTTTTTATTCTTTTTTTCCTTTTTTTTTTTTTAAAAAAAGAAGCAACAAACTAACAACAAGGGCCCACCGCAGTTTGAGACCTTGAAACTAATCTAATCCTAAACCAGGAACCACTATCTAAAAGACAGTCCATATCATCTTTTCTTTAGCCAACCCATGAAAGGTTGCTACATAAGCCGGAGTACTGGGGTGGGCCATTCATCCTTCTACCACTGAGATTATTACCCAGGCTGATTCTTTCTGAGGAAGAAGGCTCAAGTTTGAAGACCTTACTGAGGAACCATCAGTATTCTACTGGACACCAAGGGAGTTTTACAAGCCTTTGTTCTTTCAGGGACTGGAGTCCCATACTGGCCATTGCATGCTTATTCTGTACTGGGGGATGCAGATTCTCTTCCCTGACAGAGGTGACAGAAGCTCCAGGGGAATTTGCTGCAGCATTTTGACACTAATAGATGTAGAAGTGAAAATACTTCTGCTGCTCGACAGTTCACTGTGGCTTCCATGAGATCTGTCTGGCCATACTTGCACAGACCGTATGTGACTTTGTAGTAATACAAAGAGCACAGCTGCTTCTTTCTGTTGAGTTTTGGATCTACTGCTTTACCGCCTCACATGATGATTGTGTTATCTCTGAAATATCCTTGATCGTGGTAGAGCTCAGCCTGTGGATGAAGGCCAGCTACTTGAGGATGAGGCCAAACAAGGCAATAGCACTAAGCAGAAGATACTGACTTTTCATTCCTATCTTTTGAAGACAGATACATAACCCAAACTGACTTAAGTGACTCAGTTTTTTTGCACTTAGGCTTGCTTTCATTTCTTTACAACACTTCTGTGAGCTATAGTCATATTCTACCTTGTCTTGCCTTCCAGTTAGAGGATAGCAGTATGCTACTGATGGGCACAAAGCTCTTCTGCCTTTCGTATTCTGGTTGCTGTAGATGTGTTGGCATAACTTTGATAGACTACTGCAAACACTTTAGGTCTTTTCTCTGTTCTTGACATAATTTTACCTGAGCTGACTCTGTTTGAAGTTTAAACTCCTTCCTAAAATACTTAAATATTTTTATCTAAAGCTTTGGGTCAGGAACCACAACTCCAAATTGTTACATTGAGAAGAACTTTCCACCTTAAAATAAAGCACGTTTCTTAGGAAGATTGGATTTCCCTGTTGAGTTGACTGAGGCTGGATGGAATTCCTGCAGGAATTAAGGATTTCAAGAGCTTTGTGATAAGAAAAAAACACTTGAGTTTGAAACATAATACTCAGTTTTTCCCTTTTGTTTTGTGTACATTCTGACTTCTAACTTTAAGTTGGTGTTCTATTAGAGCTCGTTTCAGTCTCTGTGGTTAGGAAGAGATCAAATGAAATAGCTAGACAGTTAAGATAATAAACAAAACAGAGGGAAGTAGTCTAGAAGCTGTAGAGGTGAATGAGTGTTTTGGTTCCTAGACAGCAGCTAATAGAATAAAAGTCATTCATTTATCATTTTTTGAGTCCATGACTTTGTTGTGTTCAAGTGACATTCAAGTCACTTGAATGTGACCTGACTGGGACTTGCACTTGTTCCAAGTGTGAGTTGTGACAGCTTATATCAACATGACTGTAGTTGTGCAGATACTCTGATCTTCATAAATGTGGCATGGAGCACAAGAACCATAACTCAAACCCCAGAATGTTAGCTTTAAGCGAGTTAGAAATCTGTGCAGATGCTGGGCATACAAGGGCAGGTTTGGGAGGCAGAAAGGTGACGTGATTGTATGAATATTTGCCTAATAGTCTTCAAAATTTACATGAGCTTTTCTTGATAAATTTGATTCTGTGCTTTACTGTATGATTTGTTTTAGTTTGCTGTATCTTTGCATTGTGGCTAATCAGAAAAAGTTATTTTGTTACTGCACAGTTTCAAAAATGAACACATCTTGTGACTATTATGCTTTGGAGGTTGCTTGTCTGTAGGAATTCTCATGCCCTGAAGGGTTATAAAATGTAACAAGATTTCTGAATAACCATTCATTAGTTGGTTAGTTGTCATGAATGCTTCTTGCTGAGCCCCTGTTACACAGTTCAAGACCTTCCGCTCCTCCAGTGTTCTTTTCCAGTGCTCACCCTTCTCCCTGCAACTGTGACCTCTCATAGCAAGGAGGGTTGGCCTGCACTTGGACTGTAGTAGCAGAAGACAGGATTTGCGGAATGGAGTCCCTTAAATGCAGTGTGTCACAAAAGATTTGCAACCAGTAGGCTTGGCTGTATTCAGCATTAAATGAATACCCTTTTCATGTGGGGTGTGTGTGTTTTTTTCCACTCTGTCTAGACTATGAACCAATGGCAGTATTTCTCCCTAACCCCTTATAGGAAAGGCTCTTAGTTGTTTGGGTTTTTTTTCTTAGTTTTAACTGAGTTTCTTAGCACTGAGTGGTATGGATCTCTGGATCATGCTGGAATCATAGAATCAGAGAATGGTATGGAAGGGACCCCCATAGGCTGTCTGGTCCCACTGCCTGCAGTGCATAGGGACACCCACAGCTCCATCAGTCCTAACAGTCCCTACCCTGTGCCAGATGTGATTGCATAGCATATGAGTATATGGTTGTCTTTTCATACCTGAAGTACATCATGTTTTTTAATAGTGATAGTATTTTTAAATATATCTATATAGTTTTGCACTTCCAGTATTGCTTCTTTGATAAAGCAATTGTCATAATGCTGTATATTGCATTATCAGTAGGATACTTATTATAAAACCAATCTCAAAGTGACAGAGGCGCTAAATTAAGGATTACAGGCAGGAAGAAGTTTTATGTTAGTGCGATGCTTTGGGGCTTTACTGTCTTGTTCTGATACTGTCTGCTTTTTGCTTTGAGACAGAAATCTGAAAGCTCCTTTTTTCCTCACTTGAAGGCAAGGTTTGAAATGGCATCCTGCTTGTGCTCTGCTGAACTCAGTGTTTCTGGAGTTACTGGGGAATTGTACATTAACAGAGCTGAGGCATCAGTTGGTTAATTTGTAACTTTTCCTCCTTTTCTCCTTCCCAGTGGCCTGGCTTTCCAACTACGGTTGTAACTTAAGGGGCAAGATGCTTTTGGTGAATGTCAGAGCCTGACAGTGTAGGAGGGATGCTAGTAATGACCTGCATTGTACAGATGTTATTAGTCTATGTTCTCTGTATCTCTGAGAGGAAAAAGAGGTTTGGGAGTTTGTTGTAATTAAAAAGTATGTTTGACATAATGCTGTGCAAGATTGGCAGTGATAAGCAGAGCGCAGCAGTCTGTTATGGCAGAATATCTTTCTTTGCCTGTGGCTGATGTTCTGTGCTTCTCAAGTAAAATGGGTCTTATTATCTAGTTTTAAGTGATGCCATTCCTATCATTGAAAATCAAATGTTATTTCTGTGTTTTCAATTCTCCGCTTCTTCAGCATGCTTGTAGCTGCTATCTGTACAATGGGGCATGCAATTTGTTAAGATGCAAGATGAAAACTGCATCTCTTGCAGTCAAAATTGCTGAAATCCTTGACCACTCCAGAGGAATAAATCAAGAGACCGGACCCTCTCATGAAAAATCATGTTCCCTGGAGTCATGGCACAAGCAAATGGATCACTACTGAGTGCTGATTACATGTTACCAGTACACTGTGTTGAGAGAGGCTGGCTGAATCCTTCAGAGGACCGAAGACAGCTGATGATAGAATCAGCTACAAAAGGGTTCAACCTCATGTAGCTTGTGTAATCCCACTCTTTTGGCAGATTAATGACCACTGAGTCCACAGTCTGGAGAGTTCTGACGTGGAATTCTTGGTTTGATGGGCTGGGATAAAGTGGAAGATATGCCTGAAGCTCAATAAATCTTGGTTCATAGAGAGAACAAGGGGGGGGGAGAACCTCAAAAGCTGATGGAAGAAGTGCAGGTTTGGTTAGGCTGGCTCAGTTATCTGCTAAATGAGGATGTATAAACCAATTCTCTTGATGACTCTATTTACTTAGAGAAAACATTATCATATTTTCTGCCCCCTCTCCAAAAGAAGATGCCTTTTAGAACAAGAAGGAAAAGAAAAAAGTCCCATTCATACTTGGTACAGCTGTGCAATAAGGCCCAGCTAATAGCACATACTGGGCACCAGATGGAACAGTTAGGGTGTTTGCTAAAAGTAGGTTACTGGCATTTGTACTGTAGTTACTACCTAAGCCATTGTCTAATCTGAGAGAATAAATCAACTCCTTCACATAGTACATAGTATAGCTATCCCTAATAGTTTGTATTTATAGTGTACTGAGTTTTAGAACCAAATTCATGCAATTGCATCTCTAGAGGCTCATCTAGGATGACAGGTACATCGTTGTTAATGTAAGAATATTTGTGAGGCTGAGGTACTAGCAGCAAGTGGCTCCATACAAGAAGCAGATACTTCCAAAGCATCCTTTCCTCCCATCAGTTTGTCTGTTTTATCTAGGAAATTAGCTTAAAAATCAAACAAAAAACAACAAGGTGTATTTTTGTTGATCCCCCATGCAAACTAAAATGCTACAGAAACACAGATGAATCCTATGTGATGTGCTCGCAGTTAAAGGAAGCCTTTAAAACGTATAACAAACACTCTGCATCCTTCTGTTTCTGTGTCTTTCAGCAGAGGATCTCTGAAGTGAGAGGCTGGTGATGTTTAAGGGATTGAACAGAGGCAAATTCAAAGGTGCTTCTGTAGGCTGTGGTTTTAGTTTTAGAATCAGCATTCAATTATGGGGAGGAAATTATGGGAGGGGGGGGAGGAAATCTGCCTTGTGTTTGAGTAAATTCTAATGCAGAATTGACTTTTTTTAATAGAACCCCTGGGTCTTTGTCTTCCATGTTGGACGTTTTCTTTTCAGCCCATTCATGTTACCCTAATGAACAAAACACGTTTGATTTTAACAGCTTGTTTTCTTTCTTGACTTATGGAGGGGAAGACTCAACCACCTTGCTTGATTGTTCAGTGCCTGGTTTATGATTAACTGAAATACACTTCAAGCGTTTTTAACCTGTTGTGCACTGTGTCACGCACACAAAGCAAAATAACCCAGTAGAAACTGCTGTGAAGATTGGAAAATACACATCTAAAATAGGATTACTGCTAATGAAATTCTATTAGTCACTTTAATTCTTTAATCGAGATGAGTAGAGGTATTTATGCAGCTCTAAGGTGGGGTTTTTTGTTTTTTTTTGCATGTGTTTTTAGGGGAAAAAAGTCACAGCACTTGAAACCAAAATAGAAAATATTAATTGAAATGGATTCTATATCTGTACATAGGTAAAATCAGTATATGAGACAAAGTTAGCGCAGATCAGACGGCTGGATTACCTCTCCTGTGACAAAAGGCTGTGACAAAAGAGAAGGCTCCAAGGAGACCTCATTGTGACCAAAGCTAGAGAGACTCTTTATGAGGGTATGTAGTGACAGGACAAGGGATAAGATTATAGTCTACAACTATAAGAGTAGATTTAGATTGGATATTAGGACAAAGTTCTTCTAATAAAGATGACACTCTGGGACAGGTTCCCAGAGGAGCTGTGGATGTCTCATCCAAGGCTGGGCTGGATTGGGCTTTGGACAACCTGATCTGGTGGGAAGTGTCTGCCTATGGCAATGGGTTTGAACTGGATGATCTTTGAGGTCCTTTCCAACCCAAACAGATCACTGGTTCTGTGTTGGAGTACTGCTTACAGTGTTTGCTGGTGTGATCGTCACAATACATTGCCGCAAAGTTTTCAGAGCAGAAATTCTCTACACATCCTTTGCTACCTTTGTTCTCCAGATTGCTTAGATAAACTTTAAACATATGTATCATGCCTCATCAGGTGTTTTCCTTCACCTGTATAACCACAATGTTATCATGCTTTGCATGGACTTCTTCCTGTTCTTTTGCCCTTCACACAGCTTTAAAGATTTGTTCCTCCCCTCTAATTGTGCTTCTGCGTGACCAGTCTGTTATCTGCATCCGCTGAGTGCACTGACTGTGCTTCTGTCTTCTCTTTGGCTTGTTTGCACAAAGCTGGGGCTGGGTTACGGCTCATATTGGATGAGAGCCTCCCTTTTAAGCAGTGCACCAAGAACCTGCTTCATCCCCATGCATTTCAGACAGTGAAAGAAAGTTGTGCTTGTCAAATATGACGCTGGATGGCTTGTCTTTTTTGTGTAGAGAGCTACTTACAGAATGGCTGGGGTTGGAGGGACCCCTGGATGCCATCTGGTCCACCTCCTGCTTAAGCAAGGACACCCAGGTGCCCAGCAGTGACCTGGCAACTTTTCTCCAAGGATGGAGACCCTGTAACTAACTTCTCCAGGCAACCTCTGACAATTGTGCAGTGAAAAACTGTTTCCTGAGGTCCAGATGGAATAGAAGCTTGAGCTTGTTATGGGAAAGTTAGCTTAACTCTGCTCATGTCTATGCAAGCACACACTTAAATAACAAAAAATAGAGGAAACAAAGGATTGATTGCCTTGCCCAAAGAACAGGTTCAGCTGTACACCCTGATTTCTGTTTCCAGAGTGAAATCACCTTCCTATTGTTATAGTTAATGTTGATTTCATTATTCTTTGTACTTGAGGATAAAGTAATTTTGGAATTGCCTGTTGAGGGCTTCCTGAAAACTGTTGTCATCTCCGGTCCTGCTCCTAGAAAAAGGTGTGCATAGTACCCTCTAAATGAGCTGGTTTTGCACACAATTGAACTTCGTGTTTCCATGTGTCAGCTGCCAATGTGCACAGAGGATGCAAAAACTTTGCTGTAGCATCAGTCAGGATCACAGACCCATAGAATGGTTGGAGTTGGAAAGGACCTTTAAAGGTCATCTGATCCCACTGCCTGAGAGCTCAGGGACACCCACAGCTCCATCAGTGCTCACAGCCCCATCCTCTGACCATGGGTGTCTTTAGGGATGGGACACCTCCACCTCTGTGTGCACCCTGAGCAGTGCCTCACCAGAAGGATGTGGGAGCACTCTTTAGAAAGAGTGAAAGTTAAGATGGTGGTGCTTCTGTGTGGTGGCCTTGTCAAGCAAACAGGTCAGAGTCCACTGTTCTATAGTTTAGGCTTTTGAACTCTGAATGTAAAGAAGAACTGGAAGGTGACTGTCATTATGAACAAAGAATAACTGTTTAAATTACTGAAGGTGCCATTATCTTGTTGATGGTTTTTTTTTTGTGTGATTTTTGCTTTTTTATTATTGTTTGTTGCAAAAGAGGAAGCACCCTGTGATGCAGAAATGTCATTTGTTTTAAACCACTGAAGAGAAATCATCTCGGAAAGTTCTGTGCCTGGCATCTTTCCTGCTTTCTGCTAATTGCATGGAGGTTGAATTGAGGAAATCTGTGTTTGACCTTGGTGTTGTGAAGGTGAAGCAGACAGCGGTACTGCTTCTATCCCTCCTTCTTTCCCAACTGGTGCGTGTCTTTTTGATCTGGGTTTTGGCCACTTTGCTCAGAAAGATGTGTTCAGGGAGTAGTCGTCTTTAAAGGGTTGAGTAGCCTTATATGAAAAAATCATGTGCCTGTTATAGACTGGGATCATTTTAATTGGGACTTGTATTGGCTGCATTGTTTTGAGCTGTCCTGATTGTTGGGGAGCAGATAGGGTATTTTTAAAGACATTTCAGCTTTAATTACCCCACAAATTTGGGGACAGAGGAAGGTGGGGATGTCCCTGCAGCCCAGCCCTGAGGTTTTCGGGGCTATGGGTGCATGGTGGACACCCGTTTTGCCCCCTCTAACCTATGGGAAGAAGAACAGCAGATGATAGAAGCGGCTGTGCTCAGGCCTCAGCCTGCTCACACTCGTTTGCTTCTCAACAGAGCGCTGTGGTTTTAAAAACGAGTTTTAGGAGAGGAGGAGGAGGAAGGGGGAGCGGCAGGCTGTGTGGTGTGTTTGTGGCTGCTCTCTGATCTCTTGCCAGCGAAACCTGGAAGGTCAGGCCGGGCTGCCGCCAAGCGGCGGAGCTGGAGCAGCAGAGCACTGGAGCGGGCACAGCTGTGTGCTGCTTGCTGGGATGGGGTGGGAAAATGAAATCCAGCCAGTAACCTCAGGACTCTGGGATGTGCTTCTTTGGTACCCATAGACTTATGGATGTTCAGTTTCCTCAGGTGGTCGTGAACCTGTTCTTCACTTACAGTGGGAATGTTATTGCTGTCCCGTCTCCCACCTTCTGAACCTCCTGGCACAGGTTGCCCAGAGATGTGGTGGATGCCCCATCACTCATCCATCTGAAAGACAGCCAGCATCAGGGGGCAGGGAGGGCTCTGATAGAACTGTGGGTGTCCCTCTTCATTGCAGGGGAGAGGGATCAGATGGCCTTTAAAGATCCCTTCCAACTCAATTCCAGTTTCAATCTTTCATGGTACCAGAAAATCAAAATAATGCTGTGACATATCATTATTAATTTTCAGTGTTCAAGTGTTAGTGAGATTAAATAAAACTTGCTACGTGTAAGTGCTGGGAGGGACAAAAACTCAGGTAGAATGACAAGGGAAGCCCTCCTGATAGGTACAATACTACTGTTGAGTAGCCTTATAGAAAATGTTTCAAGTTGTATCACTTGGAGTTCTTTCCAGTTGTATTATACTGCTTAATATTGAGACATGGGAAAGAATGTTATTGTCTCCAGCACAGATTTTTGAACCCAGTTGATACTTTTAATTTCTAACATAGAATGGCTGAGGTTGGAGGGAATCTTGAAGGTCACTCAGCTCCATCCCCATGCTCAGGCTGCCCAGGACCCATCCATAGCCTTGGCCATCTCCAGGGATGGGACACCCACAATTACTTTGGGCTGACTGTTCCATCACCTCACCACCCTCTGAGTAAAAAACCTCCTCTGAACATCTATAACCTCAATCTTCTCCCCCTTTTTTAAAGCTATCCCCCCTTGTCCTTTCACATCTGATTTTGCAATATAGAGTAAAAAAATACAGATTACATCCTGTTCATGGGAACTTAACGAGTTGCTGTGCTGTAAACTGCTCATTTGGTGTGTTTGCAAATGAAGGACTTTTCTGAACCGACCTCCAAATACTTTTTAAGAATATTTTCAGAGATCAAAGTGCCTCACTTTTTGGCTGACCATTCTGAAAGAACAGCCTAAATACCCCGAACAGTTCTACGTGTGCTGCATGTTTGTAAAAGATACCTCTCTGGGAAACAGGGATGAGTTTTCACCTCAGGGCCACATCTCTTCAGTGGAGAATGTGTACTAAATTCCTTTTAACTTTTCCTCCCCAACAGCTACTAGTGATTAGCCAGGTGTGCTGACTTCAAAGAGGACAAATACCTGCTGCTCTGAGAAAGAGACTCCGTCTGGGTGTTGGTTTCCCTCGTGTGCTGCCTGGTGGGCTTTGTTAGTATGAAAATAAAAATGAAGGAGAAAAATAGAACAAAGAAAATTACCTGAGGATGCTCAAATTTACAGTTTTGTTCTGACCAGCAGTCATCTTAGTAAATAAAAGACTTTTTATAGGGTCTGATATTCATAGGACGTGGCCAAAGGGTTTTAAAGTAAAAGAGGGGAGGATGAGGGTTGAATGTTAAGGAGAAATCCTGTACTGAGTGGGTGGTGAGACCCTGGCACTGCTGTCCAGAGCTGTGGGTGCCCCATCCCTGGAGGTATTGAAGACCAGGTTGGACAGGGCTCTGGGCACACTGAGCTGGTGGGGAGCACCCAGCCCATGGCAGGGGATTGGGGCTGGGTCATCTTTAAGGTCCTCTCATTCTGTGTGAAAGCACTGTGTGATGTTTCATAATCCACAACTTTTGGATGCTTCCTCTATATCTCAAGTTTGGGGTTTTGCCACTCTCTCTGCAGAGCTGGCGTCCTCTTGTTTTTAAACTGTGATGCTGGAGGAAATAGTGGAGGAATAATGGTTTGCAGTCTGCATCCAGCAAAGGCAGAAGTAGATTTGGGAAGCTTCTTGCAATGATTGCTCTATGGAGCCACTGAGCATCGCTTGAGTGAAATGTAGAGAGGCACGGTGGCAGAAACAGATAACTGTCTTAACCTAGATGGTTAAAGTACTCTTTTATGTATCCCAGAGAGTTTTAATATGCTCTAATGTCTTTTGGGTTGGTTTTTTTCTCTCTCTTTTTTTTCTCCTCACTGTTTGGTAACTCCAGCTTTGGACGCTATTAGATTAAAAGCTTCACATTCAAACAGCCCTGATGGTGAAATGTTATATGCAGCAGTTCTGACCTCCAGTGGCCAGAAAGAGCAGTGTTCTGTGAGGACCCAAAAAATCAGGCACTTTGTACACAGATTGATACCAAGAGCTTGTCACAGCCAAGGACTCTTACAGATCATAAAGAACCTAGTCTGCCTTTATTTTCTATTCTAGTGAACTTGCATCTCCGCCCCAAATCACAGGGTAGGCTGTTTTTGGTAATGCTTCCAAGTGATATAGAGGGGGGGAAATAAAAATATTGTATTTTATATCTTTGAAGAATCTTAATCACATCTGAATTCATTTTAAAGTTCGTTGAAGAAGGAGTTTGTGGGAAAAGGTAGAGATTGCAGAAGCTACAGTGGAGTTTAAGTGCATTCCATGTTGGTTCAGTAACTTTTGTGTTTGCAACGACTCTCATTGATTTTTAACTACACAGAATCTAACAGTGTTATAACCATTGTCCTGGAATGAAGAACAGGAGTAATTTTGGAGGTGTCTGTGATCTTTTGGGATAAGTCTGAGGATGCTGTCTTTCTTATTGCAGGCAAAAAGAGCAGTGCAGCGAGGAGCCACAGCGGTCATCTTTGATGTTTCTGAAAATCCGGATGCCATTGATCAGGTATGAAGGAGGAAGCTTAGTTTTATTACCCCCTCTGTTGGACTCCTTTAGAACTGCAGAGGCAGCAGCACAGGGCAGGCGGGCCTCTGAAATCAGCAACCTTAAGACATGCAGATTCTGACTACTGTGGTGCTGTGGTTTTCCTGCTTACCTTTTGGCAGACAAGAAGCGATGGAGATGCTGAGAATGATAGAAGGAGAGGAATGTGGGGGATTAGATTTTTCTTCTAGCCTTTGCTGGAATCTTGAATCCAATACTGGTACTCCAGGTATCGAGGCAAATATTTGTGGCCTCGAGGCAATGATGTTTCTGCCCAGCACTACATGTGAGGAGTTTGGCCGTGCCCGGTTTGTAATCAACAGCATTATTGAGCAGCTGTTATTTTTGAGATTGCAAAATGGACTTCAAACTTTGTTCAAACAAATTCCTACCGAAAAAAAAAGTATAACTGTTTTTTCTTATTCGCAGCTGTTGAATTTTGGCCTAAGTATTATATGGACCAGGAGAATTTTTCTCTCTTTTTTTCCCGGGGATCACTGTATAAGTTCCATCTTCTCCCTTTAGATGGGCGAGGTAATATTTCTGTGAGAAGCTTAAGATCCTGCCAAGCAATTTCAAGTTAACTGAGCAGAGAAAATAAGCTTAACAAGCATGAAAACAGTCTGCATTTGGTTTAGTTTTCTTCTGTCTTAAGAGAACTGCAGCAGAAACAAGTGAAGCAGAATATTTTCAAGTGCAGCCTGAATTTCCTGGGGAAAGAGAGAGACGCTATCTGTGTTTACATTTAAAAAGCTGGCTTTGCTTATGAAATGAGCATCTGTTGGATTGAGGAATGTGGGCTTTGCAGTAGGTGCTTTGGGAGCTGCGGTCTGCGTGTGCATCAAGGCTACAGACTTACTTTTGCGAACACCCTTGGTATTCTTTCACAAACCATCTCACGGGGATGTTATCTATCCTGTTTCCTGCCTTTTCTCTGTATTGCAACTTCCAATTACTCTCAGCTGTTCATCTGTCTCTGAACATGAGAAGCTGAGTTGTTGCCTCCTTGTGTCTTCCATCTACCAACAGCACTCCTTCCTGGACTGTTGCTAATTGACTGGGTGCAGCTAGCCACAGTAATTGGAAAATTAGTTGATTATTGAGTATTTGCATGAACAAATAAAATGGAAAGTGGTTAGTGCAGCAGCTGGCAGTGTAGGCTCTATTACAGGACAGACAGCAGCTTATGCAAATGCTCACAGCCAGAAGATGAATGACAAGACCTATTTTAATACACTGATCATAAGAGGTACTTGACTGACTGCCTTCTCATGCAGTTCTGGACATTTGTGTGTCATGCATTTTGATTCTCAGCCAATGGACCTAAGTGAACACTTAAGTTTGTAGTAGAGAAGAACAACTGGTGCTTGAATCGGTTTTGCTTTTATGTTCATTTACTCTTCTTTCCATTCTCCAGAAGAGGGAGAAGTACTTGTGCTGAAATGTGCCTTCTGAGCAGGTTTTTGTTGTTGTTCTAGCTGAACCAGGGCTTAGAAGACCCTCTGAAGAGACCAGTGGTGTATGTGAAGGGTGCTGATGCTGTCAAGCTAATGAACATAGTTAACAAGCAGAAAGTGGCACGAGCAAGGATCCAGCATCGCCCCCCACGGGTGAGACTTTAAGAAACTTCATCTAAACATTGCATTGCTGTTACTTGGTGCAGTGCTTGCTAACTGCAGAGCGCAAAGATGTTTCGATGCTCCCCATAAGAATTAACAGATGAGAAATTCTGTTGACCTAAGGAAACTGATGAACTTTACTGTGGACATGCAGCTATGTTTGATTTAAGTGTAAAATTGTGTAAAATTAGTTCAGAGCTGCTGTGAATCTGGCATCTCATGGCTGGCACTCTGTCCATTTCATTCACTTGCAGTAACAAATGTACCTCAGGTTTGTCCCATAGAATCCTCGTTAATGAGCAGAGTGTAATGACTTACCATGTTCTGTGTGTATATGTGATGATGACCGCTGAGAAAGTAGGAAAGAGAAAGGAATGGTAGATTTGACTCTGATAGAAAGATAGGAAAAATAATAATGTTGTTCTAATTTTTAAGCAACCCACCGAGTACTTTGATATGGGAATTTTCCTGGCCTTCTTTGTGGTTGTGTCTCTTGTTTGCCTCATTCTTCTTGTCAAGATCAAACTGAAACAACGACGTAGTCAGGTAAGAGCAGTGATGGTGTATTTACTGAATGCTGAATTGAAATGAAATGAAAACTTTCTTTTACTTTGTCTTGGAAGTTGCAACCTTTAGGAATACAGTATGCTGACTTAGAGCAGCCATCTATGGGGAAAGGTTTTTATCCATGGGTGTAGGCTTTTGGAAGGATGTGACAATGTCTTTAAAGGAAATCTACATTGACCTTTGGTGTCCCTTCAGTTAAATTCAAACACTGAGTGTTGAATTGAACCATTTAGCCTTTAGGAAGGAAGAGTATTTCTGTTTGCTCAGAGGTCGAGTACCAGTAGCATTGCTGTGCTCCAAAAGAAATCTAAACTTCTGTTGATGTATTCTGGTGAAAATATAATGATTTAAAAGAAACAGCAGCTCTCTTTCAGTAGCATAATATCCTTTGATTCTTAATTGGAAAAAGTTGTGAAGTAAAAAAAAGAAGTATTGACATGGGATAATTCTAGATGAGGTATTTTTTCTTATCAAGCATGAAAGAGAAAGCAAATAGAAGCTAATGGACCCTGCAATTTGTATTTTATACTGCTCACTACATGGGTACACATGCATAAGGAATGCAAAGCATTGTGCATTAGTTTGAGCCTGCTGTGATTTGATAAGGTACATTAATTCGATATGGTGTTGTTTTCTCTGCTATTACACTACAGTCCCTTATGCAACGGTGTTGCCTCTTGTCTTCTTCTTATGTTCTAGAATTCCATGAACAGGCTTGCAGTGCAAGCACTGGAAAAAATGGAGACCAGGAAATTTAAGTCCAAAAGCAAAGGACACCGGGAAGGTAGCTGTGGTGCTTTGGATACACTCAGTAGCAGCTCTACTTCTGACTGTGCCATCTGCTTGGAGAAGTACATTGATGGAGAGGTAAAGGATAGTTTCTTCAACATGGGCTGAGAATGTAGCTGACTTATTTCAGCCCTATGACATACAGCTAGCTAACATCGTGTATTGGTTGAGATTGTGCCACTTGCTGGACAAATTGCATTGAGGAGCCAGCTGAGCCTCAACTGCATTCTGCAGTTACCAATGTAAATCTCAAGAGCTGTTCACCACACTGTAAAATGAGAGCTCGGGAGGTCTCGCTTTGCAGGTTGATCCCTCCCTCAAGCTGCATTGATGGGAGACCATAGAAGGAAGGGAGTTCCACAAGGTTCAGGAACCAGTTTTGGCCTCCTGGTTACCATTTCTGTGTTGATATCAGCACTTACCTTCTCTGATGTAGTTCTACTCAGAGGAAGCAATGAAAGGATGAAGTAGAAAATAGGCCCCTCAAGGCAGAGGCAATCAATAATCAAAGCTTTAAACTTCCATATAAAAAATAAGGACATTTTTAAATGGACTCCATTGATTTTTATCTAAGTACATTTCATGTGTTGGAGATTAATACTTTAGTATGGATTTACCCAAGGTGTTAAGGTACAGAACACAGTAAAAGCACCCTTGAAAATGCTGGCTACTTGCAATGAAGTTCTAACTTGACTGTAGACCACTTTTTCAGAGGGTTTATGTGGTGTTTTTTTCCTTGCTGTTTCTAGAGCAGGAATTCAGCTATGTTGAAAAAAACAGCAAAACAATTAGGATTAAGGTGTGAGGATTTACTCATCAGGCATCAGTACTTTTTATGTCCCTCCATGTGTTCCTTTAGGAGCTGCGTGTCATTCCCTGCACTCACCGATTTCACAAGAAATGTGTGGATCCTTGGTTACTGCAGCATCACACCTGCCCCCACTGCCGCCATAACATCATTGGTAAGTGCTGCAAGTGAGGTGGGGATGCTCAGCTGTATTGTGTATTTTGGACTTCAGGCTTCACAGTATGAAACAGAAATTAGGCCTGTATGTAGGTCTCTGTAAAGCCCATAGTTCTATTGTAATGCAACCCTAGAAATGCAGAAAAATAACTGCATAACCTGGAATAACAAGCCTCACTTCTGTTTTTAACTTGCTCAGCAGAGAGCAGCGTTGGTCAGCTTTTGAACACAATGAAGACAAATAAATTTAATAGAATTATTTTAATATTAATTTAATTTTTTTGTAAGTTTGGAAAAGTCTTCCATTAATACAGGCTTATGTGCAAAGTGAAAACAACAGCAATGACTGCCAGCTTCTCTCTTAAGCTGCAAGACTATACTCCTACTTCTTCACTCTTATTTCTCTCCTTCAGAACAGAAGAAGGGAAACACAGGCCCAGTCTGCCTGGAATCCATCAACTCAGCACGCAGCCGGCAGCAGAGGGTGATTCTGCCTGTCCATTACCCTGGCCGAGTGCACAGAGCAAACCAGATAACAGCGTATCCTACACGGACAAGCATGGACCCTCATGGAAATCCCATCACAGTACTTACAGTTGAGAGACATGGTGAACAGAGCCTCTACCAAGCCCAATCTGCAGCCTATATCCGAAGTTATCAGCCTATTCATTTGGACCATGCTTTAAACACACACCACTGTAGCCTGGAACATAGGGCTTATTCTCCAGCTCACAACTTCCGACGACCCAAGTTTGGAGGACGAAACTTTTCTAAAGCGGCGTGCTTTTCCCAGTATGAGACCATGTATCAGCACTACTACTTCCAAGGCCTTAGTTACCCTGAGCAAGATGGACAGCCTTCAACTGGCATTTCCTCAAAGGGTCCTTCCCGTGCCTTTCAGCCTGGTAGCAGTGTGCTTTTCCCTCCTGTGGTACATGTAGTGCCCTCATCTCGCTTGGAGAGTGGCAGTACCTCCAGCTTTAGCTGCTATCATGGTCATCGTTCAGTATGCAGTGGATATTTAGCTGACTGCCCTGGGAGTGACAGCAGCAGCAGCAGTTCTGGTCAGTGCCACTGCTCCTCTAGCGATTCCATGGTTGATTGCACCGAGGTCAGCAACCAAGGTGTTTATGGGAGTTGCTCCACCTTCCGCAGCTCTTTGAGCAGTGACTATGACCCATACATCTACCGCAGTAAAAGCCCTTGCCGAGTGGGTGAGGCTGGTGGTACAAACAAGGGTGCAATTGTTCTCTTGGAGGACCCCCATCAGGATGAGCTTCCAGCTCACAGTCACAGTCTGGTGAGTGCTGACTGCCGGCCTGTGCCAGCTTCTTCCTCAGGGGACCAACTGTCTAATTGCAGCATGGATATGAACTATAGCAGTAATTCCTCACTAGAGCACAGGGATCCAAATGGCACTACCTCAGAGGGAGGACCTGAGGCCACTCCTGGTGCTGCCTTGGATGTTAAAATGAACTGGAAGAATCCAGAGATAACAGGGCCGCTTATGGAGCAAGCATGCGCCTGCTGCTTTGAACTCCAGCACTCTGCCCTGGAGCCTAGAAATGGGACAGCTGACTGTAGTGCACTCTTCCTCAGCTCTCCGCTGTGGGGGGCGTGTGGCCCAGGGATAGAACCACAGTCAGGGAACACCCAGGGCTTGTACAGTATTAAATCAGACCACTTGCATAGGACAGATAGGGTAAAATACGAAGGGTTGCCATGCTGCTTCTATGAAGAGAAGCAGGTAGCCTGTAGTAGCAACAGTGGCAGTGGAGGTGGTGGCTGCTATACAGAAGACTATGCAGTGAATGTGCAGTACACGCTTCCCGATGACACCTTGCCAAGCTGTTATAAGGGTGTACATGATCTGGGTCAACGCATTCCCATCATTCCTGAAGACAGAGACTGTGAGTTAATTCTACCTACAGAGTGCCAAGGGACCCGCACAGGTGGCTGTAGTTCCTGGGATGGAACATCTGAGCTAGATACTTACCTGCACTGCCAAGGTATAGGAGAGGTACAGGACGAGAGGGAGGTGTGCTATGAGGCAACATCTTTCCTACGTCAGAACTGCTCTCAGGAAGAGGAAACCAGAATGCTCTTTCCTAGTTCCACTCCACACTCCCAGAAGCTGACAGCGACCACACAAGTCACAGGTAATCAGTTTGCTTCTTTTGGTTACTCCCTACCTTTTAGTTGTAGCATATGAAATGCAAGATCCCAGTTTCTCGGGTATGTGCAGCCTTAATGCTTACTGTAAACTTTTGCATAAGAGCAGTTAATCAATTAATACTTCCTCCAGCCGTGTTATTGTTTTATTACATAAGCTCATTTGGCCTTAGCTAGAGGAATAGATGATAGTTAAGAGCTTTCATTCTCATACTTTGTGGTTACTGCTAATACCAGGTCCCCAAAGCCAGGGGCACTGTGCCAGTCTGGGATCTTTGACACATTTGAATGGATAGTACCAGAGTAGTCAAGGCCAGAATAGCAGGAGGGGACTGACAAGATGGAGCTGAAAAATAAGAGTGGAAAACTTGGAACTGCTGTAGAAGAATATGTGAGAAAATCTCTGCCATTGACTTGCACAAGGGGAAAAAAGCCTGCTTGGCTTAAATGAGTTAACAGAAACATCCTAGTCTGGGAGGGTCCTCTCCTCGAGACATTATCTAGTCCAACTCCCTGCTCAAAGCAGAGTCAGCTCTGAGATGACACCACATCATTCGGTTGCTCAGGTTAGACTCAGTTTATCCATTCAGATCTTGACAACCTCCAAAGGACATAGGCAGACTGCACAACCTCTCTGTCCCCTGTTCCAGGGGCTGACTGTTCTCATAGAGAAAAGTTTCTTTCTATGTCCAATCTGAATGTCTCAATGAAAGCCTGTTACCTCTTGTCCTCCATGCATCACTCCTGAAGACCCCAGTTCCATTTCCATGACAGTCATAGAGCTGGAATTGCAAACAAGTCCTACTTCTTCACTCTCTTATCACAGGGCAAGTGCTCTAGCCCTCTGAGTGCCTTGGCTCTGTGCTGAACTTGCTCCAGTCAACCAGTGTTTCTTGTATTGGTGGGACCCAAATGGACACAGGAGTTTAAGATGCAGCATTGTTTAGTTTTAACCAGAACTTTTCTCTTTATCATTCAGGTGCTGGATCTCATCCCTTGGAGAGAAGCCAGACTGGTGACTAGATTTGTTCAGATGACACCAGGTGGAGAAGTGGAGCTTATCACAGACTCCAAACTCACACGGACTTCAATTTGTTAAGCTTTGACAAACACACAAAAGTGGTAATGTGGAGAAGTCCCTCCCCCACTTCCTCTGTGTCCACATCAGCTTGATTATCCTCTTTCTCCCTTTTGCCTGAAGCCTTCAGGCCTCCATTGGTGTGCAAAGCCCATGTGGGACATGGTGTGGAGCATTCTGAGCTCTACTGCCGTTTCTATATTAATGACAAAATGTTATTTATATTTTCTTTTTAGAAGTGACCGTGTCAGCTCCTGCTGAGAGGTAACATGGTGTGTTAAATAAGCCAGGCTATGTGTAGACGCTGTTACCTCCTACTTGAAGGAGTCCAGCCTTTGATAAGCTCAGGGCTACACCTGCCTTAGAAACCAGATAGCACCTTGAAATAAAGTAGTCCAGAGGGATACAGCTGCTGAATGGATGTTCAGATATCAATTAATCCTAGTAGCAAATCCTAGTAGCCAGCAAGTTATATGTGTGATTTTGAGAGAGGTAAAGGATTAGACTGTCTCTTTCTTCCTCTCCCCTCCCCGCCTTTTATGCTGCTCTGATGATTTGGCTAGGAAGAATCTCCAGCCATCATGATTAGTTTTAACAGATTGGGGGTAGGGATACTGTTAGCTCGGGTTGTTCATATTCCCATCTCCTGCTAAAACATGGACCTCATTGTATCTTCTGACTGGTGAAGAATGTTGAGGGGGGGGACCCTTCCTCCAAACAGGTGGTAGAAGAAAGTGTTTAGAAAGGGTGAAACCTTTGTAGATAGTGAATCTCGGCTTCCATAGGAAGTTTTATAGGCACTTGTAGCCCCCCTCATGGCTGTGGGAAATGCTGGTATACGCAGGACAATAGGGTTTGCAGGGGGCTTGTTGCTTGCCTGGCTCATGTTGGAAATAGGTCAGAATCTGTCTTGTTCCCTTATAGCCTGCAAGCATGCCTAAGGGAAGCAGTGCTTGTCACCCATTGCACATGCAGGAAAATGAGGACTTGGTTTAGTCATTGTTTCCTTTGTTGCTGTGGTTGATGTAAGCTTCCATAGATTGATCTGTTTAAAGGTTTCTTGGGCCCAGCCAGTTGTGCTTCATTTTCGTCTTGTGTACAGAGAGTTCTCTGTACTCCATTAGCCTGGGCACATACTTTTGTTCTTGTTCTTGTACTAGTGGGGACATTTGTTATCATGGGATAATGTCTGTCGTCACTTCTGATAGCAATTGTTTCCTGTGGAAACAGCGGCTTCTGAGTAAGAGGCTACCATAGCATGGTTTAATTGCCTGTCATGCTGCATGTGCCTGAGGACACAGTGTCATCCTGCCTGGTGTATTCACAGCAGGAATTCTCCTAAAGGGAAACTACTTTGTTAATGCCCACACTGCCAGCCTTCTGCAAAGATTGCTCTGAAGTTCAGCATGCTTTGAAGGTATTTAAAAGACATGAAAAAGAGTCGTACGCTTCACGTTACGTTTTCAGCCATGATGTCCTTGGCAGCACCGGGCTGATTGTGAGTACCAGAAAAGGTAACTTCTTTTCTGTATAGTCCCAAAGGAAATATTGAATGAAATGCAAACAACCAAGAAACAAATGAGGTTGCTTTGTTTACTTTTCCTTTCTGTACTCGATAAATTAGGAAAAAAACCAATTCTGTTGGAAGCAGTTCCCATCAGATCTCTCTACATGAACAAACACCCCAATCCCAGCTGTTCAGAGAACTGACACAAACCAATACCTGGGTAGAAAACTGAAACAAAATTTACATTAAACGTAATTCCTGTGTATAAAGTTTATGGAAAGCTTATTCATTCTCTGAATGACTGCAGTAAGTGGTATGTGTTAGGAGAAGCAATTCTACGAGGCTTTTTTTTTTAGAAGCCTTACCTTTCTCCTTCCTCCACTCCAACGAAAAGCATTGCACGTGTCATGCTATGCCACCTGGATTTACCTTGTTCGGTGTTTCACGAGGCACTGTGAGGCCGCCTGAGATGTGCTGTGCTCCATAACTGCACAGCGCCTTGTGGCAAAGCACGGCTCTACTAAAGGTATTTGAATGTTCTGGCTCATGGTGTTCCCGTACCAGCCTCCTTCACATGTTGTGGGGATCTCTGCCACTACCACAATCCCTGCAGGCCTTACAGAGATGCCCTATGCTTGGTTTCTGTGATTGGCTTCACAGTCAACGTTGTGGTTCATCCTCGGTATGTCTGTGCAGATACAGGCCAGCTGCCGTGATAGGTGGGTTTTATAACAAAATACCTTTCTACTACTTCCATGAACAGTTGTCATTGTGTTTGGCTCATGAGGCACTATTTAAAATGTTGTGTTTTGTTTTGTTTTTTTTTTTTTTAATGATCTTATAGCACTTAAAATTGTTTTGTATAAAATTTGCTGTAAAGATTTGTAATATGGTCAAAGGGCTCTTTCTCCTTCATTACCATTTTTTTTAATGTTTTAAAAGCTAGAAAGCATCCTGTATATATTCTGTATATGTATAGCAGCACATTTCATTTATGGAAATATGTTCTCAGAATATTTATTTACTAATATATTTATCTTAAGCCATGTTTTATGTTGAGAGTGTGTGACATTATTGTAATAATCATTGAAAATCACTAACACGAGGCCCTGTAAATACATGATAATTGCACACAAAGATTTTACAGTACTTGCCGACCAAAAATGATTTAAGAGAAGTTGTAGTTACCTGCAGTTTTGTAAGAAAGTGTACAAATGTCTGTATTAAAAAGAAAAAAAAAAGGCAAAAACCACGCAAAAAATACAGTTTTATTGCATACACGTGTGGAAGTCGTCCTTATTTGGAGGGAAAGGACACAGCCGCGCTTCTCCAAGTGCAGTCCTATGTGAGCTGTTTTTAACAGCGGTGCTTTCCATTTGTTAAACAACAGGTAGACACAGATATGCACACACATACAGATCCAAACAACAACGTCTGTGATTACAAAATGCAGAAGTTTTATATGTGTTGGGGTTTTTTTTGTCCCCTTTGGAGACAACCTGTAACGTTCTGTGCAAGGACCATTCAGCTCCCAGGTAAGTGCCACACTGGAGTGTGCAAAGTAAATCAGTTTTGTACTGGGCGTTATGCTCAGTGTAAGGCTTGATTTTTTAGCTCCTTCCTAATTGTGTCCCCAGCAGTCTCAGTGCCTGTTGTTTGAGGTCCCTGCTCACAGCTGGCAGGTCTCCCTGTTGAGGAGGTGGAAGTTAGATGTCAAAGGTTACAAAGGAAGGGAGGGCAAAGGTGTAGGGCCAGAAGGAAAAGAGGAGGATTGAGATAGTGCACCAAAGCGTGTTGTTGAAAAGATGGGGCTAAGTGCTCTGCTGTGAGAAACGGGGAAGGAGATGCAATGAAGCTTGACACTGCAGGGTGGTAGTCCATAACCCCAGGACGGTTCTTGAACCTCTGTGTAGAATGAAGGCTGTGTGAGGGGGTCACACAAGTCTCTGAAGCCTCAAATCACGTGGCAGCTGGCAGACACCTGCTGGAAGGCATCCTCGTTTCTCTTAGGAACCTGCATGTTTCCTGTAGCAAGGAAACTTATTTGTGGCTTAATGTCAGATAAAAATAATCTAATTGTCCTGAACTAAGACTGCTTGGAGGCCTGAGCCATCATGGTGCGAATGGATGCAACAAATGGAGCTCATGTTGAACATGGTAAGCTACACCCAAGTCCATACTCTGGATCATGAAATCACTGGTTCCACTGCAGTTAAAATCAGCGTTGTGCTGTTCTCATCGTGTCGACAGAGGGCATAATATGATCAAAGGCATTTATTAAGACATAGAGGAAAATGGCTTGGATGTGATTGCTAGTGGATAATGATCTCTGTGCATGTGCGTGCACATATATATATATGCTGTTGTTGAAATAGTTTGCCTCTATATGTTGCATGTTCTCCTTGCAGTCATACAAACAAATTCCATTCTCCTTTGGTTGCTTCCACCTCACCAAGGTTTCCACCTGGTAATCCTTTGGACTAGGGTTAGGGTTCTTCCCCCTCTCATTTAGGCCTGTTCCAATGCATTGTAATTCAGTCAGCCCGGAATTCACCCAGGAGAAGAGCGTTACTTCTTAATGAGGTTGTACATGATTCTAATGCTTGGTGTTTCTGGCACAGGGTCTCATTTAGGCTGTAGCAATTTGGAGTGTGTCTGCTGAATTCTAAGAGGGATGGCAGATAGCATTGGCTGTTTATGTTTTGCACAGCTGTTTGTACAGAACGCAGTGCTCAGTTTTGATGGGTTCCTTGTGTGGTGAAGGTGTCTTTTGAAGGTAGCTGCGTTCTTACAGCTGGAGCCAGCCTGCCCAGCTCTTTGTCTGGGATATAATAGACCCGAAACCAGATCTTTGATGGGAAAGAGAAGCCCTGCGCTTCTGCGACTTACTTAATATGAAAGGGTCTCATTCAGAGTAAAGAATACATTTCTCTCATGGGAATGAAGCTTTTGCTTAGGAAAAATAAGGCAAATACTCCCAGAATAAACAAGCTTAGAAGGAGCCTCGTAGCTTGGATGGCAAGAAAGTAGAGCACTGTAATCCCCTCTGTGTAATAGATCAGTGTCTGTGTGGCAACGGTGTTTCTAAAGGAAAATGAGAGTTTTCTTGGGCTTCTGTCTCTGCTGTGCAATGCTCTTCTTTGCTTCAGCAACACAAACTGTGCTCCTCCCGCAGCAATTTACTGTATTTAATTTTTTATAATTGTTACTTACAGCCATTTGCTGAATGCGGGATGACCACATATAGACACAGCACATATTTCAGCGGTGAGTCACTGCAAGCAGGATTTGTTCTTTTCTTGTCAGTCTGATGTCGTTTGTGGGATATCCTCTGGATTTACAGTAAATTGTCTTTGAGATTTGGAATGCAAAATTTCATCCTAAAGAGCACTCAGTAAAGCTGAGAGCTGCATTACATGTATGGACCGGGGGTGCTGCTGTAGGAATAGGGCTCCACTTTTCACTCTCAAGTTAGCAGAATAGTAAGTTAACTCAAAAATGTCTAGGATAATATTCAGGTGAAACTCTCATTAAAGCGTATTTCATCAGGTGGTTATGAAATACGTTTCTGTGAGCTATTAAGAACTAGTTGGGCTGGTTGGATTGGGTATTTGGTGAGAGTTTTGCAGTAGACTCTTCCATCTGGTAAAATGGTTCACTAGAAAATCTTTAGCAGTCTTTTGCAATGGCTGAGAAGGCTCAGAAGTGAGCAGAAGGTGAAACTGGAACGGCTTGCCGTGCTCACCCAGCGGCAGCCAATGCCTGCTGGTGTGTTGGCCTGGATGCTGCTTCATTTTCCAGTGAAACTCACATATTTATACCATTTCCAGGGGATGCTGGGCTACAGAGTCCATCGTTCTGCAGTGCTGCGGGGTTGTCTGGATGAGCAGCATTATAAAGCCCCGAGTCAGACGATGTTAATGTTTAAATGAAAAAATAGCTGAAGATGTTGGATGTTAGGATGGTCCCAAGGGTATATGCACATTAATTAGCAGAATTGGATGAACAACCAAATACAATTACAAGCTAGACACGAGATTCCAAGGCAAAAAGGGCATCTGAAGCAATTGTTTCATCACTGCTTCCAAACCGAGAGTCTGAGTTACTCTTCTTAATGCTCTTCTATCCTACGTACCAATACATTCTGATCTTTTTTTCCCCCATGATTACAATGTATAGAAAATTTATTTTTCGGAGTGTAAACTAACATCTTCCTATGAAACGTTAGCAAGATACAAGCATAATATCCTGTATTAAATAATCGCCTATACATATAGAAATATATTACTATGACATCACACTTTTTTTTTTTTTTTTTTAAATTATAGTCTCTATTTTCTCTCCAACGTAAAAAATATTAAGACAAAAGTACATACAAAATCATTCAGTCAACAAACTGTTTTAAAAGTAGATTTTGAACTGGGAAGGCCACCCCTCCTGCTGGCCACCAGCAGAGGTCCGCATGTTCTCTGGACTGATGTAACCAAGTCAGGCTGAGGTTGGAGGGGATCTTAGAGATCATTGAGCTCCAACCCCCATCCTTGGGCTGGCTGCCCCCACCACATCAGGCTACCCAGGGTCCCAGCTCACCATGCATCCAGGGCTGGGACACCCATAACTTTTTGCATGCAGTTGGTAGGCAGCTTCATAAGATGGTGAGGTACCAGCAAAGTGCTCCTATTCCTGGTGCACCCTTTGTCCTATGGCTTCTCCCCATAGCCATGGTAGCAGCCAAGAGGGCAAATCACACTCTGGGGTGCATTAAACATAGCACAGCCAGCCTGTCAAAAGAGGTGATTCTCCTATGTTTAGCCATAATGCGGCCTTACCTTGGATACTGTATATGGTTCTGGTCTCTGCAATATAAAAATGATGTGAAGGTCTTTGAAAGGGGAGGGCAACACTGTGCCTGTCAGTGCTCAAGGGGTATTTGCTCAATGACCTCAGCAACATGCTCTAACTATTGGTCTGCCATGGAGACTTGATGGTCTCTGGCAGGTTCCTTCTAACTGAGCTATTCTATTCTGCTGTTCTATTATGCGATTTGTTCCTTCCTTCCTATCCTACCCCACGCTATGCTATCCTATCCTACCCTACTCTACCCTAACCTCAGGAAGAAAAAGCAGTGGTAATTTTTAACAGTGTATCGCATCACCACGTAGCCAACCATAGCAGCACAACACAGCAAGGAAGGCACCAGGACAGGGGCTGGACTGTGTGTGAGATGGCTCCTCATGATGGTTTTGTTGTCAAAGCATTTGAGGCTGCAGCCCATGCCATATCAGCAGCCTGTCCAACCTACTGAGGGAACTGCTAGGTAAGAGCTCAGAAGGCCGTCCAGGTAAAGGTCTGAACAAATTCCTGTTCTGCAGTTGTTTTCTATTTGTTGAAGTCAATGCTGCAAATGCTAACGTGATACTCAGGGCAGCTGTCAGCTGCCAGTGTCACAGAGGCATTTGTGTGTGCTGAATCATGTGGGATTATAACAGTTGTGCATGTCAGGCTTTTCTTCTCCTCCTAAACCCTTTATAGCAAACATGATAAAGTGCCATTTAAATGTGCACCATTTACGTTGGCCGCATACAACCGTACCACTAAGCATGAAGAGATGTAAAACTTACTTTTGCCCTTACTTTTGCAGTGAGCAGGAATCGGTTTCTGGGTGTTCTTTCAAGTTATTGGCATTAATTACATGCTTTATGAATTTTCCTTTGACTGCATAGGTTGGGCTGCCGAAGAATTTCTGGTAAGACAAGGAGGCAAAGCTTCCTCACGCTGTGCTCATAGCGTAACTCTTTGGGATCTGATTTTATTCTCTCTCTTTGTTTTCCATTAGTGAACCACGCTAAGCACAGATAGAAAGCAAACTGTTTTGCTACAGGTCTTCGTAAACACTGACTGTTGTGAAGGCAGTTTGCAGTGTCTTGTTAAGCCTGAAATAGTCCCATGTATTTTAGTCCGACATGATGACACACAAGAGAGAACCAACACACTTTCCAATTCTTGCTGTCTTAATGGTTGGCAATGCTGTGATTAACTTTTCCTGTAACCTTTCCAGCAGCTTATGCAAGAAAGTACGAGCTGCTTCCACGATATTCCACTTTTGATATAAACAATTCCATAATTGCTGGCTTAGGGAAGTTCTGTTTCTATTAAGCACTTATTGTGCAATTGTTCAGCTGTCTCTGGCACTCATCTGCGGTACATAAATGGAGCTGGAATTAATTCAGTTCAGGCAAAGTCTAGATCTATGTAGGTTGCTCTGAAAGTAATGCCTCCTATTTATTTCCATACAATCTACAGCAGATACAGAGAGCACGATAGCACTATTCGACAGAGGAAATTCTCAGCTATAAAGCACCATTTTTCAACATAGTCACCACTATTAACTATGCATTTTCACCAATGATGAGCAAGAGCCTGCATGCCATACACATAAAAGCCTGCACCAGCAGAAGTGACCCACTGTTGCTGTGCTAAAACACCGCCCACCCCTCTCTGTGCTCACATCCACTGTTGGGTCTCCATAAATGTTCTATGAATGTTGATGGGGGCCATTTTTTTCTGCATGGAAGAATTCATTGATATGTCTTTGCTTTATACATGCTTTCACGTCAGACACCATCCTGTCAGAGTGCCCCCCTGCTGCCATCTGTCACACAGCAATGGAATGGGATACTGGTGGGGTGTTTCAGTCTCTACAGCTGTAGCACCAATGTCCACTGCTGACATCAAGTGCGCCAATGCCGTGAAACAGGAGGCATTACTTTCGGAGCAGCAAGGCACAACGAGTCACTGTTTGGTTTTTAAATGCCCTATTTCTTTCAATGAAATCTACAGTCCCAGTGAAGGGAGAAGCTTTTGATGTTGACAACAGAAGGGCAAACGCTGAATGTAAACTCAGTGACAGTTTTCCTGCTTGCCTCTGTTACCTTTTGCAGACACACTGCACGGTGTCTGCATGCTCACATGTCTGCCACATTATTGAGCATCAGTATATTTAAACTCATATTTACACCCTTTGTCCTAACCAGACTTACTGTACTTCAGTGGCTCTCATTGATTTCTCTCTGACACAGTTGAAGGAGCTGCTTGTGAAGCCAGCCGTTCCCAACAACTTATTTGACCTGTACTGCCTTTATTTTCCTAAGTATCTCGCAGGGCTGGACTTGCTGAGGCTGACACACTCACTGCTGATCCCCAGTGGTGGGATGAGAAGTCAGCACTGTAGGTGGACACGTCTTCTACCAAAGAGAAAAAATAGTTAATGCTGCCTGTTGCAATCAAAGTGAAGTTATTCCGCAGATCAAATCCCCACCGATGTTTTAGTTCTTTGGCAATTAAGGGCATTAGTCTTAAAAATGTGGCTCTGTTTTAATTTCACGGGCAGGGGAACGCTTTCTTCTCGCAGTAATTGACAACACTGCAGATTTGATGAGCTCCAGATATTCGAAAATGATTGCATCACTTAAATCCATTGCCACCAGTATACAAAAGAGAACAGCAGACAGACAAAGTCACGCCAAGGACTTTGGGAATTGACTTTTTGGAAGGCAAGCATGAAAGTGGGAGGAAAAAAAAACAGGTTATTCCCAAATCACCTGGATTTTAAGAAGATTGGCTCCTGTAAAATAAAAGACACCTCAGTTTCCCACCAGTGGGTTGCAATCGTCTTGTTGGCTTCGCAGCTGTTTCTTGAAGATGGATATCGATGTGGATGGCCGATAGAATATACTCCAGATCTCTCCAGCAGCAGTAACTTCACTGGAATCCTCTATTTCGTTTGCAGGTGGGATCTGATGGGATCTAGGAAACAAGCGTTACCTCGAGATCAGTGCTAAGGTACAAGGGAAGCTGCTACTATTAATGTGTTAATGTCATTTTTGTACTGGTAATGCTGACAAGTTCCACTATTATCTGTGACACTTATTTTTCCCCCTGCATACAGCGCAACTATATCAGGGTTTGAAGGGTTGGTTGGTTGTTTATTGACCAAATGATGCTATAGAAAGATAGTAATAAACTCAGTTTTTTAATTGGGTTAAAAGTTATAATCTATGTCATGTCATAATATAAATTCTTACGTTTGTGATTTTTATTTTTTTAAGCATTTTCAATATATAATTACAAGAAAGTTGATGTTAATACGGGTGGTGAGGTACAGGTCACACAGAGAGGTGGAGGTGCCCCATCCCTGCAGACAGCCACAGTCACAGGGGATGGGGCTGTGAGCACTGATGGAGCTGTGGGTGTCCCTGAGCACTGCAGATGGCTTTAGGGGTCCCTTCCAACTCCAACCATTCTATGGGTCTATATATAGACACGCATATTGTGTATATATTGCATACAGGTACTTAGTATACTGTTGAGGATATAAATATGTATCACATAACTTGATTTTGAATCTGACCAATATGAAAGTATCAGGAGGCAGAGAAGTGAAGTGTGCTGCAACAGGTACACAGCTGAGATGTCAATTCACCAGGGACAGCTCTGCTCTATACTTACTTCATGGCAACGTGGAGAAATATCTTGGCCAATATGGCTGTAACGCTTAGGATGAGCAGCGCTGTGAGGCTGTATATTGTCCACTCTAGAAAAGAAAAATGAAAGGAGGAGATGGAAGAAGAAAGAGAAATGGGAAAGAAATCAGAAAAGAAAGTGGGAAGAAGAATAAAGAAAGAGAGAAAGGGAGAGAGGGGAGAGTTATTTGCAATTCAAATGTAAAGATGCCATAAAAGCAAGTTCCAGACATGTGGCACATCTCAGTGGTGCCTCCCCTGCCCATTCACCTGCTCCATCTGTGTCTATAACCCTCTTTGTAGAACTAAAGTAGCTTTTGTGCATTGGGATATGTGAGCTGCATGTAGTATCCAAGCTAATTCAAGACCCTATCAATGCATGCTCTTTTATTTCAGCACCTTTTGCCACCTCCATGGTTACTGAAGTGCTCTGACTTCTCACTTGATTTTGCTACTTCTACAAAGTAAGTAATAAAGCAAAGCAAACAAATCTCATTTTAACTGGAGATGACATTACCAGGCATGGAGCTGCTGGGATGGCTTGGACTGGTCGTGATGACGTAAAGTATCTTTGATGACCGAGCTGTGTTGATGCTGAAATTTGTGTGTTCATTTCTCTTCTCTGAAAGAGTCTGATTCACTACGATCTTGTTTTGATGCACGTTGTCCTTCACAGCTGAAAACACAACAGTGTGATTGCATCAGCAACTTCTCAACAAATGCAATTGGGCTTTACTTTGTACTTTACAGCGATGTGTTTCTCTCTGGTTCATTTAGGGAACTGCAGGGAGCACATTTCTATCTGATGTCAGACTTAGGCTACACCCAGAAGGGGTGAAGAGTTTTTGTTTCCACTACTGTCAGAGCAGTGGGACTGAAGGGCTCTGCAGTATTTTCTCCTGATGAGTTTATAGATAAGTGGAGCACAGCATTGGAAAGAGCTCAGGTGAACCAAAGGCACACCGCTTTAATGACACACTGAAATGCACAAAGAACAAGGCTAACCTCTTACCTCGGTATCTGATAGCGAATCCCTGGGCTTGGTTGATTTCATCTGAAAAAAAGTACAGGATAACAAAATCCAAGGAGATGTTGAAGGTGTGGGGAGGCCGATTCTTCCCATTAAAACGAGCTAGAACATGATAGGTGTAGCCGTCCAGCAATTCCACCATGTCTGTAGCATCTTTGATTTCAAAAAGGACAAAGCTGAAGAGGATTTGAGATGCTCCCGGGACTTGTATGGTCCAGTAACAGACTTTGCCTGTGCCATATGTGTCAGGAAAATCTGGGGAATAGATCACAGCTGTAGCAGAAGTGTAATTCCCTCCACAGGCACCAATAAGGGCTGTGAAACAAAAAGGAGAGGGAAAAGAAATTAGAAGAAGAGAAACCAGTGCAGAGGCCATACATCCATCACACACAGCTTTCCTGCTCTGTGGAACTCGAATGCACAAACTTTAGGGCATGCACTCAGGTGGGTCTTATGCATTTGAGCATTGCTCCTCCAATGTCCAAGGATGAGATCCTCAGGTTGTATAGCTCCCACAACACTGGGAGCAATGTATTACATGGCATTTGCTTGGGATACGTTCCTTCTGGCCTCTTCCTCTGACAGAGAAGTATCACAAGAAGAGTTTGGCTTTATCTTTACACCTTCACATCAGGTATTTATCCACATTAGTAACCCAACCCCAAGCCTTCTTTTCTCAGAGCTAAATAATGCCCTCATGTGAATTCATTTCATTAACAATCCCTGTGAATGTTTATATGTGCCTTCTAAGCATCCTTTCTCCTGATCTCCGATTACTGATCAACCTTCTTGTAACTTGAATACGTGCCTATTATGAAGTTATTGCAAATCTATTAGATTACTTGCTATGATATGATCCTTTAAGTTCAGTACAAATATGTGCTCAGTGACACTTTTTATATTCCTTAATGATTGTTCAGAGTCATAGTGCAAACCTATTCAACAATGAATAGAGAAGAACTTTAATGCCAGCCAACTGACTTGATGCATATATACATACATGTGTGTATATATATGTATATGTGTGTATATGTGTATATATATATATATATGAGTCCTTGCAGACATCCATGGTCAGGGATCAGGGCTGTGAGCACTGATGGAGCTGTGAGTGTCCCTGTGCACTACAGGCAGTGGGACCAGATGGCCTTTATAGGTCCTGTCCAACACGAATGGTGCATGTGTTTGTATTTATATATACATAGATACGTATCTTTAATATTCAATATAAAATAGTATATTTCAGACAGAACTGTTTGAATCAGAATGTTCACTCCCCCATAGAGGTCTTCTCACTGAAAGCTTAAAGCACTGTAATGGAGTCCTTGGAGAAAGTAAATACACATTTTGAAGTGTTTCAGTGTTCACAGGGCTCTGAGCAAGGCCTTTAATAAATGCAAATTAAAAGCGAGCTGGGGGAATGAGAAGAAGCAGAGCATGTCTGCCAGAAAATAAAGTGAAAACACTTCTCCTTTTTTTTCTGGAGCACGGCCTCGTCATAGCAGCAAACCTCACACCAGTGCTGCACTATAAGGGACCCCACAGAGGGACTGAAAGTGCATGAAAGAAGGAGAATTTAAAGAATGTGAAAGATCCCACTGAGGTACAAAGGCCCACAGAGAATCTGTGTTTGGCACTCACTCCACGCTAACAGCTGGTGATGTAGTTGAGTAGATTGAATTGTTTGAATAGACTGTATTGCTAGAATTGAAACTGGACAGTGGGGTATCATTTGCTCTTTACAAATGGCTTATAGGTGTTGCCACAGTTGGCTGTGCTGTTTGTAACAACTGAAATGCAAGGTGTTCTTCAAATAGGTGATATGAATGCTAATGGTTAGTGCTCCACAAAGTATAGCAGCTGTCTGTATGGAATGGAAATAGAATAAGAGAATCAGAATAGCTTTTAGTTTGGAGGGGACCTTAAAGCTCACCCAGCCCCAACCCCTACTGTGGGCTGGCTGCCCCACACCAGCTCAGGCTGCCCAGGGCCCCATCCAACCTAAAATGCCTCCAGGGATGGGGCACACACAGCAGTCTAGGCAGCCTTCCCCTTCCAGTTCCATACAGAACTGGAAGAGTTCTGTGTTGTGGGTCTGAATGTTACAGACGGGAGTGTGTGTAAGAAGTTTAGGGTAAAGACACAGAACTCTTCAGTGCCTGCCATTGCATCTTTATTGTCCCTATCTCTCCTCCACATTTGGATGTTACACTGAGGCCCACGGGACTCTGTAGATGGGGAAGAGGCAGAAAAGGGATAAGAGAGTTTGTGTGCAGAAAGGACTTGGAATTGATGAGTTCAGGAAGCCAGCAGGTATCAGGAGTGAGATTCTGGGGGTATGACATAATCTGTAGATTAGAAGTCAGTGACCTTGAATGAGGGGAAGAGGAATGAGATGAGCAGGTGTTGCTAATCAGCAAAACCAAACAGGTGGCAGTTACCAGAATGGCTTCTTTTTTCTGCTCACCAGAAAAGACACTGCAGGTGCTCGGGGTAACAGCTGGCTGAGCCCTCAGTCATTTCAAAGAAGAAATGCCACAGAGGATGCTTCTACTTGTCATGAATTCAGGAGGCCAAGAGCAGAAGGAAACAGTGGATATAACAGTATGAACCTGCATGCTAGTGCAATATGGAAAGCAATATGAAGCTCCAGTGGGGGAGAATTTAAAAAGAGTGTAGTGTTATAGATTCAAAGAATGGCTTGAATTGGAAGGGACCCCCAATGGCCATCAAGTAGTGAGAAGGAAGATTTCCATGTATTAGGAATTATGAAATCAGTGATAGCAGAATAACTGGTTTGTACCTTTGCTGTACACCCTTCCCCAGACCAGTTCTTCTCTGTTGCTTTGCATTGTGTAACTGGGTTATAGCATGTCTTAATAGCCAGCTTAATTAGGAAAAACAGAGTGTTTGTGAGAGCAGAGTTAGCGCCAGCTCTGGAGAAGTAAGAGACAATCCCTGGAGCATGAGTCAGTCGCTGCTTCTTTGAAGAGCTATTTCATGGATGGGAATTTTAAGCTGAAGTGGAAAGCAGCTTTGTGTTCTACTGAATTTAGGTGCTTTTCTGAGCACCAGTTCTCATTGCCTTTAAGCCCTTTCCCCTAATTTGCTCAGCGTTTGAGGCCTCTCCTTTGAGAAAAACTCAGCCTGTTTCAATACTTACTGTCAAAAAGAATGACTCTGCCATCCCCACCACAAGGCTGAGTATGGTCTCCAAAGCAAACACTGTTGCATTCCGTACTGGCTGCCTCCCCGTATCTCCAGTAGTCAGGGTTATTTCCACAGAAACAGGCATAACCTGATTCCATGCCTGCAAACTTTGACAACAAAGATGCATAAGGAAGGGAGGGGTCATGTTTAAAGGTGCAACAGCAGGAGGTTGTGGGAACAAGCAAGCTGGCAGCAGAACGCCTGTGCTTTGGAGAAGGGTGATTAGTCTGCGGTCAGAGGTCCCACCACAAGCTGAGCCGTTAGGATCCTGCTTAAAACTAGCAAGAAAGATGGAACAGAAGGCAGCTAGAGCAGTATATATGCAGCCCAAGGCAATTCCTCTTCACTCAGTGCAGCCCAGGCATGCCAAAAGGTCGGACACCCATGGTTTAGTCTTTTAAAATGTTTTGTAGATGTATGTCAAAGAAATCACCTTAAATTGTTGACTTCGGCAGGAACTGATGCATGCCTGGATAGTGAGTTTATTGGAGGTCTCACTGGTGCCAGTCAAAGTCGGTGGCTCTCCATGATCCTTGTAACAGCCCAGATTTCCTGGCACTGGCAAGAATAACAGACAACAGTCATAGAAACGTTAAGGTTGGAGAAGACATCTAAGACCACTGTGACCAACCCAGCCCCACCATGCCCATCAGCCAGGTCACTCAGTGCCACACCTCCACATTCACTGAATACCTACAGGGACGGTGACGCCACCACCACCCTGGGCAGCATGTGCCGCTGCCCGACCTCTCTTCAAGACACTGACCACTTTATCTACTCTCCTGTTACTAAGCAGCTCTCTGTATTTTCTTGTATTGGTTTTACACCATGAAAAATATTACTCTATGTCATGTTTTCCAAACTTTCCCAGGGATAAATGACAGGTGATGAAACAGCATCACAGACTCTTAGCAATACACCTTCAATACTCTGCAGCCATCTGTTCCCACTGCCTGCAGTGCTCAGGGACACCCACAGCTCCATCAGTGCTCACAGCCCCGTCCCCTGACTGTGGGTGTCCCCAGGAATGGGGCACCTCCACCTCTCTGGGCACCCTGTGCAGTGCCTCACCACACTTAGTGTAAAATCTTCTTCTTTATATCCAATTTAACTCTCCCTTTCTTTAATTTGAAACTGTTTCCCCTTGTCCTATCAGTGTTTCAAGGCTCACTGATCACTATGGGTGGTCATAAAAGAGATTTTTTTCTTCAGTGCATGAGTTGCTTTGTTTTGTTTCTGGGCTTTTTGTCTAATCGCTGGAATTTAGCCATGACTCCTAGAGAAACAGTGTGGGATATGCTTCTGTGCAAAGGGCATAAAATTATCCCTTGTCTAATTGTCATGTCTGCTCGCACACTTGGAATGAAATAGAAATCGAAAAGAATTATAGAGATGGAAATAAATGGAAGAATTCAGTCGGTAGGAACCTCCAAAAATCATCGCAGTTTTGGTTTATATTTTGCTTTGTTTCCCTTTGTTTTAGTGAGTGCCTGTTTTTCTGTCCTTCTGTGTGCATCCAAGAGGAGTGCGATGATGCTTTCTGAACTGAGCCATCCTGTAACAGCAGCCCTGAAAGCAGTTCTGCATTGCGTTCATGAAGTCCTGTTGGTGAATTTCCTTCTACCTACCCACACGTGCAACCCCCTGAAACAGTTCCCTACATTCACAACTTCTATTTGTCCCATTCTAACACAGATGATCTTTTACCCATTCCTTCGGAATAGCTCTCAGTGAGCTGCATTTGAGGATGACTGCAGTACTAGAAAGAAGAGCAAAGGAAAGGACAAAGTTGGGAAGAATCAAATTCAAGTATGTGTTGCTTTTTCTTTTTCTTTTTTTTTAATTCTTAGATCATGTTACTTCAAATACTGTCGATAAAATAATTTTCTTTCCTAAGAATGATGTACTTTCAACAGTAAACGCTTGCATGGATTTATGGCTTGGATATGCCTCGCAGCAACAAGCTTCTAAGTAGTGTGAATTCAAGTTACAGCCTGATTTAACATACCTTTGGAAATTCCCATTTACAACCCCACCCAGCTGGGTACATCTGGACAGATAATTCTCAGAGAGCTCAGTTTTCTGTAAAGCTCATTATTTCACTGCCCAGAAAACAGTTCCTAGCCTCCAGTCTAGCTCCTTCTCCTAGAGGACTTGGGATTTCTAAAACCACATATTAATACATGCATCTACTTAATAGCTTTATTGGTGAGAACCATCAGCCATGTCTCCAGAAGATTAGTCCTTCAGTGTCTCCCATGCAAAGAAACCAGACACAACCATTTGAAAACTCTACATTTTGTAACTAAATAAAGCACAGCAGCTGGGTAAAATCCTAAAGCCAATTGGTCTCCTTCATGTCCCAGTGAGCTTTCAGCTTTCTCATATCTAACAAACAAAATCCGCCACGTGGTTTGGAATAAAGCAGTTGTTCATGGGGTCTAACCCAAAACTGGGCAGCAATTTCCAAGCAAATATTTTTTGTTATTAAGTCAACAAAATATATAACCTCGTGGCTATGTGCTCTGCAGAGAGGTAGAAGTACTTGGATAGGGCCACATCAAATGATTAAATGACCTGAGACAACACAGAAAATGTTGACTACCATACATGTATACATGGTATTGCTGCATCCCTTCTTCCTATGGCTACTGATGGGCTGGTCCTAAACCTGAGACACTGCTGTGTTGCTACTGAAGGTTAATCAGCAAAGATGGTATAAACATAACAGTGTTATCTGATTCTGCTTTAGGGAAGCATGTTGGACTCGATGATGTCCCAAGGACTCCTCAACCCAGGGTATCTCTCAGTCCTATGTGTGTGTATTTTATATATATATATATATATATAAAATATATATAATATATATATATATGGATAATAAAAATATTTCTGTGGCAGATTAACTCCTCTGACCTTCAAAAGCTGCCTTTTCTCCTTTTACTTGTTTATACCCACACCAGCACGCAAGACACTGAGAAAAGGAAAGGGGAGAAAAGAAAGACTAAGCTCCTATTGGGACACTACCCATTGGGAACACCCTACTGGGACCACTGCTGTCCTTTGCACTATGGCAGCCATTCTCATCTACCATCGCTAAACTCTATACAGTGCGTTTACAAGTGCAGAATGCGTTTCTGAATTAAGCACTCTATGCTAAGTTAATGTGAATAAGAGGTGTGATAAAATCACAGACTCCTAATTGTAGTTGCAGTGAATCACTGCATGCAAATCTCTTTAGGGAACAGAGAAGTTTCGTGCTGTTGGTGTTATATTGGCGTGATGTGGGTATGGTTTGTAACTAAGTCATACATGTCTTTTCTAGTATCAGACATAATTATGGAAAGGCTGCTTACAAGATGCAATTTTTTAACTCCCCAAAACATTGAAATGAGTTTTCTTTACAAAATTACTTTCTTACTCCACCGCAAAACTCAGTTTTGTATTATGCAGTTCACAGGTTTGTTAGTTTTGATGGGGCTGAGCTTTATCATTGTGCTTACTGAAAGCAGACAATAAGGTAAGGAATAAGTGTGTGTTTTTTTTAATGGCACAATGTCGTAAGCCATGAAGTTTGCATTAAGACTTGGATGGACTTGTAGTGTGCAGTTTGTTGCTATAATTCCTTTTTCTAGTATCCAGTTTCAGTGCAATGCTCAAAACAGCTGCTACTGGTCAAAAGGGTATTCTGTAAATATAAATCTGGATTATCTGTGCAAGTAAGCGTCCAAATATAAATCCTCATCCCCCCATCACAGAGAAAGTGAGTGAGATTTGTTTTACAAGGATTCCTTGCATAGAACAAGTGAAGTGGAGAGAATTTGCTTTGCTGGTGACACATCCAGACTTCGCTTAAAATCCGTCTCAAACTCTTTAATTTGGGACCCAGACAAATATATTAATTGTGGGGGTCCTTCTGAAAGGTACTTCCTACAATCAGAAGTATGCTGACATCAGTACAACCGCTCTGATACTTTACAATGTATGCAGAAGCGGTCTCTTGGACATAGAGAATGCTTGCACAGAAGTCAGGAGAAAAATACGTCTTAATAACTAAATAGAATGTTTAGTTATGGGTGTTAATGTTGAGTAATATGTTTAAAATGTGATTCTTCAGAATTTATCCTGGAGTGAAAATTTGGGAGCGTATTGACATGAACCATAAAAGGAGAAATGCATTTTGGATACGTTAAGCAGTATCATACATTGGTAATATCAGATGCTGGAAGGAATGTTCAGATGAATAACTCCTGAGCTATCTGAATTATTCATCTTTTCCCTCTGTCCACTTCTACTGCCCCTATTTCTTCCTAGAAATTCCATAGATATGTGTTATTCACACCAAACTAACGCTACCCATTTAACAAATGAACTCCAATTGATGGAGGCATAAACATCTTTCTGAAAACCTAATTAATCACTTCCTCTCCATTTTTCTCTAGACTGTGTTAAGCTAACAGTGTATTTCATCAGATCTGGAAAACTAGAAGTACTCCATATGTTTTGAGTGCTTCCCCATCTTCTATTTTAATATAAATAACGTAAGCCAGTAATTCTGAGAGGAGATGATGAGAGCAGCAATGGAGGAACAACTACACAGCAACCTTGTCATTAACTCCAGAGATCCGTTTCAAATATTGCTTAGTTTGCAAATGAAAATAAGCTGATTGGCCTTGTCCTAGTTTCTGTTGGAAAATCACTACCCACTGCTGTATAACTGCCAACCTCCGCTCGGCACAGACACAGGCCTGAACTAATTACATGGTTCTCTTACTTCGGCAGGATGGAATCTCACAATATTTCCAATATATTCCATCCTCGTGCTCTGCAATGTAGCACCATGGGCTGACGTCTCCATCAGGGTTCCTGAGGGGGAAAAAAAGGGAAAGTGAGTGAAAAATCTGTTATCTTCAAATAGCGTGTAAAAATAAATCTTACTGAACCTGAGTTTCATGCTATTTTTCCTCTAATATTTAACCTATTGAACTTACAGGCCAAGAAAACAACAGAAGTGGACAGGATGTTCCAATCACTGTAGTTACAGCACACGTGAAGCTGTGATGCCTCAGACAGAACTTCTCTATTATTCTACGAATGGTACTTGTGTGCTGAGCCAAAGATTCGGTGCTCTGATTGCAGGATAAAACAGGACCTGTAGATACTCATGGTTCTGACGTGCTTCTAATTTGTGCCAACTGCTTAAAATTGCACTGAGGCAATGTTGGTAGCAATGAGATAGTCCTTACCTGCAGTAGTTATGCTCACCAAGCCCTCCTTCCCCATTGGGATATTTCAAAGTATTATAAGGGTGCTCAAAGGTCTCGTTCCAAAAGAGACAAGGCTTCCCTGCATGTTGGGAGGTCTGGTTCTGAGTGCCACGGTAATCAGCCCCATTTGCTGTATAACATTCTGTGAAGAAATGGAAATGGAAAGAGAAAGAATATATGTAGATTTGGTGTTTACTTGTTCTTCTTTTGCCCTCTCTCCCATCCCCAATGCTCCAGTTTCCTTTCACTAACAGATTTCCTCCATTGTATAGGCAACTGAGGATGCTGTTTGCACTCTCAATTTTCTCATAGAGCCAAAAACCTATTAAGGGGATTACAGTTTCACTATTTAAAGAGGGGAGACTTAGACAGGATATAAGGAAGAAGTTGTTCACACTGAGGGCAGTGAGGCACTGCACAGAGTGCCCAGAGAGGTGGAGGTGCCCCATCCCTGCAGAAACCCACGGTCAGGGCATGGAGCTGTGAGCACTGATGGAGCTGTGGGTGTCCCTGTAGGACCAGATGGCCTTTGGGAGTCCCCTCCAGCTCAAACCATTCCATGGTTCTATGATTTTTACTCAATACTTTATAAGACACCTTGGTTAGGACTGAAACGTGATTAATACAATCAAGTTCATATTCTGAATGAAAAAATAGAAATCACACCTTTTACTGCTTTCTCTGTGTTTTAATAGTTGGGTTGAATTTGTAACTTGCTGATTTTCCAAACATGGCAGTACTTGATGTTATCAGTATGCTACTTATCAGCACACTGCCCAGATCTCATTCCAAATTAACTACATTTGTGAACATCCGTACCTTGCAAAATGAAAGATTTTGTAGATATGAATCTTGCAAACATTCATATCCTGATTCAGAAAAATTCTTTAATTAAAAGATGCCCTATGAAGGTAACTGATCACTAGCATAAGTCTACCAGAGAGGTGATGGATTCTCTCTCCTTGGAGATATTCAAAACACTTCTGAATATGGTCCTTAGTAAGCTGCTTCAGGTGATCCTGCTTGAGGTGAGGAGATGAACAAGATGACCTCCAGAGATCCCTTCCAACATCAGCCATTGTGTAGCTCTAACAGAATCATCACAGTTTGAGTTGGAAGGGACCTTTAAAGCTCACCTATAGTCCAACTCCTCTACAACGAAGAGGTACAACTACTCTGATCTCATCTTCCAGACACAATCACCATAAAGAATCATAGAATGGCCTGGGTTGAAAAGGACCTCAAAGGTCATCTAGTTTCAACCCCCTGCTATGTGCAGGGTCACCAGCCACCAGACCAGACCAGGCTGCCCAGAGCCACATCCAGCCTGGCCTTGAATGCCTGCAGGGATGGGGAATCCACAGCCTCCTTGGGCAACCTGTCCAAAAAGAACATAAAGTCTTGTTTGATAATGCTTATCATCCATGAATTTATTTAAAAATAGTATTAAAACACATTATTCTGTGATATAATTAAAATGTTATCCTGTTTTAGGTGGCTGTAATCACATCCCTGTGCTGGGTAGCATTACTGGGGGGAAGTCACAAACGTCTGTCCCTAACTGCAGGCTGGGCAGCATTCCACGTTATCTGACAGCATTCTCTCTTTTTATCTGATAGCATTCATTCTCATGGAACAGCTGCAGAGATATTCTACTCCAGTGCCCTAAAGGAAAGGGAGAGCGCTGCACCTGGCCCTGGCGCGGTGCTCCTGAATAGAAAGTTATCTGATTGAGCAAAAAACAAGCTTCAGATTAACACTTCTCCACACTTTAATGAACCCAGCCTCGTTAGCCGGGCGGGTGGGCTATGTGCATTTCCTTGAAAACACAGATCTGAATTTCCAGTATTTCAGTCACCACAAACATTTGTGTAAACATACGAAAAAAGACACTGTGAGTCACAGGCGGTGCCACTGTCCTTCAGCGCTTCTCCTGCTTTGAAATGAACGCCACAGCTTTCCTGTCACAGCAAAACAAACAGCAGAACTTGATAGGAGAGAAGAGGAAAACATGAGCTGGATGGACACAATAACGTATGATACAACAAAGCAGTTGTGTGAGGGATAAACATGGCCAGAAAAGGTGCTCTTTGTCAGTTCAGTGCTACGGCTCTTCTTGCTTTTCAGTTCCAAATCGAAGCAATGTGTCCTAACATCTCCCCAGCAATGTAAGGAATGCTACAGTACCTGAATGCGATCTGGCACACAGACTGAACAGAAGTTAACATCGGCCCACTGCAGGATCTGCTAAGACTGGCCCGTGCTTTAGCTTGCAGCAGCAACCGCCTTTCGTTTTCATCTTCAGCCTTTCTTCTTTTTTAGTACTTTGAGGATGTGGTGTGGAAGGAACAGCCGGATCTCTCTTTGTTCCCCTTAGCTACAGCATTCTGCTCTCAAGATAATAATAGGTGGCTGCAACAGTACCTGCGTTGTTCCTGTGTGGGGCTGAGGCATTCTTTTCACTCAGAGGGTGGTGACACACTGGAACAGGTTGCCCAAGGAGGCTGTGGATGCCCCATCCCTGCAGGCATTCAAGGCCAGGCTGGATGTGGCTCTGGGCAGCCTGGGCTGCTGGTTGGTGACCCTGCACACAGCAGGGGGTTGAAACTGGATGAACACTGTGGGCCTGTGCAACCCAGGCCATTCTGTGATTCTATGATTAGGGGGAAATGTATCACCTGGGTTATGGCGAAGCTCCTCTGCTTCATTAGTTTTGTTAGAGGAGGGAGTGAAATACCATGGAAAAACACTGATTATTCCAGAAGAAAAGAAACAACAAAGCTTTATTTTAAATGATGAAATATAGCAGCTGTGACCGAATGAAATCAAATGAAATACTACTTCTTTTTTTTTTTTCTTCTTTCTTTCTTTCTTTCTTTCTTTCTTTCTTTCTTTCTTTCTTTCTTTCTTTCTTTCTTTCTTTCTTTCTTTCTTTCTTTCTTTCTTTCTTTCTTTCTTTCTTTCTTTCTTTCTTTCTTTCTTTCTTTAAGAGGCAATCTAGTAGGAAATTTTCATTTGGACAACAGCTAAAAATGCTCCGTGATTAATAACAGTTATTTTGCCACAGCACTGAAGTACAAACATCTCAAGTAAGCGTCGCCATTCAATACAAAGAACCTCAGCCCTACTTTCTTCTGCCTTGAGATCTACTGAGTTACACTTCATAGAGTTCCCTATAGAATTCCTAGCAGCACTGCAGGGCCCTCAGCACACTCAGTACCTTTGTCTTTGTTCACCATGACTTCCCTCTACTAACCTCCTACTGGCTCTGCTGCATCTACTGCTTTGGGGGAATGCCTGCAAACAGCAGTAATCAGAGTCAGAACCATGGCAGTAAAACAACTCTTCTTTAAGTGATTGCTGAGTCTACAGAAGTACCTACCAAGTGGAAAATACCAGAAAGCAAAAAGCAGAGAACAAACTGGGATGGTTGTCCACTGTGAGCAAGCGTTCTGTGTGAGATACAGGTTCACAATTAGTTTTATTAGAGCCAGATCAACATTTGGAAGATCAAACAGCAGCTGTAGTAGAAATTTTTTCCATCTGTCTCAGTTTCTTCTTCAATGTAGGGACCTTACAATGATCATTTCTGCCTTTGTTACTGTGGAACTGCATGGCTGCCTGCACTCCACATGGGCACCGCTCGGAGATCATTTGAAAAATTAAGGTAGTGCAAAATGTAACAGCCCGACTGCTATCCTGAATGAAGCACTGATGATAAAACACTGAAGGTTCAGAGTTTGTACTGGCTTCCAATGATTTTCTAACATGGACATCCATGTGTCGGTTTGCAGCTCTGAAGTCCTTGATGGCAAGTCCAGTTATCTGAGAAATGCTCATTTCTGTGCCAAATGATGAGTGATGGAAATAATACAAACATCTTTATTTCCTCTGCAGTCTCCTCTGCACAAATGAGAGGAAAAGCAAAGAAAACAGCTACACTCAAACATCCTTCCTCTCCAAGGCCATGGACGGGGCCCTGGGCAGCCTGAGCTGGTGGGGGGCAGCCAACCCATGGCCAGGGTTGGTCCCCTCCATCCTAAGCTATTTGTGACCCTCTGATCTGACGTTAAGCCCCCTGAGTATTCCTGAAAATCCATCATTTCTCAGAGACGCACCAACTGGAGACAAAAGAGATGGAGATTCAGGATAGTGTAAGATTGCTCTTGTGTGCCTGGGGTGCGTACACAGCTTTGTGGGAGACTGAAAATTCAGAGTACCAAACTCACTCCTATTTCACAGAAAAAAGATAATAATGATGAAGTTACTTATCTATTTGTTTGCTCTGGGTAGGGAGAGCAGGAGAGATCTGACCAGCAACATCCTCACAAGAAGCAGCATTTTCTTTTAGGGATATACAGATAAAAGAATCAACAAAGCTAAATGAAAACGGCTGCCATTGAAATATGATGTTTGGCTGCAGTAGCGCAACAGCCAGAACTTGAAATGTTCTGTAAGGCTGGAGCAATAAGGAAAGGTTCCTCAAATGTGTGTGGATAAGAGCATGGGCCGAGTCCGATGAGGACTGTGTCTCAGCTGCTTGGTGCACGCATTTTAATTGTGCTTTAAGAAGAGCTTCAGGTGATTTCCATTCTACCAATACTACTCTCCTTGCTTTTGCTGCAGCCTGTAATCGCAGCACTCCTCCTTAAACGCAAGCCCTGTATCTAGGTGCAGATGGCAACAGTTACAGGCACTAACCAGATGCTGCAGTCTCTAATTTGATTGAAAGGGTATAATTAGACAGCAGAAACACTTCAATGAGAGAGTAAGGCACAGAGGAAAGGACAGAAACCACTTAACTGATGCCAAGACACCCCAGCAGCGACGGAGGCCCACGGATGGAAGGGGCACAGCACCCAATTACCTTCCTCAGATGAGAGCGTTTTTGTTTCCCTATGGATAGGCGAATAGAGATTCTATTATCATAGGCTGCCACAATTCTGCATGTGGGAATGCTGATTAAAACCAGAAGAAGCTTCAGGAGATCAAAGAGACAAATATGGCTTCTGTGGTCATTATTAAAAATATTTTTAGTAGCGCAATGGTTTTCTTTGAAGATGCAGTTTTATTGATTGAACCAAATGTTCATTTGCGTATTTTCAGAGGATTGGTCAGGAAAAAAAAACCTTATTCCGTAATATGTTATGATGGAAAATAAATGATTTTGGGGAGGATAAGGCCAGTGAAAGCCTGCTGTGATGCCATGAGGGCACTGGAGCAGGTTTCCCCTATGCAGTATAGACACATTCTGTATGTAGCTTAAAAATCCCTCATCCCGCACAGGCACACACACATCATCTTTAGAGGTGCTCAGCTGCTCCAGAACAGTCACATTTAGTGTTGGTCCAGAGCATAGAGCGGCCCCAACGACATTGAGTCAAACCTCATCCTCAGCATCCATTGGCACAGGCTGGGAGCAGACAGAGGTACGGTTCCACCACCACACTTGTCCTGGGATTCTTTATCACTGGAACTAAGAATGCATGATGTAGCCCCGGAGGAATTTCTGCTCCTTAATACACCCATTTGTTTTCTTTGTGAACTTTTAAATCTGTTGTTCCACTGTCAAGTGTGGCAGACCGAATCCCTCCGGAAATTTTACCAGCGTGGGCCTCAGCCACTGTGCAGATGGAGGGAGTGCTCAATTGCACAACCGCTGTGGTGTGATATGACAAAATGAGCAGCTGGCAGCGTGTAATCCCAGCCTCCTTCCCACTCCGTTGGCTCCACCCTACCAAAATCCATTCATAACTCCGGATTTTGAGTTAGGCTCTGTGCATGTACGAGCACGATCACCCCAAAGTGCCTAGGGTGACTATCTCGGCCTGCTTAGAACTGCTTTCTGGATGATTTGCATGATGGCTGCTCAAGGAACACAAAGCAGAGCTGCTTTACACAAAGGTTTGCAAGAGATGGGTGAAACAACAGCTATAAGGAAGGAAACCATGGGCATAGAGATCTTCTGCTGCTGAACAGAAAGATAACAGAGAGGAAGAGGGGAAATCAAACACACTTCTGAGTGGGAAATTAAATGAAGGCTATAAGTACAGAAGCTAGAAGTGACAGCCTATTGCACTGAGTATATAAAACATTTCTTCTATGAAAGTGACATGTCAGAGACTTCTCAGTTTCTTTGTCACACAAAAAGCACCAAATTCAGAAAACCCTTTAATTAGGCAATGTATTTCTTTAATAGGCAACCTATTCACCACCACCACCTCCTCAATTTCTGAGAAATATGGTATAACTGAGCTTTGAGTACTGCAGATCTCAGTGGCTGAATTAATACGAATTGGAAGGTGGCTGGCTGTGCTTCCTAGATCCATCATCTTTGCTACATATTCACTCACTGTAATACTGTGTTTTTTTTTCCCCATAGCTGCTTGTGCTCAGGCATTTCTGCCACCTTTAGTGGCTGTGGGTGTATGCAGTCAGAGCATGGATGCGCACAGAGGTCTCTACACTGCCTATGAACCAGACACTCCTATAGGGATATATCCCCCACATGCTCACATGCAGCTGCTGTGAAACTTGGCTGCTTACACAGTGTGTTCTGTCTACAGTTGTGTTTGGAAAAAAGATTACACTCTTCAATAAAGAAAGGATGACCACGAGTGCATCAAACACAGCGTGATGGTACTGGGAGAGATAATCAGACATGGTAGGATTGATAGGATGTGGGGAAATGGTTTCAGACTAAAAGAGGGGAAGTTTAGCTTGGAGATAAAGAAGAAGCTGTTCCCATTGTGGGCAGTGAGGCACTGCACAGGGTGCCCAGAGAGGTGGAGGTGCCCCATCCCTGCAGACAGCCACAGTCAGGGGATGGGGCTGTGAGCACTGATGGAGCTGTGGGTGTCCCTGAGCACTGCAGGCAGTGGGGACAGATGGCCTTTGGGGGTCCCTTCCAATTCCAACCATTCTATGATCCTAGGTGTGTGAAGATGAGCAAGTGTCTATTCGTAGCTAGAGGAAGCAGTGCAAATTCTGTATCGAGCAGAATAAGGAAGATTCAGCCATTCAGAACACATCCAGGAGGACCGTACATCTTGGGACCGTACTAATCAGCCGCTCCGGACCTGGCACCGCGCACCGAGCTGACGATAAGGAAGGGATGTTATCGCGAACCCTATCACAGAATCACAGAACGACTTCGGCTGGAGGGGACCTTAAAGATCATCGAGCTCCAGCGCGCTGCCCCGGGCTGGCTGTTGGCAGCAGAGCGGGCTGCCCAGAGCGAGGTGCTGCCGGACGGCAGAGCTCGGTGTCAGCCGCGGGTCCACCGAGCTCGGGTACAGACTGCGGCTCTGTCGCCGCTCAGCCCCGCCAGAAGTTCTGCGAGCGGCTCCGTCCGCTCAGCCCGGCTCCCCCCGCGTCCCCGCCGGGTGTCACTCACTCACCGGACAGACCGGGCTCGCGGCAGCAGCTCAGCGCCAGTCCCGAAAAGGCCACGACGGCGGCGAGAGGGGGCGGCTCCATGGGCCGGGGCCGCCGGGCCGCACCGCGTTCCGGAGCGGAGGTGGTCGCGGGCGGCCGGGAGGAGCGCGAAGTGCGGGAAGCGGAGGCCCTACAGCATGTGTCCTGTAAGTGCGCCCCAGCGAGGTGCCGAGTGGCAGATGAGGGATCCTATTACCAGCCATGTGACAGGAAAGGATAGAAACCAACATCCCAACCTGCTGCTCCCCGCTGCGGCGCGGAACCACGGCGCGGCCGCTTTTACGTTTGACACCGACGGGTTCGGGTCGTGCCGCCCTTAGAGGGGCTCGGCGGAGCTCTCCTCGCCGCGAACTCCTCACGGCTCCGTTACAGAATCAAAGCCCCGCCGGCCGCGCCGAGCTCTCGGCATCCCCCCCGTATCCCTTTGCCTTCCCCGCGGAGCCCCGCAGCCCCGAGGCCGTGCCAGCCTGGCGGTCCCGGGGGCTGCCTGCCAGCAGAACGGAGCGCGCAGATGCGGAGCATCTTTTCTTCCCTTAGGGGAGGGCGGGGAGAAGCCCGCTGTAATCTTTGCGCTATGGCTCTATACAGCCCTTCGCGGGCCGCAGGGTGTGCGGGGCTATGCAGGTACTCAGCCGGAGGCATACACAAGTACTCAGCTCCAAACACACAAGTACAGACGTAGGCACAGAGACGAGAACACGGACTTCTCCAGTGCATAGACACATGCAGAGGAGGGCCACAAAACTGAGGCAAGGGATGGAACACCTCCCCTCCGAGGACAGGCTGAGAGTGTCAGTGTCTAAGGGGCTGTAAGAAAGAAGGGACAGAGCCTTCAGCAGGTTCTGTGTGATAGGACGAGGGGAAATGGTCTCTAAATAGTACGGGGGAGGTTTGGATAGGTCAGGGGACGGGGCTATGAGCACTGACACTGCAGACAGTGGGACCAGGCGGCCTGCAGGGGTCCCTTCCAACTCCAGTCATTCAGTGAGTCTATGTTAACGTAGCACACGTAGAGACAAATACACAGCTACTGACAGACCACAGATCTGGGGGGAAGAGCTCATTGTCTCTGTTTGAAAATGGTGAATACAAGTGCAGGTGGCTTTCCTTTTCTTCTTTTTCTACCTCCATGTGGGCAGGAAAGCTATTTCTTAAGGGTATACATAATGAGGCCATAGTCCAGACTTCTGCAAAGGTTTCTTCGCTGAGTTGTGAGGCATTTTAGCAGAGCCAGCATTTCTTAGCTATAAAATAAATAACAGAAAGCAAACACCAACAGCAAAAAAGAACCAAGCAAACAAACAGAAAGCGATGAGGGAAAAGTTAGACTTGTTTTGTCTAACACAAATCAGAGAATGACAGAATGGCTGAGGTTGGAGGGGATCTCAGAGACCCCCAGCCCCATCCCTGCCATGTGCTGCCTGCTCCCCAGCTCAGGCTGCCCAGGGCCCATCCATGGCCTTGGGGACCTCCAGGGATGGGGCACCCACAGCTCTGGGCAGCACTGCCAGGGCCTCACTGCCCTCTGAGTGAAGAATTGCTTCCTCACATCCAACCTCAATCTCCCTTCTTTTAGTTTGAATCCCCTGTCATTACATTCTTGTCCTTACAGCTTCTTCATACTTTTGCTATGTAATGATACCTTCAGACACCTACAAAGGAGAGATCCATTTTACTGCTCTGAATGTATCAGCCACCAAACACAGTTTCAGTGCTTTCTCTGTTACATCAATACACACTATGATACACCTAATTCTTTGCATGCAGAAAACTCCCATTGTACATAACCATAAGGTGAAAAACATGCTGAAATCTCTTTTGGCTGTTGTGAGATATATTAAAAGCAGGGGGACAATGAAGATACTTAAACACTGGATTCATATATGCCATGTCACCTAATAAATACTCAAAGGGGCATTTTTGCTAATTTATTGTGAGTCCAGCCTACATCCCAAAGGGTTTGGGAAGCCAGTTGTGCATCGTGAAAACCCTGTTGATAGTGAAAGAATTACTAACTCTTGCAGCTCTTTGGCTTTACTTTTCTAGGGTCTTTCATTCATAAACTGCTGGGAAATTGTGGCTGTTTCAACAGGCGAGGACAAAATGTACAGATTTGGGAACAGCACAAGTTGAAAGGAACCTCTCAGGCCATGTATTAAGAAGTATAAAATGATTCATTACTTATTAGCTACTGTTGTTATTGCCATTGCTGTTATTTGCCAACAGCGGCCACAAACCACAAGCAGAAAATTGCACAATGCAAATGGGTGATCTGGAATACAGTAAATTAAAACACAAGTGATTCTAACAGAAAGAAGAATAAGTATCCTGGTAGAAAATAAAAAGAAAAAAGAAAGAAAGAGCTCAGAAAAGAAGACCAAATTGAAAGCAAATTGCTCCACTGGCATATACACATAGACCAACTGTGTGCAGGAGTGGTTGGTGAAGAAAGCAGAGTGTGAAGTGAGCAAAGGTGGTTTTGCCAAGGAGTGCTGGAAGACCAGACTTTGGGAGATACATTGAACTGGCTGTGTGAGTTTCGTTATTAACATGGTGTTAATAGTTGGTAAGCATTCTGTGTGCCGGTGACCCTAAGGAAAAAGATGGCGGGTAAGATGTCTTTCACATCACCTTCACCACAGATTGCCCCTCCACTGCCATCTATCACATGGCAACAGAATGGAGTGGGAAGCTGATGGGAAGGTTGTATCAGAAATGCTGAGTCACAGCCTGAAGCCGTGATTGAGCACCTGGTGGGAAGGCAGAGCCAACCCAGGGGAGCTCAGCTGCATGCAATGTACCTGAGTGACCTGGGTCCTGGCTCCACCCCTTCCCTTATCTCATTTAAGGGTTGGTGGTGGAGGTAAGGATGTTTTGCTGAGGTTCCCTAAACACCTGAGGCCTTCTAAAGGTAAGCAGCTTCTTTCCTTTGTTGTTGTGCTTATGGCTGTTGCAATTTGAGCAGCTCCTCACTTACTGCATCATAGGACTTTGTTGTTCTGCTGTCATTGCTGTACTTTATATTACATTACCAAGGCTTGTCTTGTACTGCCAGCGTCATGAAACAGGAGGCATTACTTTTAGAGCAGACTTCATATCTATATCAGCTGCAAATGGCTCCATAGAAGATGCATGTTTCTCTGATAATGGTTAGTATTGTAGGCTAGGATTATTTTCATTTTAGTAACTTGTAAGTAACAGGTGAGAGGAAGAGAAGTGCAGAGAAACCACAGACTCTTCTGATTCTGTCAAAACTTTGGTTCTGTTGTCTGAGATACGACTGGTAGAAGAAACCAATACACGTAACTTTGAGTCTGCTGCTTTCAGAAGCAGTATCTTTTCCTTATGATACACAGGAGGATGAGTCTGCTGTTATACAATCCCACAGAGCTTGTTAGTATTTCCCATGTGATTGAACAGTCATTCTATTGGAAGCAAAAATTAAATGGTAACATACTATGTGGAACTGTTGTTTTTTTGTCTTTGTTGCTGTGGACCATTTATTCCTCTGCTATGCTTTCTCTGTGTTTCATCGAAAGCTGGTCTGGAAGCTTTGCTCTTTCTTGTTGAGATGTTGCTGGTTCCTTTGAAACAAGCTTCTGCTTGGCTCTGCGTCTTGTGAGGAAAAGGCAGAAAGTATAAAAGTTAAACATAAGTGCAAGCGATGCTTGTTACAATGGTTGCCATCATGTTACTGCATAATTCTTTGTAGTACTGTGATTCTTCTCCCCTAAATCTCTGCTCTGAGCATGATGTGATTGACTGAGAAGCACAGCTTACCTTTCTAGACTGAAAATGCAGAGGGAGAAAGCTTGAAAATGTAACCCTCACTTGGTTTTGTGTTTGTTTGAAGGAATTTAAATAGTGTTGGAGATCAGGATTAGCATAGAAGGCTGTAATAGTAGGGCTTTATATCATTTATGTCCTAGAACCTGGAACATGTAAGATTTGATCAACATAGGAGGTGTTTTTTGTGTATGTGTGTGTATATATAAGCAAAAAAAACATCAATGGCTAATGGTATCTCCAAGTGTTGAGTATCCATTATTTCTGTACAGAAAGGGCAGAAAAGATATCTGGGGCATGACTGTTTTCATATGAAGTATAGAAAGTGATGCTTATGTGACCTCAAAGGTGAGGGGCCAAAACTTGGTAGTCACTGTGGCGTGCTGATGGATGCAGTTAATGATTGAGCAGAGGATCAATAGGCTGCATTTTCAGTGACAGATACAGGTGTCATAGTGCGTTCTGCTTCAAAAGTCTCTGAAGATCCAAATCTGTTGGAAGGTTTTAGGGCCAAAAATGTTTTGTTTTGTTAAACTGGCCAACAGTATGAATTATGTGCAGACTTTTAAAGCAAAGAATTAAAGTCTGAAGGAATTAACTAGCAACACAACATGTTGCAGAGATTTCCTTTGCAATGCAGTAGTTTATACAGTGAGTGCATTTCTGTTTGATAGGGATGTTCCAAGAATGGGCAGTGAAGTGTTACATCTTGAATTCTCTTTGCCCCAGTGGCACAGGGGACACAAGTGTTCTCAAAGCAACCCTAGAAGTGGGAATATGTTCAAAGTTGTGTGTTGAATTACAGTACTGTGCAATACGTTCCTTCAGGGATAGATCCAGTTTACCTGTTGGCATCACCTGCCTTGAAGCAGAACACTTCTCACAGGCAGCCTTTCTGCTCAACAAATACATTATTTTGATGAAAAATCCCATTCTCTCACTCAATCAACCAATCATGTTTGTTTGCCCTGATAATGAACTTCTGATTTTGCATCATAGTTTTCTAGCAGGGCAAAAAAGCCATCAAGACACAATATTCTAAATCATCAGATTATAGAATCACTGAAGGTTGGAGAAAACCTCTAAGATCACCCAGTCCAACCATCCACCTACTGCTGTTATCACCCACTGGTCATGCCTTAAATATTACAGCCACCCTTTCCTTAAACACCCCCATGGACAGTGACCCCACCATCCCCTGGGCGGCCTGTGCCAGTGCCTGACTGCTCTGAGAAGTCATTCTTCATAATGTCCAACCTGGATTTAAAAAAGATATAGCAGCAGGAGAAGATCATGTTTGATTTCTTTGCCATTGATGGAAATGGCTTAGAAGGTCACAACACTTGCTATTTCTTTATCAGGTTCCTTCTTGCTTTTAGCTCACTTGAATTCTTACCTCTCCTTTCTACATAAGAGAATTAGACGTGTCACAACCGCGAGACCCACAACTCCAAATATACAGGCAAGAAGAATTACTTGTTTGATGTCTGAAACAAAAACAGTAAACAATGTATCAGGAAGATGCTATTTGTCTTTGTATCAATATGTTTTGAACATAATCATTACAGGGTCTTAAATTGTATATATAGAATAAGTGTTTTGCTGCTCATTGTGGGTGAGCACATAATTCACATAACTTCCCAGTTAGGGCAGGTGGCTGTGAAAGCTGCCCTAACACAAACAGAGGACGTTTGGTGGTTAAAATGCAACTGACTTCATCAATCTGCAATATTTCTATGCAACGAATTATGAGTTTTTCATCCTTTTCCCAGTCTGGTAGCTTTACAATTTGTCTTCATTCAGCAATTCTTCTACAAAGCCCAAAAGCTTCTGTCTGGCCTACAAACACCTCACACAGGTATCCCTTCTCTGTCAAGCAATGAGAGCCTACTGCCTAGATAGTTTGACTTGGTGATGGTTTGTCTCTGGAGTGAAATCTTAGCTTTCAATTTTAAATCTCAGGCTATTTTTCATGATTTTAGGATGTTTTGCAGCAGATCTCCTGGAAATAACAGCAATTCCATCCTCATCTGACGAAAGTACACACAATTAATGGGATTTCTGTCAGCCTTTCCCAAAAGAATTGCATTTGAGCACAGCTTGGAAAGGGAAAGCTAAAAACAAAGAGTTTGAAAACAAAAGGGACAAAACCAGATTGCACTTAACGCTGCCAAATTGTTGTCTATCACAAACAAAATAAATGTGAATATGTATTGTGAAGATGTTACAGTTTTCAATCACATTTTACTCCTGGTTTTACTCTTCTCCTTTCTTCTTTTGCTGGACAGTTTCTTTTTCTCCCTCCATGAGATATTCTGTGAAGAGAGGCTGCTGAGGTACTGGCAAGCCTTGCAGTGGGATTGTAATTAGAAGCATAGCAGAAGTAATTATTAGCAGAGGATATCCATGGAAACCTTAATTCAAGGAAGCAAAACTCAGAAGTAACAACATGCAGGCCTGAAAGCATAATTTGTTTCTGAAGTACAGAAGTGGATTTTGCAAAGTAACTGTCCTATACTTCTTCTGTTTCTGTCTCTCTGCCTATCCAGTTTTCAGAGTCCTCATGCCTTCTTTGTAAATTTTCTAGGTGTTTTTTTTAGGGGGAGGAAAGCATGTTAGTAAATAACCGCCCCCTCCCCTCCCCCCCCCCCCCATGATTTGTAGTACAGGCTTTGAATCCAATGTGCCATAAGGCTGCAGCGCTGCAATGAGCACAGCATTGAGAAGCATCACCTTTGGAAGCTGGCAATAACAGGCAGCTGGGTCCTGTGTTCTTGGTCAGCATGGAAGAGGTCATCGTTTAAAAAAAGTGTTTTAATAGTTAATGGTGGAAGTAAAAATCCGATCACAAACCACACTGCAAGGACAGTGGTGACCCATTCAGGCTCCCAGAAGTTTGGAAGCATTGGCCATCAATTTTGCTAACATTTTCCTGCTATGAAGATGGCCCTCTATCACAGAGCTTAATGAAATGGGTGCTGGCAAAAGAGCAGCATGTTGCTGTGTAAAGAGAAAAACAGTAAAGAAAACCAGCATGACTGACAACAATTTGTAATGCTGTGAAGGCATCTTCTATAACTGTGCTGAATCCAGAATAGGCACAAGGAGAATTAGTGCTGGATTTCAACTGTATTAGACTGGAGAATAAAATGTATTTAGTGAAAAGCAAGCTGATGTCCATGCCATAGGAATGCTAGAAGGATGGGGCACCTCTGCATCACTGGGCACCCTGAGAAGTGCCTCATGCACTCAGTGTGAACAACTTCTTCCTTGTATCCAGCCTACATCTCCCCTCTTTTTGCTTGGAACAATTTCCTCTTGCCCTATGCTTAGCCACGAGAGTATGGCACATCTCCATTATTCTGAATGCAGATAACTTCTGTTTAACTTTTTCCTTCTGATCTTTTAGGGCTGCCTTTTTTGCTCCCTAGTTCTGTGAACGTAAGTGTCCGGTTTGCTTACTAAGACTGCCTGGCTCCTATCCAGCAAGCATATGCAGCTGACGGCAGCAACGGAAAAACGATCTTAGCTTTTAACTTGGCAAAATATTCTGCCACTGTTCTGGCTATACTTTGTAAAGATCTCATTCTTCTCCATCTTTTGACAAACGACCTATTATTACTGTGAATGACGAAATGTGTTGGACAAGAATTCACTGCTGCTGTGTTAGTGTTACGCGCTTTCCAAGTTTTTGGAAGGTGCTTGAAATGGAGAAAGTGGCCGGATTTGAGTGTTTTCAGGAACTATTAACACAGAAAGTGCTTTGGAGTGCCGTGTAGCCCCGCATCGTTCTGGCGCTTTGAAACATTGCCATCTTGAGGATGCTTGCAGAATACATGGCAGAAGAACAAATCCAAGTTGAAACCGTCTGAAGACGGTAGGTGGTTTTCTGTAAACTGTAGAGACAGCCCAACGGCTGTTAAATCCTAATATTCCAGGTTAATTGATAAGCTTATCACAGTGACACAATAGGGGTAATAATTATTTACTGCTTTTTAAGTATTTTTCTACTGCTACAGACTAATAGTTTCTGTGCTGATATAACATGGTCCTTTGGAACCAAGGAGAGCAGAAACCTTTGACAAGCATTGAAGAGGAAGCTTGGCAAGAGACAAAGGTGCAATGTCTGCCCACTGTTATCAGAAGCTGTTTATTGGAAGGGACATCTAGAGGTTATCTTGATCAATCACCCCACTTGGGTAGGATCACCTTGAGCTGATTGGTCAGCACTTTATCCAGATAGCTTTTGGATATCTCCAATGATGGAGACTCAATGGTCCTTTCTGGGCAGCCTGTGCCAGCACTCAGACATCATTACTGCAAATAAGTTTCCTGATGCTTAGAGGGAACCTCCCATGATCCAGTTTGTTCCCACTGCCTCTTGTCCTGGCACTGCCTGGTTCCACCCTCTTTTTACACCTTTCCTTCACATGTTTGTAGATATTGATGGGATCCCCTGAGCCTTCTCTCATCCAGGCTGAGGAGTTCTATCTCTTTCTGCCCCTCCTCGTAGGAGGGAGACTTCCATCCCACCATCATCTTTGTGGCCCTTTGCAGAACTCTGCAATGCATCTCTCGTACCGGGGAGCCCAGACCTACCCCAGCACTGCAGCTCTCACACCATCTGGCAATACTTTTCCTAGTGCAGCCTGGAATACTGTTAACATGCTTAGTCTGAGTTTGAAAATGACTTTAGATTGTCCACTTGAGAAAAAGATCCTTTTGTTCAAACACACAGAAACAGCTCTAGGCCCTGGGAAAAGGCACATACCCAGAACAAAGACAGAAACCAATCCCCACCCTCTTATTTAAATATAAATATTAGTCTTTCTAGATGTGCAGGGGTCTCATGTCTGATGTCTTCCCAAAAAGGGTGGTTGCTTTTGTCAAGCACCATCATTATATACTGAGACTAACAGTGTTTGTAATGCTTAAAAGAAGACAGACCTGATCTTAAGGTACAATAGGGTGAGTCCCCAGACCAGGCTCCTGTCTCCTGACAGATTCTTTCTTTTGATCCAACGAGTTCATAGCCCTGGTTGCAGGTGAAATGGATAGCTGAGCCCAGCAGGTAGTTAGTTCCATCCTTCCTTCCATTAGTTGGGTGATCCAGCCAGCCACAAGAAATCACTAGTAAAAGAGAAATATCTGGTTATATTGGGTTTGGACTAGTGAATCTCAATCACAGTGATTCAAATGGCATTTGCATGGCAACTCAAAGAAAGACAATATCTAGGCTAACTGAAATGCTTTAAGAGACAAGGTGAAGTAGTAGAAAATGAAGACAAGAATTCTACTACACGGTGCTGCAGTAGTAGAAAATGGTTTAAAAAAAACAAATATCTTTATTCTATATTTGTCCAACTATCCTACTTGTTTGGAGATTTTTCTGTTAAATAGATGATTCTTCCTGGCAAGTGTTTACAAATGCATGAACCTACTGTTGAGTAAAGCCTCCTCAGATGGCCATAACTATTTAGATGCTTGCAGAAAGGGGAGCTTTATTTAATGCCATCTCACCTGGCTCTAGACTTTCTACCAGCTGTTTGTGATTCTGATGAGAGAGTCTTGTGAAATTTCCCACTTGAAGACTTCTTGTTGTCAGGACATCGAATCTGCAGAATGGGTCTGAGTCACAGAGTGAGACCATCTCTTCCACCAAGGGATCAGCAGGGTCTTCATAAGGATAGAACACTGGCAGAAAGGAGGCGTTGTGCTTTTCCCCATAAAAGTAATCGTTCAATAAGATCTCTGTGTCATAAGTAAAGAGAGAAGTTCCATTTTCAACAGCCCCTTGGGAGACAAAGTGAAAGAGAGATTCATTTGTAGCATTGCCTACAGACCTACACAACCTTATCTATATAAGCCAAGTACTTATCTATATAAGTGCAGCCAGAGCTATAAGATGTCTATGTTGTCTTATCTTATACATCCTCCTTCCAGATCAAGATTGTTTTCCTTTTTGCATGCAGCATTTTAACCTTACACTAAGTTTAATGTTTGATCAATTGGTTAAAAATACAAATGCTGGTAAAATTTGATAAAAAACAAAGAGGATTTATTATGATTCTGTCTTTATCCAGGCTGGCTAGGCATGTTACCTGCTAAACCAAGTGGTAAAGCATCTATCTCTCACTCTGAATAGGCTGCTCAGCACAGACAATTTTCTGGTCTTTAGATCACAAACAGCTTTGGATTTGTAAAGAAAATGTAATAATAGACAACCAGAGGAATCACTTACAATTAGCTCCAAACTCAAACAACTGCTGGGGACTCGCATGAACCGAGATGGTTGTTTTATTCTTGAAGGTAAACTCATCCTCTGTATTACCATTCATCACCCCAAAGAGACCCTGTGTGTGATTCATAAACTTTTCAGGGAGCAGAACTGTTAGGGTCAGAAATCCTTCACTTCCTCTTATCTCTACTCCTGACCCAGAAGAGAACATCGCTGTAATTTTCTGATCAGCTGTAGAATGAAGGAAGAGGCCTAAAATGATAAGAGAATGAGGACAAAATAGCTAATCACACAAAGCACATGGATGAGGAGTAAGGACTAATTCTCTTCCTCAGCAAGGAGTAATTCTCTTCATCCTCAATGGGATGAGAAGGGAAATCATTGCTCTGCAAGATACTGAAAGATGACATGAATGAAGCGGGCACTGAAGTCAAACATCTCAGTACCATTTCTAGAATTTCCCACTCTTTGTATTTCTCTACAAATACACAAAAGCTCAGGATGGCACCAAGTGTTGGTCAAGGCTGTCATTTATGTTACTTGGGCTTTCTGGGAGAGGCAGAGATGCCAATCTTCTACATATCCCATGACTATGCCTCTTTCTGGGTGGTGGTGGTATTACTGCTATGCTAACTGCCAGCAGCACATGGAAGTAGTGGGATATAATGATCTGACCTGGACTACATCTCCCTGTTAAGTTTCTCCATGGGGATGCAGCCACTGTAGCTGTTTGGAAGGAGATCAGTGGCCTGTAACTCTAGTGTATAATATGTATCTTGTCCACAGAGTAGCTGTAATTGCTCTTGAAGGCAAGAGGAATTGGTTTTCTGTATAAAGGCACAGCCAGAAAGACAGATTGGATGGAAAGCACATTCTTTTCCACACTTCCCATATCTTTCACTGAAGTCCACGTCCCGTCTGGCTGTTTACTACCATTGGTTCTGCCTCAGTCTGGAAACAACTGAAGAAATGCAGATAGTAAGATCTAATTATCTGGGGTATCGTCTGTACTTTGTTTTAATCCACATTTAATTTTTAGAGTGACCTGTAGCCTGTTTCTCAAAAGTGTTCTGAAAATAGAAGTGCAGGCAGATTTTTTTTAGCTGCAGAGGGGTTCCATAGAAATACAATAGCTTTCAAGGCTGATATCTGTAACATATCTCTGACTAACCTTCCAGGTCCATCCAACTTTGCTCAGAGAAGTTGACCACCTTCTGATTCAACAGGACCTCCAGGTTCAAATTCTCTGAGTAGCGTACTTCAATCACATCAGAGTTGTTCTCCTGCATGGCCACTGCAGACAGACCTGTCACCTGAGCCTGGGTCCCTTCAGAAAAAGACACAAAGAAACCAATGCCTTTCATCAACTAAACTCAATTTGGAAGGTGGTAATTATACAGACAACGAAACAGCAAGAACAAACCAAACAGAAAACACACAGCAGCTAGATATATAAAATGTCTGTGTATGATAAAGTAGCTGAATGCCAGAACACGCACAATTACTTTGAGAAAAAGGATTATGTTTCTACTGATAATAACATCAGTGTGAGGTGTTCATCAGCCTGTGAAGGGGAGAACAGCCCAGAGAGACATTAGCCATAACCAGGCAGGGGAAGAGAAAAAGAGGACTAGAGAAGATAGGGTAAATACTGCAGTGAATCAAGCAACCTCAGAAGCTATTTTTTATCATCCCTGCTGTCTCTCTTATCAACTTACCATTGGGAAAGCGTGCCTGTTGGGTCCTTCCTTGCACCCTTAGGGATGTGAGGTCAGATTCTACCAATGTGTATTCCCCTTCTCCTTTGAAAGTGAAGTTCAGACCATCAAATGTGAGGAAATGAGGATCTCCAAAAGCAGATGCTATTTTGGAAAGAAAAATGAGAAATAAGAGCAAGAAAAGCCCACAGTCCACTAAAAAGCCAAAGTCTCTAGCTAAATGTCGTCTGCTTAGATTCCAGGAGCTAATAGGATGCTCAAGCCAAAAGTTTTGTAGGGCAGTTAAGAAAAGTGCATTTTGCCACTGACAGATCAACTGAAACCTGCCATTGTAATTTTCTAGAGGATATTGTGCCCTCAGCATTGTCAGCTGACATTAGTGCACACACAAGTGTCTAAAAGCCAAAACTGTATGGGAATTCTGTACTCCACAATGGAATTCTGAAGCTCTTACCAGCTCGGGGTGGGCGATACGTCCTGCAGTCACTAGAGGGCCTGTTTTTCATATAGAAGTGACAATTAGCAGACCACAGGCAACAGTAATAGAAGCTGATAACATCGTACAGCCAGTGGGAGAAGGCAGGTATCCGTGGAGGCTTCAGGAAGGGTGGTGCTCCCCAGTCGTGGCCTCGATCAGGTGTGCTGCCTCCTGTGGAGTCTTGTGTGAGGATCTGGGTCCCTGTGGAGTCGTAGCAGCACTGCTGTCCTGCTCCGTACTGGGGGCTGGTTGAGAAATGTAGGAAGAGGAAAGTCATCATTCAGCTCTGGGAAGTCTGTTTATGTTTAATGGTTGCCTTTATATGGATGTGAATAGATGTCTTGGTTACCAAGCTCTCTGACATCCACAAAAGATGTGTGTCAGTAAATATTCTTGTTTCTGCTCTCTTGAAATAGATCAGATCAGGGTTTGGGTGGGAAGGGGCTTTAACCAAGGCTGTAGGGAAGCTCTGCAGGCCTTAAGGCCACACGTGCATAGCACTACTGGCATTATTCTGAGAGAACAAGTACAACCAACAACCAGTACAAAAAAGGCGTAATTAAGTCTAATCAAACTGCTTTTAGATACTACTGCTTGTTTATTTATCTTAAGATCTGGCACCGTGCAAGTAATTGTCTAGTAAGACTAAGGTATTAACTTCACCTCAGCAATGAGGAGTAATAAGGAAGCAAGAGAGAACCAGTGATTGCTTTAAACCTGATTGCTGAGACTCCAGAGGCCTTTCTGACTTCTCTGATGCTGCAATCTCTGTGAGGTGAAACAAGTCATTAAAAAGATGTGGCTTCAAATATTGTTCTTTACCTGGCTTGAATGGCCCTTACGCAGTGCACAGCGCCGGGGTGGTATGTACATACACTTCCCTTTTCGATGTCACAGCCGTAATCTGTCTGAAAAAGATCAGTGCTCATGCTGAAGGGAGTTTTCGTTTTGTCCTTCCTGTTTTCATGTTCTCTCCCAGCCATTTGTCTCCTGAGGTCTGTGTAAAATCTAAACAAAGTGGTTGTGGCTGTGGGCTGGGTATCATAGGAAGACAGGAAGAAACAGCAAATGTAATAGCGATGTGATGGTATCAGCAGGTTGTTCTAACACCAGCTTTTTGCAGTCTTCTGGTAGAACAGAGTTTGAAGAACAGATGGAGCTAAATGGAGAACTCAGCTGTAAGTGTAACAGTCAGAGAATGTGCCACACTGGCCACCTTTATTCTTAAGTAGTAGGTTTCACACTGCCGTCGTTTATACTGTACGTAGGTGAGGAAGTTATTCCATCTGGTCTTCAGGTCAGTGCTGTCTGGAGGTGTCAATGACATGGCAACTGACTTTTTTAGCTTCTGACAGCTCCTTGTTACCAGTCAAGTGGGAGGAAGAAGGCAGGAGATAGGGAATAATGTTTTATGGCTGTGGATTTGCACTCCAAAACATAAGCTAGAGGGGTTGGCAGCGAGCTGTGGTATACTAGGCAGAGAGGAAACGGTGACTTGCTACTCCACCTGGACTAACATGAATCCACAGGACTGGGTGGGATCTACCTGAGGATGCTGAGGGAGCTGGTGGAGGTGATTATTGCTAAGCTGCTTTCTACCATCTGTCAGCAGCATGGAGATCCTAGGCAAATGGAGACTTGTTAATGTGACACCCATCTACAAGAAGGGTTGGAAGGAGGAACTTTTTGGCCTGTTGACCTTGGTACCAGGGTTCTCTGCTCCAAGGTTATGGAGCAGAGAACAAGGCTGTAGGGAAGAGTATAGCAGTCCCTCAACTTCAGCTTGGAACTGTAGGAGGCCAAAGTGATAGATTAATAACTTACATGGAACCTGCCAGTATCAGCTCTTGCCTGTGCCAAGGTGCAAGGGCAATCTATAATTTCCTCCATGAAGTTTGGAAGCTTTTGTTCCTTCCTGTCCCATTCGATACACTTTGCAGTTGCCCATGCAGATGGATCATTTCTGAAGTCTTCTCCAAGGTGCCAGGCCAGTGCGTGTCCTGGGCTCCAGATAGATGGAGTGTTGCTGGGGAAATAAAAAAGCCATAAAACAGATCTGATAGCTGAAAAGCAAAGTTTGGGCATCAACATCTAAGATGAGCAACGAGTGCTTTTATGTCCTATTAGATATCCTAAATACTGCGTTGGTGATTAGGTTTTATGTTGTGATGATGATTGTAGGTAACTGAATGATCACATACTTATCTTTAGATGCATTCTATGCCTGAAAGGTAGACATTATAGCTGTGTTTGCTAAATGTTTTGCATGAGAAGCAGAGCCCAAGTCCTGGTTTTAAGTATCAAAGGAGAAGGCAATTTGATTACCAGAAGTAATAATAGGGTAGCTGTGATAAATGAATGTCATGATGTACTTGCCTTTGCCCATCAGAATAGGTGCTGGGGGTAATTCTCAAAATTCCAAAGTCCCAAGTGTTGTATTTTGCTTCAGCAGGTACAGGAATGAAAGAAAATGTCCCTGTATTGGGAGCTTCTCTTGCCAAAGTATAAAGATATTTCCATTCAGCAAGCCAGTTTTCTGAGTAACTGTCACCTGTCATATAGAGGAAGAAAGTCCATTTAGATGCTGTGAAAGAAGAGTTAACTGACAACACGACTGAAATTAGATATTTCCACCCACGTGGAACTGAAGAGCAAAGCTGCCATTACAAGCGTGACTTATCTGTACTTGCAGATCTCTTCCTGCAGCTTCAGTGGAAGTGAATGCATGATATTATAGAGCTCTGTGCAAACGTTACACTGGTGGCTGCTGTGCACAGGTAGGAGGAGAGTCGCTTTACCTGTTTCCTGGTACCCCCAGACTTCTATGTTGATATGGGATGCTGCAAGTGCCTGGTGTGTCCAGGTCAGAGTTAAGTTTCCATCTGTGCCAGGAGTGCCATAGTACTGCCATTTTGTCTCATTGACCAGCTTGCATTTTTCTCCATCTGAAACCTTGCTGTGATGTACTGCATTACAGAACACAAGAAAAAACCTAAAATGTCGAATTTAATGACAAAATAATAATTAATGGCATTTTTTTGTCTCTCATGGCTATGAAAAGTTGCAGTTACAGCAAGATTTAGCAGTATTTCCTCTGTGTGTTTTCTAACAGGATGCATGATAGAAAAAGAGAAAACTGGAGATGAGAGAATACAACCCCTAGTGATATGTGTGGTCCTGGGGATACAACAGCAAGGTACAGCCCTTTTCCAATATAAATACCTACCAAATAGGAAGCACTTTTGGTCAGCTTCACTTCTGAGCGAGAGTTTTTGTGACTTAATGCTGCAGCTGAATAACAGCAGAACTCATTCACAGCAACATTTCATCTCTCAAAATAGGAATTACCATGAAGGGAATGTCTTTTCTTTGAGGCCAAATAGCCCATTAAGGAAGTGGGGAAAAGCTTATATCATCTTGTTTTTGTGAAGCAAGAATACGGAAAGAAAGGGTGATATCTCAGATTGAAGTCAGTGACCTGATAACCAAGTTCCAGAGTACGGAAATGTCAGCCCGCCATCTGTAGAAACTTCAAAGGGGATGAAACCAGTTTCATACAGCAATGGGGAGAGGCAGTGGGCTTTTCCGTCCTTATCAACGTAGCCACTGGTTATGACTTGCTGCTTGAATCTGTTGATATCAAAAACACTTCTCAGAGCCATTGTTGAGTGCAGGAAAACTCTGAGTGTCTCAGTTGTGTTTCACTCTGTGAGCCATTGTCATGTGCAGGTCATTCCAAGTCTCATGGATGTTTTGCTTGTGTCAGTGAAAATCAACTGGAAAAATTCATGTGTACTTTGTACTTATCACTGCAGCGGGGATTCTGCTGCGCGCTGCACAAATACAATGCAAGTTGCAAGCCTTAGATTTACAATTTAATTACAGGAGGGACAAGATAAATTAGTAACAAACTCAGAGCTCATTGCTTGTAAATTAACCATCTGCTTCCAAATAGGGCTCTTGTCTGGCATCCCTAGTATAAGCCTATCCATGACTCTTTAGGACTGAGGTATGAGGACTGCAGAGCTATTCCAAGCAGTGCTGTGAGTTTGGGGTCTGCCAAGAAGTAGTTTCTTTGCTCATCTAAACTGTAATTTGTGTTGGCTATGATAAAGCAACAGTTCCCTTAACTCCAAGTACACAGCTGTTGAAAAACTCAAATCTCCTCAAATGCTGCTATGCAGATTGGAAGGACGCTAAAATCTGACTCAGAACCTTCTGTAGAAAAAACAACATATAAGGATATCAGGGAATCCCAGCTCAGGCTGCCCAGCGCCCATCCATGGCCTGGGGCACCTCCAGGGATGGGGCACCCACAGCTCTGGGCAGCACTGCCAGGGCCTCACTGCCCTCTGAGTGAGGAATTGCTTCCTCACATCCAATCTCAATCTCTTTTAGTTTAAAGCCATTCCCCCTTTTTCTAGCAACAAAACATTCAGAAAGGAAACCCATTTGTAAAAGTGTCACTGCTGTGATACTGTAAGGAAACAACTTAACAGAGAACTATTTGTATCACACAGTAACTCGACCTATAGTCATCCTGCCTAGAAATGCAGACAAAATGTATCTTTGAGGGTAAAGGTTGGCAGAACCTTTGCAAGTTTCGGGATTTAGATAACTTTTCGATCCTGACAAGTCTTGATTTGAGACTATTGTTAGAAAGTAAGATCAGAAAGGATATCCCCTTTGGCAGAGGAACGTAAAGTCGTGGCTCACCTGCACATTAACACAGAAGTATTAAAGGCTGTGTTTTCTATCAAAAAGTCTTTGCCTCCCATCAGAGATCCTGAGTATGGAGAAATCTGAAGACAAAATTCATTATAATCGGGACAGCAAGTCCCCAAGGACTGGCAGATCTCCTGGCATGAGCAGGTACCAAGCAGCTTCCCACACTGGCTTGAGCAAGAGTCTTGAGCTCCTTGTTAAAGAAGAAATCAAAGAAGAAAAACAAACAGCACGTTGTCAGGAATGTCATCGAGCTCTTCTCTGAAACAGCAACATCTGAAACAGCATCTAAAGAGCTGCCGTAAAGAAATGAGGGAGGCTGTTTGTGTCAGATGAAGGCAGCAATCAACTGTGCGTCAATGTTAGTCCATTTCATTTAGAAAAATGCATTTATATGTAATTTCAGCAATTCTATGGGCATTTTTATATCGAGTAGAAAGATAGATCTCAAGAACAGCCTGATCCCCATAATCTAGGTAGTGTCACTAGTAGTAGTTACTTGTAGGACTACCATAGAATCATCACAGAGCCATAGAATGATTGGAGTCGGAAGAGACCCCCAAAGCCATCTGTTCCCACTGCCTGCAGTGCTCAGGGACACCCACAGCTCCATCAGTGCTCACAGCCCCATCCCCTGACCGTGGCTGCCTGCAGGGATGGGGCACCTGCACCTCTCTGTGCACCCTGTGCAGTGCCTCACTGCCCTCATTGTAAACAACTTCTTCCTTATCAGTGATAACAGGAATCAATGATAACAGGCTAGTGCTCTTGGATGAATGAGAAACTAACAGCAGTGACAAAGTGTGATCCAACAGGAGATTATGGAAAGTCAAGATTTCTTCCTGCTGTGCATTTTATTTGAATTTCACCTTAATAACAAAGCTGTTAATATAACTAGGTAGGTGGACAAATGGCCAGGCCTTGACTGAGAGCTGAGTAGACCGTAAGTTATTATTGGACGTGACATAAAAAACTGCTGAATACAACAAATAAAGTAGTAAAAAGTTGAGAGAGGAGTGGCTGAATTTCATAGTGAAGAGGGATGTGAGTGAGATGGACAAGCTGCACTGATAATATGGAACCCAGTGGAGTGGAAGCTTTTGATAGCTGAATCCTGCAAGACCAGCGCTTTGTGAACTGTGTCAGTAATGCCACATAAAGTTGAGATCACCTCACTATGTATCAGAAATTCCAAATTTGGCCATGAATGTAGCAAAACTGAGACCTGTGACAAACATATAATTAGGGGAGGGTTACTAACACAGTTACAGACTGTGTAAGACTGTGTGGCTTGCTGAACTAACACTGTGAGTGTGGTATCTGTATTTGCCTCTTTGGAGCAGGGGCTTATCCTCAGTACTGGTTGGATCCACAGCAGCAGTAACCACAGATGTGGGACTGAGGCAGGAGGAATTTCCTGCATGTGGAAGTGCAGCAGGGCTGGCAGTAACAGATCAGGGAGGAGAAATCAACTGCATTCCAAAATTCAACTGACGTACTTCCCAAAGGTCATCGTGAATGAGATTAGGAGGGGAAGAAAGAATTATGGCCATAGCTTCAAGAATGGCATTTTCTGTCCAAAGGAGAAGAAAGTGTCACTGAGTTTTCTTTTGTGTACTGGGAGGGGGTGAAGGTAACAGGGGGCTGTTTGCTTTTTGTAGGGTGGAGAGAGAAAGAGAATGAAAAGTAGGTAAATGCCGCTATTTCTGTCTGTTTTTGCTGGCCTCCATCCTGAGATAATATGCGGGTCCTTAATTCTCTCCTAGAACACCTGATCGTGTCAGAAGGAAAGCAGAAAAACATCAGAAAGTCACTCACCTGTACTCCAAAGGGCAGCGAGGGAGAAGAGAATGGGTAAAGAAACACCTGCACCAACAGGTTTCATGTTTTGTGTGGGAGATTCAGGACAGCTGGTTGTTACAGCCTCTGTGCCAGAAGGAGAAAAGCCTTTTATAGAAACACGTGTCCATAAACGATAGGGATTCTCACTGTTCAAAGGTTTGTTGTAAACTAGTGGAGCAAAACAAAGCGAAGGAAGTGCTACTTTTCAGAGGTCATCTCTCATTGAGGAAATGCTGAAGGGAGCTGGGAAGGCAGTCAGTATAATTCTTATACGTTAGTTTGTTACTCAGGAGGAAATATGTGCTTATTTTCCAAGCCCTTCTGCTCCAAAGTTCAGGAGCATGGAGTCAATGGCACAGGGTATCATGTCTTAGTTTTACTGGAGGCAGTGAAGATGGTTATCAGGAAGGAAAACCATAAAGAATAGATGCAGACAGTCCAGGTTTGTTCAGAAGGTGACATGGGGAAAGCATGTTTGCTGCCCAGTGTGTGCCAGCATGAACGGCAGGTACGAGAGACAGGACAAGAGATTGGAAGAAGCTCTTTGTGCTGCTTGAAGGCTTGCACACAGTTCTTTTATGGACTTCGTAAGGATGTTCATCAGGAATAATGAAGACCTGCTGCGTGTGCAATACCAGAAGGGCAATGTGGGGGTCAAGGTAGCCAAGCAGTGCCGTTGTTTCCTATTGAAACGTGTTGCAGCCTTAACCCCATGACAGCAGTTCCACGGCTCTCTGCCTCCCCCTGCTGATGAAAGGCGGTACTGCACACACCGGAGCGGCACTACCCCGTGACCGTACGCGTGCGTAGTGGAGCCTGGAGGACCAAGGAGGACTGTCGGTGCAAAGAGGTAACAGACGAGAGATGCTTCTTCCGCATCTATGAGCGCATGTGTATAGAATGGTCGGAGTTGGAAGTGACCCCCAAAGCCGTCTGTTCCCACTGCCTGCAGTGCTCAGGGACACCCACAGCTCCATCAGTGCTCACAGCCCCATCCCCTGACCGTGGGTGTCTGCAGGGATGGGGCGCCTCGTGCAGTGCCTCATCACTCTCATTGTAAACACTTCCTTATACCCAACCTGAATCTCCCCTCTTTTAGTTTGAAACCATCTCCCCTTGTCCTGTCACACAGATCCTGCTAATGAATCTCTTCCTTCTTTCTTACAGCCCCTTTAGATACCGAAGGGCCACTCTCAGCTTTCCCTGGAGCCCTTCTCTGAGCCTCTCCTGGTAGGGGAGGTGTTCCATCCCTTGGATCAGTTCTGTGACCCTCCTCTGGACCCACTCCCACAAGGTGCAATGGAGCTGTGCTTCCTCCCAAGGGGACAAGAGGAAATATGGTACAATAACGCCCCACTTGGAGGCATTACCAGTAGCATCAGCTAGAATGGCTTGTCCAGCTCCTCGCACCTTGCTCCCTTTCTATTGCTCACCCAGCTCAGCTCAGCAAGGTGGTTGGGATGGGGACGTGTGTACAGCCAGGCGCCGGGGCACCGGAGCAGAACAAAAGGCTCTTGATCCCCACGTCCAGGCAAGGGGCGGTGCGGTGCAGCCCGTCCCCCCCTTCCCGCCCCCCCGGGGGACAGCCGAGCACTGCAACAGCCATGCAGGGACTGCTGCTGTGTGGGGGGTGGCTGCTGGCTGCCGGCTACGTGCTGGGTGGCTGTCGGCATCGCTGCTGCCCAGGCAGGAACAACGCCTGCTGGGCCACCGGTGCCCGCCGCACTCGCTGCTACTGCGACTCGTACTGTGAGCGGACAGGTGACTGCTGCCAGGACTACCAGGCTGCGTGCCGCCGTGCCGGTGAGCTGTGGGGCAGGGTGAGGGCGGTGGGGCCATTCGTGCCGGTGGGGTTTTGCTGTTCCCATCAGAGGTTCCTCTGGGAGGTGACGAGCTGTGCCTGTGGGGTTGCAGGTGGGCACGTCTCAAACACCATCCCAGTTTTGCTCTGTTCAGTGAGGGATCCCGCAGTGTGTTCTGCAGCTGGACATGACAGCAGCAGCAGTGCTGTCACTGCGAGCTTCAGGGCTGATTTCTGGGTCGTGGGTACCGAGGACTGAGCCACGAGCCTGCCACCACTGCACAGGGTCAGGGGCTGTGCTGGACAATGGCCCTGTCAGCGCTCCGTAATCTCCATAGAGATTAGTGAGGTCCCAGCTCAGCTCGATGCAGAGCCTGACAATAAAAGGCTCCAGAAGCAGCACACAATGCTGTGGGGCTGAGCCATGGGGTCCCCCTTCTCCCTGCTGTGCACAGATTCTGCCCTGCTCCTGTTCCTTTTTCTCCAATGCTACTGAATCTCTTTGCTCTGTTCTCAGCAGTGGGCTGTGCAGTGGGTCCCTGGGGGCCCTGGAGCAGCTGCAGCTCCCCATGTGGGGTGGGCAGCAAAGATCGCAGCCGCCAAGTCACTGTGCCCCCCCGGCACGGCGGGGAGCCCTGCCCTGACCTCAAGCAGCGCCGTGGATGCCTGGGGGATGACCCGGCCTGTGGGGCTGCCAAAGGTAATGCAAGACCCCCCTCCTAGCCCTGCATTGTAGTGGCTGTCACCACCTCACCATCGCTGCTCTGTGCCAGGGGTGGCCAAACTGCTCCCAGATTCCTTCAGCCCAGACATCAGGGATCCCTGGCGCAGAACTGGGATGCAGCGGTCAGAGGAGCCACCCAGGTAGGTATGGGGCCATGACCCCTTTGCACACCCTGTCCCCAATCCCATTCCCTTTTCCATCCCCTGGAAGCTCCTATAAAGAAAACACTGCAGCATCTCCCTTAACTCCAACCGAGGTTATTTTTCCCCAAACCAGTTCCCACCTCCCCATCTCCTGCAGCTTTTTCCGCCTGACGCAGGTGGCAGCTGCCTGTCGTGGGCAGCCCTGGAGCCGCCGGCTACAGCGGGACAGGCAGGTGTGTGTCGAGTGCTGGGGAGACACAGCCCGCGGGCAGCCCCAGTGTGATGGATACGGGGTGCAAGGAGCCAGGTAGGCAATTCTGGGGGGGGAGGGATAATAGCCTTTGGGTAATGCAATGTCCCCTAAGGGCGCTCCTGAGAGACATTCCATCCTCCTCCCCATTAAAACTGATAATTTAGCATCTATGTTTTTTTACAGAAGGACAACATTTGCTGGGTTTTCCTTACAGGACGTTTTGGGTGGCCACCTCCATAGCAGGGTGCCAGGGCTCATGGGTGCGGGAGGCTCTGCAGGAGGGCTGTGCCTGTCCCCCCCCAGCGTTCATCTTTGTGTAGGTGAGCAGAGCCCAGCTCCTTTAAGGGCATCTCGGCTGCTTGGTGTGGTGTGAGGAGAGCAATTAAAGCTGGCACAGAAAGCAAGGGCATGGCTGTGGTTGGTTGTCTGGGGCTGAGTGCACTCGGGTTGGGTGTTAGGAAAAATCCTTCTCTCTGAAAGAGTAGCAAAGCATTGGAACAGGCTGGGAATGGTGGTGTCACCATCCATGGAGCTGTTCAAGAAACATGGAGATGTGACACTTGGGGATGTGGTTTATTGGGCATGGTGGCGATGGGTCAATGGTTGGATTCAATGGTCAGAGGGGTCTTTCTCAAACCTTAACAATTCTATGAGCATATGGCACCAGCATCGCTGTCACCAGTGCCTGCTTGTCCCCCCAAGCCACCTTCTGCTGACTTCACCCGGGGCCTCCGCCTCTGCCATACAGCACCATGCCCGCATCCCACGTTGCTCACTTTATTCAGCCCCACACACCACAGCACCCAGCAGTCCCTGTGTGAGCCCCAGAATGTTCGATATCCCCATGAGGAGCAGCACAGAGCTCCTGGCATCGCCCCACAGCCCCTCACGTGCCCAACTCCCTGCGCAGCTTCAGGATTTCCAGGAGGAGCTTCTCCTTTTCCAGCACGATCTTCTCCTTCTGCAGTTGCAGGGTCTCCTTCTGCAGCTCCAGGATCTCGGTGTGCAGCTGCCTCTGCTTTTCTGACAGCTCCTCTGAGGCCACTGTGCCACCTGCATGGAGTGAGGGAAGGTGTTAAGGCTGGGAGAGGTTCTGGTGGTGAGGACAGAAGGGGAGATATCACCAAACTGCAGCATCGCTGCCTGGAGTGGATACAGAACCGCACTCCGGTGTTGGGAATGGGATTGGGAGCCCCAGCACGGACTGGGGGTTGCTCACCGTTATCATGCGGGGGTTCTGGGGGCCCAGGGCTGCCCGTTCCCAGCGATGCGGGGCTCGCCATGGCTTCGAGGCACGGCCACGCCAGCGCGGGGCTCAGCGGGCACTTGACGCGGGGCGGCTCGGGGTTGCCAGGCGGAGGTCCGAGGGCTGCGCCCTGCGGCGGGGCGGCCCGGGGGGCGGCGGGTCCGGGGTTTGGCTGCAGCCTGCTCTCCGTGCCGGGCAGCCGCCTCTCCTCGGAGCCGGGGAAGCGGTCCGGAGCGGGGCCGTGCGGCAGCAGCTCGGGGGCGGCCGCGGGCAGCCCGAAGGACGGGGCGGGCGGAGGGCCGGGCTTGTTGAAGAGGGCGAAGATGTGATGGAAGAGCCGCTCCTGGGGCCGCTGTCGGAGCAGCGGGTGTTTGTCGGCGGCCAGCTCCCGGCGCGCGTCCAGCACCATGTTATGCCACTTCTTGCGGATCTCCTCGGCCGTGCGCCGCACCACCGGGCTCAGCGCGTTGACGGCGGCCGCGATCTCCTCCCACGCTCGCTGCCGGTCCTGCGTGTTGCGGTATCGGCCGCTCTTGGGGATGAGGATGTCCTTGCGGAGGCTGAACTCCTCCAGGATGAGGAATTTCTCCTCGTCCGAGAACTTGATGCGCTTGGGCTTGGCCGCGCTCATACCGCCCTGCAGCGGGGACAGGCACAGAGGGTCCCCCCACTCCCCGTGCTCCCGAGTCCACCGCCCCCGGCGCTCACCTTCCTCCGAGCCGGGCCGCCCAGGGAAGCGGATGTGCCGCGTCCTGTTCCGTGCCGGGGCGGGGCCGGTACCGGGGCGGAGCAGAGGGAGCCCCGCGGAGGCCGGACGGACGCGCTGAGCCCGCAAGGTCGGGCAGTGAGAGACTTCCACGGCGCAGCTGCTGTGGGGCTCTTTATTTGGGATAGAAACCCGAGCTGGGCACAAAACACAGCTAAAACACCGGGTAAAAAAGGTGGTGGAAGGGCAACACGGTAACAAGGATAGTGCCTGTGCACGTCCCATCCTCCCAGCCGGACCGCAGCGAGCAGCGCAGGAGCGGTTCGGCGATGCCGTACCGGTGGGTCGGAGAGCTGCCGCTGTGCCCTGCCTGTTGCTGCAGTGCTGCTGCATCCAGGCACAAAGGGAACGGGCGGATCCTGCTGTCCCTGGGTTCCACCACCGTACCCGCAGCCATGCTGCAGAGAGCACCCAAAAAACGTCAGGTCGTGGCCACCAGAACCAGGACCCGACCCAGGGCTCGGTGACACCGCTCTGTGCTCACAGCCGTCAGCCATCCCCACGTGCTTCTCCCTGCTCCACCCGCACAGTGCTCTGTTGGGGAGCAGGGCCCAGCCCGTGCTGTGCCAGCAGCCCCTGCACCAGTGCCAGCTCCTGCTCCAGCTTCTGGGCACCACAGCCCAACCCCAGCACAGCTCCATGCTCCTCACCCAGCACCTGGAGCACATGGGCAACCAGCTGTGCCCTCACCAGCAGCACAGCCAGGGCAGCACGCAGCACGGCACAGCCCAGCTCCCTCATCCAGCAGCGGGTAGCAGATTCTGCAAGGAGAGCAAGCAAAGGTACAGTGAGCACCAGGCTCCTTGGGACCATGGGTTTCCCAGCCCAGGGCTGCCACCATACCATGGCTCCATCGCTGCTGGCAGTAGTGCAGGTCCTGCAGTGTACCAGGGCCTGCAGCCTGCAGTCAGTGCAGGGCAGAACTGGGAGCTTTCTCCACTAGCTGCAGCAGGAAGGGCAGCAGCTGCTGTGCCAGGGCGGCTGGCTCCACAAACACATTGGGCTCGTCCTCCTTGTACAGGCTGGGGGGGCTGCAGGGGAGCAATGGGCACATAAAACCTCTTGTCAATCACCCAATGCTCCCCCCCTTCCCAACCCTTGCAGAGGGCTGCACTCACGTGTCAGCCTCCAGGTCCTCCACAATGGCTCTGAGGTCAAACTGGGGTAGGTGCTGCAGCAGCGAGCCAAAGGTCTCGGGGTGATGCCCGAACTCATCCAGAAGGAGCTGCAGGAGGCTCAGCAGCCCCACATTGCCCTGCACGAAGATGCAGCCATCTCCTCCTGGCTGCCCCAGGCCATGCTGCACAAGGCTTGCAAAGCCTGCAGCTTCGTGCCGTACATCGGGGTCCTCATCTTGCAGGAGGTGAATGCTCATGTTTATCACCCTGCAGAGGAAGGAAAGCATTGCCACATGCCCAGTGGGTGCTGTGTGGGAGGGAGCACACCTACAGAGCCACTCAGGACCTACCGCAGTGCCATAGGAACAAGCCAGGGGCAAGAAGCCCCCCGGCATCGCCGCAGAACTTCAGTGCCTGCTGTCTGCAGGGAGCACGCAGCTGCCAGCCGCAGCACCTCGTCTGCCACGGGTCGGCCACATGTCTCCAGCACTGTGCACCACCGCTGCACCAGCAGGGCGTCCTCGTCCCCAAACCTGCGTGGGGCAGAGGAAGAGGTCAGGCACAGCTCCTGGATTACAGACCACCTGGAGGTCACAGGATCCAGGCACAAAGCCCAGGGCTCTGATCCCACAGCCCTACCCCACGGTGAGCAGCAGGCTGGCAGCACATAGTGCCTGGGAGAGGAGCTCCGGGCCAGGGCACTCTGTCTCCATCATGTGTAGCAGCATTTCCACACATGCTAAGGCAGAGCCCTGGAGCTTCTGGGAAACTCCCTGGGACCAAACTGGGCAGTTTCTGCAAAGATGCATCAAAGCCTCAAGGTACAATCTCAGGAACTCTTTGTTCCCTCTGTCTTGCAGCACTGCCTGTAGGTTCTCCTGCTCAACAATGGGAAAGAATGGACAAGGTCAGTACCCCCCATCAGCAAAGCCCTCAGAAATGCTGTCCTGAGCAGCACCTGAGGGTGCTGTGCCTCCTCCCAAAAGGTCAATGAAGGACAAGGGGGGGCCACCGTGCATTAGTGTCCCACTTTGAATCTGTGATTTTGAGCTCCACTGTACCAGCACTGTCAGACGGAGGGCCCTTTCCAGCTCCCCACATTCTGCTCTCTTCCCATCGGTCACCCAGCTCAGCACAGCAAGGTGGACATCAGGGTGTGGATGTTGCAGAAGCGAGCAGACAGTGTGGATTCTCTTGCTGTCAGCCAGTTGGGCTGCCTCGCTGCAAGCAAAGCGGGCCATGGTCTGGTGGAGGATGGCTGCACCCACCTGGAAGAAACACAGACCTCCTCCCAGCGCTCTGCTCATGGGCACAAAGATGGGCTTCCATCTGCCATGCCCTAAGCTTCACAGCAGGGAACAAGAGCAGTACCTGCGGCTCAGCACAGCCTGGCTCCCTGCCCAGCATGAGGTTGCCCAGCTCAGAACTGACAGCATCCCAGATGCTCTGTGTGAAGCTGGGGCTGAGGGAGGTGGGCAGGAGGGCGAGCACCTGGAGGAAGGCGGCACGGACAAGAGGGCAGCGCTGAGCAGGGCTGAGCAGCCAGCCCTGGGCCTCCAGCTGCACGGCCACAGGGTGCAAGGCCTCAGCAGGCAGCCTGTGGGGACACACACCCTCACCATGGAGCCCAGATGGAGACACCACGGCCATGGAGCAATGCAGGATCACTTACCCCTCAGTGCCCGGGTTGGGGGCCAGCAGTGCCTGCATCTGCAGCAGGCGCCCATGCAGCGTGTTGTGTGAGTGGACTCCCCCAGGTGCAGGAAGTTGCTGGGCCAGGTGCAGGAGCAGAGCTGGGCGCTGGGGTGGTGGGACGACAGGAATCAGTGCTTTGGCAGCCATGGCTCGTATGGCATAGATGGGGCTCCCTGCCAGCTCCAGCAGTGGCTCCAGGAAGTGAGTGGAGGGGCTACGGAGTAAAAAGGGCACAGTGTGGTGACATGCCAAGGGGAGAGTATCTACTGCCAGCACTATGCCTTACCTGCTGGGGTCATTGGGGCCAGGCTGCAGCTGTGCCAGCAGTGTGAGGACAGCATGCAATGCGGGATGTAGGTGAGGTCCCCCTGGCATGGCTGCCTGCAGCTCGGCCAGCAACACGGCACCCAGCTGTGGGTGCTGCCCCAGGAACGCGGGCAGGCTCAGCCCCTCCACAAGGCAGCCCTCAATGCAGCTCTGCTTCTGGCCCAGCAGCCGTGTGGTGAGAGCACCTGTGGGGAGGGGGCACATCAAACATCCCTGAAGGGTAATGCCACGTTCCAGCACTGGGATCCACCCAAAGAAAGGATGGGGACATGTCCCCATGCTGTGGGGTGCAGTTCTGGTTGCTATTTCCCCATGGGCACTGCTGCAGGTGCCAGCATTGATGTTGTTGCTAGCAGGGACAGTGGGTGTGGAGCAGGGTTGGGATACTTACTGAAGAGCTGGATGGCTGCATTCCTCATGGCCCAGCAAGGTGAGCTCAGTCCCCGCAGTGCCATGGCCACCATTGGTGTAGCATACTGCAGCAGCGCAGTGCCCAGCCCTGCACCACGCACCAATGTTTGCAGCACGTGCAGGGCACACACCTGAAGAGAGTGTGTAGAGCTCAGCGGTGCTGCACCAGGCACCAACAGCCTCATGCTACAGTACCCAACGCAGACAGATCCCTTTGAGGGGCTCTGTGTAGACCACCCCATTTCCAAACTGGCTTTAATAGCAAAGGGATCAGTGTGCACTGCAGTCACCTGTGGGAGGTCAAGGGTTTGGTCCCAGTCCTGTGGCAGGGCCACGGTGGCCAAGTCCAGCAGCATCTGGATACAGCGGGTGAGGAGTGGACGTGCCTGGGCTGGGTTTTCCCCACTGACAATGCAGAGGAAGAGCATGGGGAAGCCAGCAGCACGGCGTGTTATCGAGCTGCTCCGGGGCCCGCTCAGTGCTTCTAACCCCTGAGAAACAAAGTCCATCCAGACCGGTGGAAACTTGCCTGGTGGAGCCTGCAGCCTCCCTGCAGGGAGGGGATCAGCAGCTAACACCACTCTGCAGCATCTCCTGCTGGTGCTTCCCCCAGGGCTGGAGAATATGGATGCTGGAGATGAGTGGAACACAAGCAAGAACAGGCACAGTACCTGGTCCAGTATGGTCTGTGGGATTGCCTGCAGCTCCATGTTGGGGTGGTTCAGCAAAGCAGCACAGAACTTGGTGAAGCCCATGCTGCAGCCCTCCACTGCTCCCTAGGGCAGAGTGGTGTCAGGACTCCCTGCTCTCCACCCTCCCACAGCACCCAGAGCTGCAGGATGGATCCAGAAGGGTGGGAGAGAGGCCAAGCTCACCCCAGGCAGGCCATGTGCTTACCCAGTGCCGGCACCGCAGCAGGATCTCTTGGAAGACTGTTGCAGCTGTCTGCAGGCTGGCAAGTGGCAGGAGGTGCTCTGCACCAGGGGATGACAGCAGCAGCTCAGCCAGACCTCCCAGCAACAGCCCAACTTCCTGGGGAGAGCCAGAGTGTGGAGAAGGCAGCAGAGCTGCCCAATGCTGCTGTCCTACCCACACCCGCTGTGGCAGGGCTGCCCAGCAAGGACCACCACTGCTCAGCCCATGACCACCAAGATGCTTTTGAGCACCCAGCATTTGCAGCATTTTCTCAGCCTGCTGCAAGCCCTGCACGGCAGAAATGTTCTTTTTCCAGCTCACTGCTGGGCAGGCTTTAGGTAAGAAGCTGTGATGGGTGCTGTCAGTGCAGCCCAACACAGCTGCGGGGCTGTGAGTAGGGGCAGCGCAGCTCCTGCCCAGCTGGGGGCTATCAGTGCTGGGAAAGCAGCTGAGCTATATAAGAGCAGGGAGGGAGGGAGGGTTACTTTTAGAAGAGAGCTGTAGTCTCTGCATCTTCTTCCCAGGTGAGAGGCAAAAGCTACAGTAACCTCCAGGTAAGCACAGTGCTCCACTGCCCCCTGTCCTCAGTGAGAGTGGATGCCCAGCACCTGAGCTATTCCATGGGGAGATGCTCCTACCTTCACTGACACCCAACAGCAGGTCAGTATCAGACTGTGCTCCTCTGACAGCAGAACTGATTCCTCCTCGTCCTCCTGTTGGCCCTTCCCCAGCATAATGAGTGAGCCAATTGCATTCCCCATGTCTGCAAATGATGGAGCGGCCGCTGCAAAAGGAAGCTTCATTTGAGCCTTGTGAAAGGTTGCTCCTGCTAGTATGGAGGACTGCTGGAGCTCACAGCTGAGTCCAAGACAGCTGTAACAGAGGTATGGGTAGCTCCCAACAGGGACTTGCTCACCTTGCTGCTCAGCTTCTGGCCCCTGCTGGCTCTGCAGAGCCCCCAGCAGCAGGGAGGTGATGTCCCTTGCAGTGCCCACCAGGCTGCTGAGCAACTCCTGCCAGCCCTGTGCTGACTCTGCTGTTTGCATGCAGGTGACCACCTCAGGCACTTGTAGCAGGCACCTCCGCAGGGCTGCAAGCACACCTGAACGACACCCGTCCCATGTTACAGCAGGGCCTGGGGCAATCTGGGCTTCCCAAAACAAGATGTATGGCTGGAGAGTGAACACGGAGCTCCTCCAGCACACAGGCACGTACCGTGCATTGGTGCTACGGCTGCTGCCTGCAGCAGGTTCTGCTGAGCTGTGGCAAGCTGGGCCTGCAGGACCCGCAGCAAGTGCTGAGTGAAGAACAGGCTGCGGTTTGCCAGTGTCTGGGCTGTGCTGGCCTCCGGGGCCAGGAGCTTCATGGTGCTGCTGTCTGACCTGGAGCAAGAGGCGTGTGCTCATGGTGTGCAGGCCTCAGCCCTAACTTGCTCCACTTTTGCAGGGCTGTCCCAGAGCCAAAGCAACCCCTTGAGCTGCCAGGGGTTGCCCTGCCACTGCCCGTCCCATGTTCATACTTCTGCAGGATTGTCTTCATAAGCACTGCTCCGACTTCAGCCTCCTGCACGCGGGGGCTGCTGAGGGCATCCTGAGCCAGCTGGAGCAGTGCTGGGCTGAGGGTCTCAGGGAATGCTGCAGGGAAGTAGCGGATGAGCAGCTCCGAGGCCACGTCCCTGATCTGCCGGAGGAGGAGAGGTGAGAATGGAGATGTGGGTGGGGGGAGCAGGGCAGCAGGTGGCACCCACCTCATTAGTGCTGTCCTGCAGGCAGCCCAGCAGTGCCAGCAGGTTGGGCTGGGAAAAGAAGTCCCAGCAGCCGCTCTGCCTGGCGTGGCCCAACAGCGTGGCCATCGTCCCTGCAGGGATGGGGATGAAGATGGTGGAACAGGGCAGAGGAGCAGCCCGAGAGCACAGGGATGGTCTGGTTGGGGTGTCCCTACTCACGCGGGGGCTGTCCTTTCTTCCTCTCAGGGCTCCAGGTGTCTGTGCAGGTCTCCAGAATGGCCATCAGCAGGAGCAGAGCCGTCTTCTTCCTCTGGTAGTTGGCCCAGGGGGTGAGCGAGGACACACAAAGCTGCAGCAGCCACTCCACAAAGTCTGCAAAGGGAGAACCCAGCACCATAGCCACCCGCCTGCCATGCCCCCAGGGCTGTGTGGAGGTACTATGGTGGCCATCTCACCTACAGCCTGTTCCGGCTGTCCCACTCCCTTGCCCCTCGGCTCCCTGGGGTCCTTCCCCCGCAGCCGTGCCAGCGCACCGTCCCGCAGCCGCCCCAGCACCTTCTTCAGAGCTGCCTGCAGCAGCTGCCGGAAGGCGGAGGTGTGACAGTTGAGGTTGAGGGGCAGGAACTCCCGCAGCAGCCGCTCCTCGATGCCTGCCAAGCTGTGCCCGGGGCTGCTGCACAACAGCCCCAGTGCTGCCAGCCGTACTCCCTCCTCACGGGCACTCAGGCAGGACCGCAGCCGTGCTACCTCCTCGTCCCGCAGCGCTATGACCCCACATGTGCTCCTCTGCACCCTCAGCAGTGACACCCAGGCCCGCAGCGCGGCTGTGTCCGCACCATTGAACTGGGCGGCCAGCAGTGTGCCAACAGCTGGGAGCTGCCGCAGCGTCCAGGGCAGGAGGTGGTTGGCAGCGTTGCTGTGCAGGATGGGCAGGGGTGAGCGGAGAGCCTGGCTGAGGAGTGGCAACCAGTGCTGTGCCCAGAGCTCAGCCTGCACATCGCCCTGCCCCTGCGAGCACTGCTGCCGCACCAGGGCCCTGTACAGCTCAGTGGCCATGGGGCACAGGTGGTTGGTGGCCAGGCAGCTCAGGAGCTGCTGTGGCAGCATGGGACAGGCATCCAGCACCTGTGGGAAAGGTCATGAGCACCCGATGAGTCACCTCCACTCACTGCACCACCAACAGGGATGCAACCTTGCCATCCCCTACCTGCTGGCTGCCCATGTAGGGGACAATGGCACACAGGGGCATGTATCTGGCCTTGATCTGCCATGGCATTGAGACTGCCCTCTGCAGCATCTGTTGGTAGAGAGGTCTCTCCTGGTCCTCAAAGTGCTGGCACTCCAGGTGGTAGATCTCCAGCAGGAGTTTGAAGGAGCTCTGGATGATCTCGGATACGCCCTCCACCTGGGGAAGGATGGAAACTGAGGTTGGTGTGGTTTCCCCTTCCTGAATTCCTGCTTTAGAAGAGACCCTGTGGCCATGGACTTCTAGATGGCAACCATGGGTTAGGAAGATGGGGATGGCAGGAGATGAACTATCTCATTGCAACAGTGCTGGGGGTGCCCCCTGCAGCCTTACCGGGGCCTCGGCGTTGTCCCATAACAGCTGGGTGAGCTCCTGCAGCAGCTTGGCATCCTCAGCCAGGAGGCGGCTGCCCCGCAGGTGCCAGAGTTCAGGCAGGTTCTCCTGAACACGCTGCAGCCACAGCAGCAGGACTGAAAGCAAACAGCCCCAGTGCTGAGCCCAGCCAGGCTGTGGGGCTCAGGGAGCCATCAGAAACAAAGTAGCCCAAGGAGGATGGCATTCTGTGGGCAGGAGCAGCACTGACAGCCCCACCAGCAGGTTTGTCTCCTACCTTGGAAGCAGTGGTAATGGCAGTCCTTCTGCTCCTTGCTCAGAGTGCACACAGTGGGGAAGAGCACGTCCAGCAGCAAGCAGGCCTGCAGGAGCACAGTGGTCAGCAAGCAGACAGATGGGGACTTCCAGGGAGAAAAAAACCTCAGTACAGAACAGGAGAGAATTTGGTATCCATGTGAGCTTTCTGTGCCTGCCAAGCAGCCCTCAGGGCTGGGAGAGCAGCTCAGCTTTTGCTGTGTGATGCAGAGTAGGTTGCTATGTTAGGAATGACTTTACTCCAGACTCTTACTGCTGGGTGAGGGGCTCTGACCCTGGAATAAGCCCTCATACCTGGCAGGTGCTGCCCTCCAGCTGGAAGCAGAGGATGTCTGAGTGGCAGCATGTCAGCAGCCCCCTGCTCAGCACCAGCCTCTCCAGCCCATCTGACTCTGGGATGCTGTGAGCCTCCACTGCCAGCTCCCCAACTCTCAGCTCCCCTGCACCTGCTGGGAAATGACTGCATTAAATGGGACAGAGACCCAGACCCCACTATCCATCCACCTGGGAGGCCCCTGAGGCAGAACTCTGACTGACGGTGAGTGTCCTGTCCCCTTTCAGCTCCTTTGGTGAGGCTCTTCCCAGCGCTGGCGTAGCACACACCTCTGTCCATGAGCTGGAAGAGGGTGAGTGCAGCGCTGGCCCCACTCCCAGGCTGTGGGGCTGTGTTCAGCAGCATGCTGAGTGCTGTGCCTGCCAGCAGTCGCACATCCTTGTTCAGGGCCTGGACACAGAAAACAAATGCACATCTCTAGCCTCTATGCATTACATGGGCAACTACAGAGCATCCCTCTGATGCTGTAACGTTCTATTGGGGGCATGAAAAGCAGCAGTGGAGGGCAGTGCTGCCCATGCAGTAGCAGGACTGTATGTACCTTCCCTGCCACTGCCTCCAGCAGCAGCCCCAGGATGTGCTGCAGGGCTTCATTCTTTGCTGCTGCACTCCATACCAGTGGGGCTACATCCTTTGGCAGCGTTTGGAAGAGCTGGAGGCAGGCCTGGAGGAATGGAGAGGATGGTGAGGATGGCCTCCAGCACTGCTCACCTCCGGAGACCACGCATGGTTCCCCAAATCAGGCTCCAACCTTGACAGCCAGGCAGCCCCAGGTGCCACTTGGTGCTGGTTGTCCCTGCAACACGTAGCCCAGGGTGTGAGCCAGGCGCTGCAGCAGCAAGGCCATGTTCTGCTGCCAGTAGTGCCGGCCCAGTCTGCTCTTCTCTATGAACATGCACACTGCAGGCAGAGGGACAGTGTCACCCTTGTCCCTCCTAGGGATGGGGAAGGGGTCAAAGAGCAGCAACTGACCTGCTTGAAGGTCCTCAGGGGACAGCACCTGGGGGGCAGAAGGAGAGGCACCCTTCGCACCCTACACAATGTATGTATGGGGGAAAATCTCTTCCAAAGCTCCTGTAACCAGCTCCCTTCCATTATGCCCCCAAAGGCAGGGCACTCAGGGCATGGTGGCACCTATGGTGTTCTCACCTCTCTGTGCAGTGCCAGCCCGGCCAGCAGCGTGCCCACCTCCTGTGCCAGCACAGCCTCCTTGCCCACGGCCAGCTGGGTCACAATCTGCTGAGAGACCCCACTTAGCTCCAGCAGCACCATAAGGATCACTTGTAGGGGAGCATTACAGACCTGTTCCAGCTTCTGGAAGGCACTGGAGCTGCCTGCAGCCTCCAGCTGGAAGGCCAGGACACAGCGCAGCAGTGGCCGCACCTCCATCTCGCCCAGCACCTGCAGCTCTTTGCCCAGGGTCTGTGCCAGCTGCAGGGCCTCCTCCAGGTGCTTGTCCCGGCACCGCTTGGCCGCGCTCCTGCAATGGGATGGGGACGAGGTGGGGTGCAGCGGTCTGATGTAGTGTGGGAGCACCTTGGTGGAAAGCAGCTTAGCATGGGTGCATCTCAACTTGTTAGAGCTGGAGAGCCTAAGCTCAAAAGGGGCTGAGGTGGGGATAGCCGGGCTGCAGGGGGGTTGTTCTGGGGGTGCCCTAGTTTAATGCAGCTGGGGATGGGTTGGGCGAGGGGTGCCTCGCCTCCTTTGGGGCTGCATTGCGGATGCCCCAGCTTGTTGGGGTGGGGATACCCTGACCCGACTTGAACTTGCCAAGGGGCGCCGCAGCTCCACGTGGTTGCGACGTTCCCATCTCTCCCACCCGCAGCCCGCATTGCCAACGCGGGGAGAAGCTCCCACCCCCATCCCACCATCCGGCTCAAAGCCCCCCACTCGGGGCTTCCCTTCCCCCCGCAGCGCCGTACCCCAACCCGCATCCCCAGCCGCCCGGCCCGGCCCCGCTCACCCCGCGAACTGCTGCAGGCAGCGCAAACAGCGCAGCGCGGCGGGGTTCGGCCCGCACCGCCCCGCAGCTCCGTACAGCGCGGCGCAGGCCCGCGCCTCCCGCTCGGCACCCATGGCGCGGCCAGCGGCGGAGCGGGCGGAGAAGCGGACACGCAGCCGCGCCGCAGCGCCCCCTAGCGGTGAGCGGCGGAACTCCAGCCTGCAGCCCCTGCCTGCAGGGAACGGGGGGGTTCTCCTGTTTCACCCTAGGATTTTCAAACCCTATAAATTCACTTTTGACAAACGAACGGTTAAAGCAGATTAACCTTTTTTTTTATTATTTTTTATTTTATTTTATTTTTTGCTAATCTTCTATAATGGCTTCGGAATCTCCTTAACCAATAAGGAAATGATAAGAGCCTGTTTTCTTCTTATCTATATCTATATTGTCCTCCCTTGTCTGCATTTTTTTTTGTCCTTCTTGTTTTATTTTCCCTTCCTTTTCTAATACGAAATGGCCCCGCGATCCTATCGCCCTCAGCAGCCGTAAACACAACACTGGTAATCCCTTCCTTTATTCCTCTCCAGTAACAGGGAGCAGAGAGGTGTCTGCAGATCGGGATTGATTACAGCAGGTATCAAAAGTCTCCTTTGTAAGATCTGGATCCTAAATCCCATAATTCTCTGATAAAAGAAGCATTACCGGTCCATTTTCTGAACTGAAAGGTATGGGAGAGATGAAAAAGAAAAGCAATCAGCGGAGGCACTAATAGGCTGTGTGAGTGTGGTGGGAGGCAGGGATGGGCAGCGAGCGGGGAAAGGCCCTTTGTGAAGGATGGGGAATGGGGATTAATCTGCTTCAGCCATATGATTAGTACAGCAGAATGAGCCTGATTTAGGAAACAGGACCTGGCCCCACAGTGTCCTCATGCCAGGGCTGGGAGGTGGGGGCTGGCAGCAGCAGGAGACAAGGGACTTTTCCCTTTGTATTGAATGGTTATAATTTATGTTACAGATTCAACAGCCAAAAGAGAAGCTATAGAGGGATGGAAGAAGAACTACAGACATTCGGTGTGCGGGAGGTTCACAGCTCTCACTCCTGTGTCACTGGCACCACACCGCCCTGCCTGCACTCACTGAGCAGTACCATTCAGCAGGTGGGTTTCCTATGCCTCACTGCTGACCTTGGCTTGCACAGCTCTGAGGGCAAGAGACTCTGGGTTTAAGCAAAGGACAAGGACACGTCCAACATGCCTCCCCACGGGCAGCTGTGAGAGAAGTGCTTGCATGCCACTGAGATGTGCCACTCAACTGTACCACCAAGCCAGGCCACCAACATGCTGTGAGAGACCATCATCTAATCTATTAAGGAATCTGAATCCCTACAGAGAGTGTGCTGGATGTAAATCTGCATCACTGTTCTGATTATGGCAGTGGAGGTGCAGGAAAGAAGAAGGAGGGAAATACAATTTCTCTGCTTTCTGCAGAAAATAAGTCAACTTTTGCAGAGTTCTGGTGCAGGCAAAGGCTGTGCTCTCATTAAAAATGACTTCTTATTAAGCTGAGCTCTCTTCTCTCTCATATTGTATGATATGACAGCTCTCTTTTGATGGGAAAGCTTTCATTCGGCCAGAGAAAGGGATAATTTGCTTCTTGTAAGGAGTTAATCCTCCAGTCCATTTCTGTGCTGGGGATGGCTGTCCTCCCCCTGCCCTGCACCCGAGGCTCCAGCACAATGGAGATCATAACCACCTCAAATCTACACCTGAGATGGAGAAATCAGATTTCCTTCTTGAGTCATTTTTGTGGGATTAGCTAAATCTTAGATCCACACTAACCCTTCACAAAGCCGCCAAGATTAGTTAGAATTTATTTTATTCACAAGGGGGTTTATGGTTTTCTTTCCAAAGGGATTATATCTCTCTCTCTATATATATATAGGGTGGCTTTAGGCATAAAGCAGCCAGGTTAGAGGGAGGAAAAGTGCGTGTGTGTATAAAATAAAAACTCTGCTGCCAGAATGACCATTACTTGAAACTCTGGGACAAGGCAGGGATTCTGGGCAGCCTCACTGCTCTGCTTTCAGGTCTCCATAACGCTGCGAGACCCTGCAGAGAGCAGACCCTGCTCAGTGTGAGCTTCTACCACCACTGGCCCAGCCAAGGATGTCCGCAGAGCCCACACTGGATGCCAGCTCAGGCAGGACAGCTGTGCAGTGCTCGTTCAGCATTGAGAACATCCTCGCCAGCCCAGCAGAGAGGACCCCCCAGGTTCTGGTCCCACTCTGCCTCCGGAGCATCCTGGACTGTGCTCCTAAGGGGCTGTGCGAGCTGGAGGGCATTGCCCTGCAGGAGGAGGAGGAGGAAGAGGAGGAAGAGCTGGAAGGTGTGGCTTGTAGCTGCTGCTGCTGCTCCCACACGGGCACACGACCTCTGCAGGACCCTCCAGGTTGGCTGGGTGAGTGACTGGGGTTCTGCGCGGTGCAGTTTGTGTGCTGGGTGACAGTGCTCTATGAGGAGTTGCTGGGTCTGCTGTTAGCAGGGCTTCTGGGAGCTGGCACCTTCACCAGGGTTTTAAATCAGCAGGTGCTCCTTGTTACCAAGCATGGCTGGATTACGGTAAAGCACACAGGGTGGCACTTCAGGGTGGGAGCTCTGCACAGTATGGGCCCCATGGTTATGCTGACAGTGCTCCTTTGCACCACCTGCTCTTGGGAGCCTTGCTTGTCCTTTCAGGGAAAGGTGGGAACAAAATGGATGCATTTAGCAAAAGAAAATAAAAGAAAAAAAAATAGAAAGCCTTAATCTGTGGTTCAAAAGCATCCCGAAAGCTCAGAAATACTCCATGTTATGATGGAAAAACAACTCCTAGCCACGCTGTAAGTTTCCAAGTCATTTTCTGGAGCTTGTCCACAGCATCACTGGTAAGTGAACAAAGAAACCAACACTAGTGCTCCCCACCCATATGCTTCTTCCCAAGTGACACTCTGAGCCCTTCTGCTTGCACTGTGACTGTGCATCTTTCACCCATACAAGCTGCACTCCATCCACACAGTGAGTGCGGATGCAGACATCGCTTGATGCCACTGTATTTCAGCCGCTCATCTGCACGGAGCTGACTGTCCCACTCCTTACAGACAGCCGGTTCCCTTGGCCCATGCGACTGCTCCACTCGGCGGTCAGAGGCTGCAAGAGCCCCCAGGGCAGCCCCAGGGAGCTGCAGGCCTTCCAGCAGATCCAGCGTCGGACACGCCGCCATCGCACCATATTCACAGAGGAGCAGCTGCAGGCCTTGGAAACACTGTTCCACCAGAATCAATACCCGGACGTCATCACCAGGGAGCACTTGGCCAACCGCATCCACCTGAAGGAGGAGAGGGTGGAGGTGAGGTGCTGGGTGAAGCTTTCTCCCCACTGCTCACTGTAACCCCAGGAGGAGGTTGCCCAGGCTGGATGGGGCCTTGGGCAATTTGATTTAGTGGTGGCAACCTTGCCTGCAGCTGGTGGGTTGTAACTAGATGATCTTTGATGTCCCACCAAGTCTTCCTATGATTCTATGATATCCCAGAGCTGCTCTGCACAGCCCAAGGGTACACCTACCCAGCCAACATAACGCAGATGTTCTTTTCTCATTTGACACCCTCCAGGTCTGGTTTAAGAACCGTCGAGCCAAGTGGAGGCACCAGAAGAGAGCATCGGCCTCAGCGCTGGTCCTTCAGGGCAGCACGGAGCCACCCAAGGAGAGCTGCTAACAGCCTGCGGGAGGGGGCAGCAGGGCCGGGGCTTCTGCGGTTCAGAGAGCGGGATGGGTGAATGCAGGCAGGGCTCCTCCTCAACCTGAGCTCTGTGCTGAGCCCTGTGCACATGGCACGGCCCCGAGATGCTGAAGTGTGCACAGAGCCAAAAGGCAGCGTGGGGTCAGTGCCTGTGCCATGCGTGTGACTCACGGCCGGGCTGCCCCGGGCTGGTGCTGCTGGTGTTTGTGTTCCCTCTGCTTTGTGAACACGCTGCCATTGCAGGCCGCACTCAGCGCTCCGTGGCTTCCAGCATCACTTTGGGGCCCGCAGGACGAGGTGCCTCGCCCCAAGCAATGCCGACCCGCGTCCTTCACCACACACACACCTACCGACCTTCCGAATCCCACCCGTGCCCCCCAGGCTCCGCTACGACTCCGGTGTCGCCGTTCCCCGGGCACCGGGCCCGCTCCGCTCCTCCCGTCCGCAAGGGGGCGCGCTGACCGCCATTCCCTGCGCCTCTCCCGGAAGGGGCGCTCCAACTCTCCGCGTCGCGTTATTGTGACGTCACGTCGCGTCGCGTCCGCAACGGCGGCTGCGGAGGCTCAGGGCGTCATGGCGGCTGTTCCTGCGCCTTCCCCGGGAGCCTTAGTGCCCGTTGCCGCCGAGACCGGCGCCGTGGTCAGGAGCAGGGAGGCCGTCCGACCGGCCGCGAAGCGTCCGAAGAAGATCCTGGATGAGGATGCCTACATCGAGGTGGGCGGCGGGCCCGGGTCGGCCCGCTCTCTGTTACCGCGGCCTCTCGCGGCCCGGTCTGTGCCGAACGGCCGGGGCGCACAGAGGGGTCCTGACACGTCCTTACCGCTTTATGTTTGCAGAGCTTAGAGAACATTATTCAGCGCGATTTCTTTCCCGACGTGGAGAAGTTACGGGCACAAAAGGAGTATCTGGAAGCTGAGGAGAATGGTGACTTGGAGAAAATGAGGCAAATCGCTATTAAATTTGGCTCCTCTTTGGGCAGATCATCGCGGGACACCCCTGTGCCGTGTAAGAACCATCTACTGTGGCTGTTTTAATCTTTAAACTGATATTATAGACTATTTCTACCAAAACCAACCCAACACGTTGTGCTTAGTTATTTTTTATACCGTGGGTTATGCAAGAGAAACGGTCTTCAGCTTTTTACTTATTTGTGTGTTGTTTGTTTGTTTTTTGTTTGGTTTTTAAGGTAAAAAGTTTTGTATTTAACGTTGCTACTCTTATCTAATGTCATACCGGTGGATTTACATTGTGTGGGAATTACTATGGCAGCGTTTTATAAGCAGCTTTCTGGTGGCACATGTCACACCGTGAGTTCCTTTCCTCCCATCCAGTGGTTGTCACCACTGAGCTGTGTTGTGGTTGTGAAGCTCACACCGCTGCAGCAAATACGTCCAGCTGTGTCTCTCTTGTGAAAATGCCTTAGATGAGAGATGCTGTTCGTTGATGGCACCATCTCAAAACGAGTGTTTTATAGTCTTTTCACAACTTTTTAATGGATTTTATTCTAATCGTGATTTGTCTTCTGCGATTCATGTTTGGTGTATGATCTGTACTGTGATGCAGAATGTCATGGCAAATGTTCAGTTCATTGCTCTGGTAACCATGCAGACCTTTTTCCTTTTGTCACAGATGTGACTCCAGCCACATTTGAAACCCCAGAAGTGCATCCAGGTGGTCTCCCTCTGGGGAATAAATCCAGAGCTGGAACACGAGCTGCAGAGGAAGGTAGGAGAATAATGTTTCTGTCACTAAATTTCTCAGCAGCACGAAAATATGCTTCTGAACTCTGTCTCCTGGGAAGGTGAAGATTTGGGGTATTTATTCAATGTTTAAGCAGTTTCTCATAACCTTCTAATAAGTGAAAGTAATCAGTCTGAAACAGCGAATTCTCAGTTATAGATCTCTTTAAGGCACTATGAGTTCCTCATGCATTGAATTTTTTTGAAAACAGTAAATTTTTCTCATGTCACCTGAAATTAGGATCAGTAAGGAAAGGTAGCAGAGGCTTAGATACTCATGTGGCATGCTGAAAATGTCTGTTAGCATCTGGACACTTGTGCATTTTCCCTTTAACATGAATAGCTATAAATGCCATGAAAGCATTTCTTTGAAAGTTGGTTATGTTTACTAAAAAAATTATTGTACCGTTTTCCATGTTTACACTTATTTTCCCCATTAAGTTTAATTATTAGTGAGTCAGTTGAGGGATAGCACACAGAAGGAACTAAGACTTGTGTATAGGTCTCTTACAGAAAGGAAGGTATTAACCTTTGTCAATTTTGTTCCCTCCTCTCGTTAGGAGAAGCGGAAAAAGATGATAAAGATGCTCTTCCCAATCTGGACAGCTTCTTAGCAAAACACACGAGTGAAGATAATGCTTCATTTGAGCAGATCATGGAAGTGGCCAAGGAGAAGGAGAAAGTCAAGCATGCTTGGCTGTACAGTGCAGAAGAGGAGTATGCCCAGGTAGGGAAATGGCTCAAGTGTTTCTCTGCACTTCCAAAATGACACAAGAGGGAAATGCCATTTTACTGTATTTCTTCTCTGTTTAATTCAATGGTATATCTTCTTACCATCTGTTTTCAGACTCTGCCAAATGCTGTATTCTTATGGAAAAGTTTGAAAACACTCTGATTAATAGTATAAAAAAATCTTTTGCTCTTTTCTCACTGCTTGTATCAGTTAATACATTTTCTGTAAGGCTAGAATGATAGATTCTTTCAAGACAACTCACTTCAGTCTTGTAGACTGCCTTTGTATGAGATATATGATAGATCTTGCTATTCCTTTTTTTTTTCACAATGAAGCATTCCATTTAATTTTGATTAATAGATGGAGAAAAGCAAAGATTGTTTGAATCATCATGAGTGTTGTCACAAGGTGTAACAAAGTGATATATGTAACCTTTGTGAGAATTGAAGTCTGTTATGCTCACTTGATTTAATACAGGAGCTCATACAGAGTTTTGTAAGCTCACCTATGGGCACAGAATGGTTTCTCAAGTGCCAGCTGCCAGAGGGAGGGAGCTCATGCTCTGCAGGTGCTAAGTATATGAGGACTTGTAGCTGGGCTGATGATTCAGCTGTTCCAAGTGGTATATGCTGGATGAAAAGACTGCAAGAGTACATTTTCAGTCCTATGTTTTTTTTCTCTTGTCCTTTCAGAGACGAAATGAAAACCTGGCACTTCCTTCAGCAGAGCAGCAAGCTCTGGAGAATGTGAAAGCTGGACTGGAGACCTGGGAGTACACAGCTAGAAACACCCTCATGTATTACCCAACAGGTAAGGCATACACGTCTCTTGGGAGAGTGATCTGTCTAGGTGGGTTGACTCCAGACAGTGTTTATCCCCCTTCTGACATGACAGCTCTTACTGGTGTTACTGCACTCTTTATTCTGTGGAGCTCAGAGATGTGCGGCTGTTAGAGTCTTCTCCACCCATTCTGCACCATTCTTGAGATCTTGCTTCATTGCCTCTGATTGCAAAGCTGGATCATGTTCTGTTACCAAACGTGATTACTGAATATATTACACAAGCATTTGTTTTCAGGAGCCATAAATATTTCTGGTTTGTTTCATCTTATTCATAAGCACTTATTATCTTCAGTCATTTGTTGCTTCTGCTCAAAGAGCACTGCTTTGTTTTATTGATCACTTGATTGCTATAGAAAGCTATATCGTGTTGTAGCTGAGCCCTTTCACAAAGACTTTCTGCATTTCAAGGTGTACCTGATGAGGAGGACACATTTAAGAAGCCCAGGGAAGTTGTCCATCGGAACACTCGTTTTGTGAAAGATCCGTTTAGCCAAGCTGTGAGTAAATCACAGCTCCAGCAAGCAGCAGCCCTCAATGCTCAGGTTGGTAAATTTTGTTGCTTCTGATCAAAGGCCTTTGAAACAACAGAATTGTTGATGACGTGTGTATGCTGCATACAGATGGCTGGCATCTTTCTCTAGAAGATGATGAATGACAGTGTCTTTTATTATTTCAGTACAAACAGGGGAAAGTAGGGCCAGATGGGAAAGAGCTGATACCCCAGGAGTCTCCAAAAGTGAATGGGTATGGATTTGTGGCTACTCCCTCTCCTGCCCCTGGTAAGAGATTTTTCTACCGTTGTTTTCCTATTTCCATCTGATTCTGCTTATGTGTTACAGTTTCATTTTGTTCAGATGCATTAGCTTCAGGATGCTTTCAGTTAGAACACCCTGACTATTTTTCTTCTAGTTCAGATGTGGTATCTGAATCTGTAGCTGTTTCTCACCAGCATGGTTTTCCCTGTCTTTTTTTTATCACTCTTAAAATGTGAATGTAGTGAGGCTTTTCCTCTGAGAAGCCTGTAGGTGGCATATGGAATGCACCTCTTTTCTTCAGTGAAAATGCCTTGTCCAAACACTGGACAGCCAGATTTTCTAGCCAGTGACTTAATCTTAGGATCTGTTCTGTGGCTGTAGCTGTTAGGCAGGGTGTAGTCATTGTGTGACACAGACATTTGGTTATTCCATATTTTAAGTCCTCTATCATTTCCTTGCTTTTAAATAGTTTCATATATTGAAAGAATTTTCATACAGTATCAAAGGGGAAAACTGGTTTTGTAGAATTAGAAAATGAAAGTTTGACTAAGTAAAAGCATACCAAATGGAAAAATAAACACATGGGAGGATCAGGTTGGGCTTTGTAAGCTGGAGGATGACGCAGCCACGAGCAGTACCTGGTGTTTAAGGTCATGTCTTTGTAATGGAAACAACATGTTACTTTTCAACGTGGGCTGTGATTTCCTCTGCAGTAGAAGGGCTCATTTGTGTCTTGAGTTTGCTGCATTTCATAATATGGTTCTCTGTGGGTGAGTTTTGTGGTTCTTTTTTTGTGCTGACCAAATAATTAAATATCTTGCATGAATATGACTTTCTAAATTTGTTTGCAGGTGTGAATGAGTCTCCTTTTATGACATGGGGTGAAATAGAAACCACCCCTTTACGTCTAGATGGATCAGAAACACCGTATGTGGATCGCACACCTGGACCAGCCTTCAAGGTATTTCACAGGAGTCCACATGTCGTTCTTTGGGGGTGGAGGGGCATAGACTAAGAAGGGAAAGACAAGTGAGTAACTAATAGATTAACATTGCTGCGGGATGTGTGACACATCTCTGGGCTGCATTCCCAGTCCTTGAGACTAATAGTCTATGTTCTGCTGGGAGGGTGGAGATGGACATGGCTCCACATAAAAGCTACTTAGTGCAGATATCTGAGGTGCAATACACAGTTGGCGACAGTGAGACTCGTAGTTTGATGATAGGCCTAAACAAAGCTTTTGGAGAAAGCTGAAGGGATGCCTGGTTTCCCTGATTTTAACATAGGAATGGGTAGAAATAATATTTCCCAAGTCTGAGGCAGCTGTATTACTTAAAGGCTGAAAAGGTACTCTGACTTTGTTAATGGCACTTGGACCTCTGTGCAGCCTGTTTCCTGCTGGTATCATTGAACATGACTTGTCTTAGATTCTTAGTTTAAGTGTAATTTTCTGTGCCTCTGTTTTGTTGGACTTCAAAGTTGTTGTCTGGTTTTCCTGCTGTTTAGCAATGCCTTTGTTTGCCTGAGAGTTGGCTGGCCATGGGCCCAGCTAGGCAAGACACAGGTGACATTGTTTGTCTATGAGAGACAGCAGGAGGAAATGCCAGATATAATGGCTGCTTCCTTGACTGAACTGGTTCTACCATATTTGTTACTTGCAAAGACAAGTTGAAAATCTCTCTGTGTCCTCTCTTGCTTTTATATAGCAGAAGAGTGGGCTGATCCCACTCCTCCCCAGTTTAGATCATTGTCAGCTGCAATCCAACCATTGGAAGTGTTTTGTTTCATTTATACAGTGCTCATACCTAGTGCTTTGGCAAGTAAAGTGTGTGATGTGTTCATAGATCCTGGAGCCTGGACGTCGTGAGAGGTTAGGACTCAAAATGGCCAATGAAGTGGCAGCTAAAAACCGAGCAAAGAAGCAGGAGGCACTTCGAAAAGTCACAGAAAACTTGGCCAGGTGAGACTTCTTTTGTGATGGAGGAATTGGGGATGGGTATTTTCTGATGAGGTTTAAATCAATATGTGCAAAAAGGGAGGAATAGGGAAAGTGCTGGAAGCGGGGTGAGATGCAGTCAAGCTAAATATTTTTAGGCATAAAAAAACTTGCTTACCAAGGGAAGGTGCATGGTGGCTGTTCCTGGTACTACCTCTTGTGAGCATTACTGCTCTGCCTGGTGCTACTCCAAGTAGCGCACCTGGATTGGGTCAGTGGTGGAAGTGGACATCAAGTCCTCCCATGGGAGCATTGATGATAGGATTTCTGATAAACACAACAATTTTACTGTAAAATCTTTTAAAACTCTCTTTTCTATTCCAGCCTCACTCCAAAAGGACTAAGCCCAGCGATGTCACCAGCTTTGCAACGGCTAGTAAACAGGACTACAAGTAAATACACCGACAAAGCCCTGCGAGCCAGCTATACTCCTTCTCCAGCCCACACAGGAACTCCTGGTTACAAGACACCAGCAAATGGGCCCCAAACACCCACAACCACCCCACAGTCTAGGACAGTATCTCAGACACCAGTATCTCAAGATACTACATCAATCACAGACAATTTACTACAGCTTCCTAAAAGAAGGAAGGCATCTGATTTCTTCTAAATATTCTTGTCATCAGCGAGACAATAGTGAACAGCACATGCTCAGCTGTCTGCAACATGGATGTTTTGAACTATCAGTAGTAAGAGGTATCTAGATTCAGCTGACGGAGTGGAAGCCAGCAGTTATTAGATCTGGGACCAGACCTAGACTATGTAGCTGAAATAGCTTGTGATGTGCTTTATGGAAGACAAGTGTCTCTTTCTGTGGTATAACTTCCCTTTGGACTGCATGGATATGTTACACAGGGCTGCTGTACCGTAAGGATGCTTCCTGCAATGGCAAAGAAAAGTCTGGACTGTTAGCTAAAGCAGTGATAATTTTTAAAATATCTCTTTTTTTTTCAGATGGCCATGCATTTAAATACATTTCTATACAAATATGTCTATTTATAAAATATGTTAAGCCTTCCTAAAAGGTTGAACTGAATTTTACTCTTCCTTGTCAAACTTTTTTGGTCTCATGCTTTGCAGAAGAGAGGATATCAAAGAGTCACAGAACTGTAGGGGTTGGAAGGGACCTCTAGACATCATAGAGTACAACCCCCCAGCTAAAGGAGTTTCCCTACAGTGGATTGCACAGGGACATGTCCTAGTGAGACTTGAGTATCTCTAGAGAGGGCGTCTCCACCACCTCTCTGAGCAGACTGTTCTAGTGCTCTGTCACTGACAGTAAGGAAATTCTTTCACAAGCTGGACCAGTTTTTAAGAGAATGTCATTTCCTTCTCCTCACCTTTCCATCCTGCAGAAGGAAGTCTGGCTTGCTGATCATGTTCAGGCTATTCCTCTGCAGACTTTGGGAACACTCACCCTCTTGTGAAGTGGACAGAGAGGGCAGGGATTTTGGACTTTGGAGTCTGGAACCATAAGTATCTCAAAACTTCATTTACAGACAACTCCTGAGATATGTCGGGCTGAAGCGTGTAGAAAACGAGGTCTTCACACTCCTTGGTGAGGTATTTTGATGCAGGGAAGTCAATCTTGTATTATTTCTTAGTACACATAATTTTGCTGACATTAGAATCTTTAAAGGGCATTAATACATAGACCATTGTATACAGAATGACACCCAGGCTCCAGATGTCAGGAATCCTGGGGTCACAAGGAATGTCATGCAGCCCTTCAAGGACTGCATGTGCCCACAGAGGGTTTTGCTGAAAATAGATCTTCCATTTTCATCCTGAGAGTTTGGAAAAGCCAAGTCTGACATCTTGATGTTTAAATGTTCATTGGGAAGGTTATTCCCGTATTTCAGGTCCCTGTTAGCTAAGTGTAAGTCATGGCAATGCTTGGTGGCAGAAGCCAACTGCTGGAACTTAAAATGAGCAAAGTTCTCTTTCACACCTTCTGTCATCTTGAGGTGCTCCAGGAAGTCTAGCTTTACCCCCAGCTCCATACAGATGTACAGTTTCCTTCCTAATACCGCAACGATCTCAGATGTTTTGATGCTTGATAGATGGTGCAAACGTTCCATCTGTTTCCTTAGGGAGAAATCAGTCCAGGAAGTCCTGAGGCATTCTGTTGTCAACTATCTTTATGGCCACATTGCTTTAGAACCAGTTGCAGCAGGTTAATTTCACTGCTATGGGAGACTTCCAGCGCAGTGTGCTCAGGCTGAAACCTTTCAGTGATATTTCAGAGGTGTCTTCCTCTTCGGTTTGCCAGTTTTAGATTTTTTTCCCCCACAAGCTAAAATGGAGAAGGATTCATTCATAATGATGTTCACAAGAAAGGCCTTCATGAAGGCATTAAACTATTGGTAAATTTTCTTAAGCAACTGAATTTAAGGGACATGGTTTGGTGGTGGTGACGGGTTGATGTGAACTAAGATTAGTGGTTCCAACCTTAATGATTCTGTGAATCTCTAATGCTGAAGGTTTCCTTCTTTACCCAATAGATGGAAATCTAAGCATTTCTTGCTGATTATCATGAGTTTTCAAAATACTTATTGATAGGTGAAGTTTTTTAGATGCTTTCATTGAATGGACCAATGCTCAATTCATGCTGCTTGGCTTTATGTTCAAGCACAACAGTGCATCTGAGTTTGTTATTGCAGCAAGAGTGTTTTGAAACCTTTCCGGAGCTGTTTCATTGTTCACAGTTGTATCTCAAGAGGCACGCAGGATTAAGTACTACATGAAGGAACTCCTAAAGGTGCTGGGGAGCAAGGGATGCTGCCTGTTTGTTTGTATTGTTTTCACAGTGGCTGCATTCAATTACTGTTTATTTCTATTTGCTTGGTGCTTTCCCTTAACTTTCATTCCTTGGTTTTCTCTCAGCTTCTCTATTTCATGGCTCTGATGATTGGCTGCTTCCTGTGGGCTTGGCAGCTGTTATTTTCTTAAACCCTTACTCACTGAGTTGCATTTTGACTGCCAGCTTCTGCTGTACTTTGAGAAAAGCTCACATCACTTTTTCAGAACTGATGGGAGGATGGTGATGTGCGCTGATTGCTTCCCTGTATAATCAGTCTCTGGGGCTTTTTGCTTTATGTTGGTTTCTGCTTTTTCAAACGTAATTTTTCAGTTCCCAAGGGTATGGCTTCAAAGCCTTCATGATGAGAACAACGCAGTGGCTAGGGACAGTCCTGCACAGCCCACCAATGTCATGCTGACGAACGTTCTGACCTCCAGACTGGGACTTTTGCTTGTCATTCCACCTTCCCCCCCCCCCCCCCCCCCCTCCTTTCTTTGAAACTTTTGGCTATTTTTTATAATTAGCCAGGAAGATGAAGAGCAGTTTTAACCATTCTGAGTTGTGGTTGTTGCAGTACAAACTGAGCTATGAGTGTGAGCTGAGCCCTGCTGGCAGGAAGGCACAGCCAGCTGAGTACACTGCTTGCACCACGCCTGGGCACAGGGCAGCCTGGGGAACACTGGGCAGCCTGTGTAACACTTGGCAGTCCGGAGCTTTGCCACGATCGCATGACATTCTCTGCAGGGAATATCCATGGAAATATTTATGCAGCTCTTTGAGCACTGCCTGCGGATTCCTGTAGGGCCGAGGCTGTTTGGTGCCCTGTTTGCCTTGGAGGAGAGCTTCCTCCTGTGTGGTTTCCACTGCCACTTCCACAGCACCTGTCCCTGGCTGTGACCTTTCCGAGTGACTTTTATAGCACAACTTGTGAGAATAAATTGAGCGATACGGCGTCGCTGGGGTTCGTGAGTGCATGGAATGAATAGGTTTTGCTTTGTTTTTTTAAGTCTGAAAGTAACCAAGGGCTCAGGTTTTTTTCTTCAGGCAAAAAGAAGAAACAAGTAACCTATTCTCAGATGCTGATGGATGAAAATAAAGAACATCTATTTACTGATGTGCCCATGTTTTCAGTGATATCCCCTAAGGACCAACCTGGGTAAGCAGCGCTGAAGCTTTTAGGTAAAATGTATTTCTTTCACAATGTTTCCACAATCTGCTCGTCCCTTTGAGGTGCTCACATCTGTGCAAGTGCTGGGCTGTGCTAAAGGCTCCGCGCTGCTCTGCCTGCAGCCATGTCCCTGCTGCAGAATGGCTTCATGCTAATTATTAATTCCTGAAGTTTCTGCTTCATTCAGTGCAAGCCAATGCAACCATTGGTTGCCTCTACTCGCAGGCCCTGCTTGATGGGTGATGCTCATGCAGGAGCATTTCAGTGCTCAGCAATGGTGGCCGGATGCATCCTGGAATTTCTGAGGAGCTGTGCTTGTAGCTGGCTCATGGAACAGCACAGATAGAGCTGTGTCTGAGAATTGTTAGTCTGGCGTTGTGCAATCCGTGCTTAAAAGCCTATTGCATAAACTACCTTGAGGCACGGGATGGTGCTGGTCCTGTGCCTTCCCTCGAGTGAGTGAACCTGAAATCAGGTTCTGATGGATTGAAGGGCATTTGTCAGAGCTGTAACTTATTGGCAGGGAAATGCTCTACAGCTGGCTCTGGGAAGGGCTTTGCAGCCAGGCTGTTCCTGCAGCACCGCTTTGATGTCAGGGCTCTGCTTCCTGCAGTCGTGCACCCTTCATACCTGTAATGGAGCTGCCACAACTCTTAGCCAAAATAGCCCCTCATACAGCCAGACCCAAGACGAAAACCCACCTGGGTTGTTACCGGCTGGGCTTTATTTCCTCTGAGCGCTACTTTCCTTTGGCTGTGCGCGGGCAGGAGCAGCACAAGGGGAAGGGCCGGGTGCAGTTAGAGAGAGGGGCAGCAGGAGGGGGGTGCGGGAGGGGGGTGCTGTGATGGCAGAGGGGGCACTTAAAGCCTCGTATTGGTGACCTTGGAACCTACACGTGGAAAACATCGAGTTGAGTGTTTAAATTAAATCTCAGCTCTTTGCACGCCTGATTTTCCCGCCGTTTCATAAAATATTAGGAAAAATACCCCACACCAGCTCGGATCAAAGCCTGGTCCTCACACAGCCCCCTCACACCCCCGGCCCGCTCCAGGCCCCGACGGCGCGCCCGCCACCCTCCGGCCCCGGGGCGGGGTTCACCCGGAGTAGGACGTTATGCCCTGCCCACCTCGCCGCTGATTGGTCGATAGCCGCGCCGGTGGGAGAGGGGCGTGGCGGCGCGGGGGAAGGCGGCGGGGAGGCGCGGCCGCCATCTTGTGCGTCGCCGGAGCCAGGCGAGCGGCCCGCAGCGTGGCGCCGCCCGACCCCCGCTCTGCCCCCCGCGCCCGCAGCCGCCGCCGCAGCCAGGGCCGCTGGCTCCCGCCCGGGGGCGGCGGCGGACGGGGCGGGGAAGAGCTCGGTGCGGACGGGATCGGCCGGCGGCGGTCCCTCCGCCTCCTCCTCCCGCCAAGCGTCGCCCCGCGCTTCGCTCCCCGCGGGTTTGTGGCGCTGCGCCGGGGGAGGATGAACGGAGGATAAATGGTGCCCAAAGCGGACAGCGGCACCTTCCTCCTCCTCTTCCTCCTGGTGCTGAGCATCACCGAGCCGCTGCGGCCAGGTAGGGGCGGAGGGGGGACACGGGCACGGGGCCTGCACCGCTCCTCGGGCCTGGGCTGCGCCTCGGCTGCGGGGCTGTAGTGCTGTAGGGCTGTAGTGCTGTAGGGCTGTGGGGCTGTAGTGCTGTAGTGCTGTAGTGCTGTAGTGCTGTAGTGCTGTAGGGCTGTAGGGCTGTAGTGCTGTGGGGCTGTGGGGCTGTAGGGCTGTAGTGCTGTGGGGCTGTAGTGCTGTAGGGCTGTAGTGCTGTAGGGCTGTAGTGCTGTAGGGCTGTAGTGCTGTAGGGCTGTAGTGCTGTAGGGCTGTAGTGCTGTAGGGCTGTAGTGCTGTAGGGCTGTAGTGCTGTAGGGCTGTAGTGCTGTAGGGCTGTAGTGCTGTAGGGCTGTAGTGCTGTAGGGCTGTAGTGCTGTAGGGCTGCGGGGCCAGGCCCGCCCACACCTTCGGGCTGCGCTGCAGGGGAGTGGGGCCCACGGTGCCCCGCAGGTGGCTGAGGCTTTGAAAGCCTCGCTGGAAATGCATGTAACCCTTTATCCAGCGGAGTGCCGGGGGTGTCAGGTGCTGCTGTCCTGCCTGAGCCCCAGCAGCAGCCCCCTGTGCATTTGGTGACACAGAAACGTATGCGGAGAGCCCCAAACTGCCTCTCAAAGTCATCGTTCAAAGAGGGAAAAGCCCTGTTGCATCTCAGTTCTTACCACATTGTGTCCCCTGTTCTGTGTGTTTGCTTCTTGCAGGGAAGTGGTGGAGCTACAGGATTTTCTTGGTAGCTGCTGGGCACGGGGCTTTAAAGCATGAAGACAATTAACTTTCTAGAAATTATTCGTGTTTGTTGGCAGAAAGTGACTTCTTGAGCTGTGTTGTTCACTCGTTTCTCTTTGGATGTTCAATTTGCTCAGAGCCACGAGGATCTATAGCCCCAATGTGAGGCTGCCTCCACAGGTTTGGAAGCTGTTTTCTGTGGCACGGTGAGCTTCCCCCTGGCTGCTGCTCACTCTTTGTCAGTATGATGGTGAGAACGTTGGCATTCCTCTCGTAACTTTGAAATCCCCTCGTTATTGCCCTTAAAAATAACTCTGGTGACCCAAACTAATAAAACGTGACACTGTTAGTGAACTGTGTTCAAGCAAGTTCTCGGTACAGCTGAAGCACAATTGGGTCAGTGTAGGCAGTCCGACTGAAATAACAAAGTTGGATGTTGAAACTGCTGTGTGTGTGACTTGCATTGTTTTATCTTGTTTCTTTGGCAGAGCAGTGTGTATGTTAGGGCTTATGACGTGCACTTAAGTAGCCAAAAAAGCTGCTAGCCTAGCTGGTGTTTTTGCAGCTAAAGGCCTTTCTGTTGGTCAGGATGCACTGTCAGCTCCATGACAGGCACTGTTCCTTATGGCTGACACTGGGTGCTGGGGGTGGTCGAGCTACCAGTTGGAAGCACTCAGCAGAGGTTTGTGTCCTCTCCCAGGGAGGAGGATTGACCCTCACCTCTCTGGCGTGGAATTGAGCATTGCAGCCTTTTAGATGTTGGAAAATGGTACTTTTCATATGGTGTCAGAGCAGGCGTTACTGTCGTATGGTATCAGATTCTTGTTAGCACCCAGTGCTTGGTGGTAAAAGACAAGCTTTGTCTTGAGTGTTTCTCTTTGAGTATTTTTCACTATTGCACTAATGTATTGACTTTAAAGATCTGTGGTCTCCTGGCTAGGCTGCTGGAAATACTTTGTTTGTAAACATCTCCCAGCTGTCATCATCTCAGGTTGTACAATGCTGGTTTTGGAAGCTGTAGCATTGGGATTACTGCACAGCAGCTCCACGTGCATTGCCTGAACCATGTGTATGGTTACATGTGGAACCGCACGTAAAGTAAGGAGCCTTAGCTCACCTCCTTGTGGCGTAACCAGCCTTGTGCAGGATGGCATCTGGAGTTCAGTGCTGTTTGAGGAGCTCTTTTTGGGACGCCCATCCTGTTTACCCACAGCCAGAGCTGTCCATGGTGATGGCTTCCTGTGCCCTAGGGGCAGCCTGCAGCTCAGGGGCTGCTTTGTGCCCTCTTTTCCTTTGCCAAGGTTTGCTTTTAATTTACTTCACGTACTGTCTCCAACAGGTCATCTGTTGAGTAACTTAAGTATCGTAGGGGCTTATCCTGAGATAAAATGTGCAAATGGGAGATCACGTTCATGTGTGTGCAGACTGTGCATAGAACTGAATTTCCCATTTTAAACAGGGAGAATGGCAATGAAGTGTCCCTTGTCTCTTGTGGGCAGGTGCATGGGTTTCCTCAGAGGAGGGTTGTAATAGCATTTGGACTTAGAGTTTATTTTCCTGGTTGTGTTTGTTTTTCTTTCTGCTTCTTTAAACCTGTGTATTGTAGCAACTGTCTTCCTGGTTTACAAAGGATGCCTGCAGCTTGCTTAACTTAAATCTGCACTTGGAGCTATCAAATGAGTGCTGCAGAGTGATGTGAGGCTTTATGTACTCTGAGATGAATGTGTAGTCCCTTCACAATTCAGTCCCAGTGAATCAGGCTCCTCTTTGTACTTCCATGTTAATTTGACACTAGCTTTGTATCCGTGTTCTTGCTGTGCTCTTCAGATAAATAAAACCTTCTTTTAAGCCTCCTCAACTGTAGTATCTTTTCAGGCAAGCTGAAAGGCAGTGATTTTACATGGACTTATTTTTTTTTTCCTGCATTTAGGGTGAGATAGTTTTTAGTAGACTGGGAGAGTAACATTTCTATTTCCTTTTCTCTTTGTTTTGCCAATTTTTCTGTGTTGATTACAGAAGTCTGCTTTACACAGCTACCATCACTAACAACCTCGGGTGCGTCCAACGGGCCGTGACATCAGCCCTGGCTGTGGAGATGTGGATTCCTGAAGATACCATGGGCAGCTACGTTTTTCTTAGCCACTGGGCTTTTAATGGTCATTTTTTGCCTCATATATACCTCAGCTTGAATTTGTCCCAAATTTTCTCTCTTTTCCCTGCTTTTTGACCACAAACTGCTTATTTTGATCAGTAGCTTCCTTTTAATTGTATTATGGCCTGAGTTGAAAAGGACCTCAAAGATCTTGTACTTTCAACCCCATTGCCATGGGCAGGATTGCCAACAACCAGACCAGGCTACCCAGAGCCACATCCAGCCTGGCCTTGAATGCCTCCAGGGATGGGGCATCCACAGCCTCCTTGGGCAACCTGTTCCAGTGCATCACCACCCTCTGTGTGAAAAGCTTCCTCCTTAATGCATTATTGAAAATATCTTTTTTATTATTTTATTTATTAGTAGAGCATTTATCCTGAAGTTTGGAAGCTACTCGTGTGCACTGGAGCTCAGTGTGTCAGAACTTTGCAGCTATGTGGGTGTACAGGGAACGGCTACCTGAATATTTCTTTTAAACATGCACTAACTGGGCTGTATCCAGTGATCAGACACTCGTTTTTTGAGCTATTTGCCATGTTAGGGTTGGGCTTCATGTCTTTCTTAGGACGCCTCGCAACATCTGCTTCAGGTTATCGAACTCGCCGGCTGAGAGCTGTTGTTTTTATGTGAAGAAATATTTCAGCAATGTTTTAACAGGGTCACACTGGACTGGAACTAAATGGGGTTTATGCATGGCTCATGCATTTCTTTCTATTGTCTAAAAAGCATCGGAGATGGAAACCAGGAATTTGGTTTTGCTGTACAGTTTGAGGATGTGTAGAAAGTTCCTGTTTCTGTCAACATCCCATTACACAAGTGCACAGCGAAGGTTTGGGGGTCCTTACGTAATATTGGGAACTTAAACAGTCTGAAGTGATCAGCACGACACACTGGAGAATGTTGTTTAGTGGATTAAGTAAGAACATTGCTGAAGACAATAGCATGTTTTCATATTTAACAAGATAATGCTGCTTGCTAATGGAAAACACTTATACATGGTCAGGCTTTCTATTGGATTTTGTAATAGTGGTTCAGTACAGAGGCTTGTCAATGTAGGTCGTTGGGCTTTCTTGTTACAGCATTTACCAGGCAGCTAAAAGCCAATTGAGTTCTTCTTGGAGCTTTTTTCTCCACCACAGAGCTGGCTAGAGGAACTAATTCTGTTATACCTGAGTTTGGGTCCTAAAAATTGAGTGTAGCTTATCTGTTTAGGCCATTGTGAGGTGTCTGATCGAACACCCCACAGCCTTGGCTTAGAGTCGGCACATCTTGCTGTGGTGCTTGGTGTGCATGGCTGGAGCTTTGCAGGGTTGTCCAGGAGCAGTGCTGGGGCCTTGAGACTGGTGTTTGTACTGCCAGCTCCTTCTTGTTGATCTAAAGGTGTAGCTCCTAACAGAGCTCCTTAATTAGGAGTCTGAAAAGGCCCCCAGTAAAACTTGTATGCTGGGATTGAATTTGTTTGTTCTTGATTAATTCTGTTGTATTATTTGGTTCAGTTGAAGACCCAAATAGATCAGTCATAAAATGTGGCCAAGACAGAGTTCCTCTTTCCTAAAGAGATTGCATCATCTAGCAAGTAGAAGCTCTGATTTTGCTTTTTGTTCCCTGTCTTTACCTTGGAGAAAGCTGCGGTGAGTAATGTTTGTTCGCTTCCATGCTGCTGCTAGCTGCAGTCGCTGTTTGCATTCAGCTGAGCTCCCATGCAAGGGCTTGGTGCAAGGCAGAAGGTTTTCATTGCATCTCCTCAGTCAGCGCTGCTGCACGCAGGCCTGCCCCCTGCTCAGCCTCTCATTTTTCAATCTACCAGTTGTTGTTTTATTCCTCCTCCTGCTGTATATTACTGTTCTCTTTTCCCAGTGTCTTGCTGTTCTGCTGTTTCTTGCTGTAAGTGAGGCTGTTGGATTTAAAAGCTCTTCCTTGCAGCCACTGTCAGTGAGGGGGCAAGGCTGACAGTATGAACAGCAGCTGTGATGCTGTGAAATTGGTCATCCCTAATTGTAAAGCAAACTGGGGGTGCGTGTAGACTTGCTGCTAGCTGTGCCTGTGCAGTAAGGAGGAGCAAGGGGCCTGCAGGCAGACAGCGCTTTGTGTGCATGGCTTGGATTCTCAGAAGCAGTAGAGCAGAAGGGGACTCTGACAGACGTGACTTCTGTGTCCCCACAGTGGGTTCAGGAGTAGAGCAAGGCGTGGAGAAGTGCTGCTACAGGCTCGGTGGTTGTGGGAGGGCCCTCAGACCTTTTTAAGAGCTGGGGATTGACACAGCTGGTTTGAAGAGCTCAGAACTTCAGGTACTGAGAGTGAAAGAGGTGAAATCCCCCAGTGAATGCTGGCAAACCAGCCTGGAAGGTGTGAGAAATTGGGCAGCCCACTTTCCTGGCTCCAACAGGAGCAGGGGAACACAGGCAGCTCCCAGAGGAAAGCTTCTTGTGGTTCTTGTGGCAGAGCCTCCAAACACAGCTTCCTTAGGTAATGCTGGCTGGCAGGGTGGTTGCTTGTTTTGCAGCTGCAGCATATGATTCCTGCCCAAGTACAGTATTGTGCATGTGTTTCCCATACGCTGTAGTTATAGGGAACTGTTTGCCAGTTTCCAAGACTGTTCTGATGCCAGGGCCAGCAATTCTTCCTCGGTGCCAAGTGTGGGTTGGTGCCTGGCACTACCATGGGGCTGTTGGCTGCCCTGGGTGGGTTTGTGTATCCTGGAATGTCTGTGCATGGCAGACACAAACCCATACATTGCACTCACTGTGCGGTTGGTGGAGAACTCATTGAGGTTGATGAGAACTCTCAGCTCCTTTGGCTGGCATTGATGAGCTGCAGCAGAACTCCAGCAATTGAGTGACTTAAATACGTGAGTTGGGATGAGACTTGAATCTGCATTCCCCGTGTTGTGGTTTCCTGTGAAACGTTTAATTTCAGCTTTGCACTAAAGGGTCAGTCCTCTCATTCTGTATTTGATGAATGATGTTTTAATGGTATTCATTATATGGAGCTGCTGAGGAAGTTATAGTCAGTGTTTGATGCCCACCATTTAAATTATGGAAAAATACAAATTTTCTTAAGCTTAATAGGAATTGATAGTTGCCTCATTAAGTAAAGCTAAACAAAATAGCATTCAGCTTCCTAGTTAATTAAAATTAAATCTGGTTGATCTAAGCATTATATTTGGTTTCCACTGTGTTTATTGACTAGTGCATGGAAATGTGGGTGAGTTATGTGAATATCTGACTTAGGACGTTCCCTGCTTTTCTGTCCTTCAGCTTGCTGAGGTTTTTGGTCCTATTTTCGTAGAGTTGGAGAGGGGAGGTGAGCGAAGTGGGAATATGGAGCTGTGCAAGGATGCTGTACTGTATCAGTGCCCATCTGTGGCTTCCTGAGCCCAATCAAGTGGGATGTGGGTAATTAAACCTCATGTTTTGATATAAGAAACCCTTGCCCAGGTACTTGTTTTATTGCAGAATGGGGGAATGTGGCATCACACATGGTGTGGACAGATGCGATGGTGACCAAGACAGACTGCATTCCTGCCATGCTGGGCTCTGCTGGAGCCATGGAATGCTATTCAAAGCACGACCATTTGCCCGGGTGCACAGCAGCTACTGCAGCAGCTACTTTGCAAAGGATAGAATGTGTTTTCAGTATCTGAGGTCAGAATGTTTCTGTGTATCAAATTTTTGCTTTTAAGTGTTCTAGACACTCGCATCAAGTCCTGTGCAAGACATGCAGAGAGAAACAAAGCAGGAGCTGGAGGTTTTTGTAGTGAGTTGCATTTGAATAGTGCTCGTGTGTATGTAGAATCTCCCGTTTTCCCTTGGTGATTGAGGCCATAACTTTGAAGGCTCTGCAAAAAGCCTGTTCTTTTGGTTTAAAATTAATAAATGGGGTTAGTTTTTGGGGAGCAGTGTCATTAAAAATGCCCGTCTTCATAGGTAAGATTTTGTTACCTACTTGCTTGGCATTAAAGGTTATTGCAGCAAGGAACCCTTAATGCATTCTTGACCTGAAATGATGTGTTTTCTTTGCATTTGTTTGGATTGCTGTAAGTTTGGGGGTATGAATCCTGTACTGGGGCAAACTGACATTAGCTTTTGTTTTGTTTTTCCTTCGAGGTGGGAACATGTGTTGTCTTGTTGGAAGTAAATGGAATTGCTTCCTAGTATCTTTGCAGTCTGGCAGTCCCTACTTTGAGTTTAAGGGTGGTTACAAATTAGCCTTGATTGCTCTGATAGTTCTTGAATTGATCTTATCACATGTCATCTGAATGCTCTGCTTGTTGAAACTTGATCTAAAGAAAATACTCATGTTGTTCATGTAGGATTGTGGATTGAAGTTTTCCGTTCCTCTATGGTAAAGTCTTATTTCTCTCAGTAACTGTTTTCTTGCTGGATTTTTTTCTTTTTTAATGCTCACAGTTTATTTTGCCCCAGGGAATACAGATTCTTTCCCTGGTGAGCCTTGTTAAAGGAAAATAAGGCTTTGCGTAAGTGTAGGTATTGTACCTTAGCTCTTCCTGCAGAAAGGCTTTGTAGTTTGTGTTCTTCTCTAATCCTGAGGATGCAGCGGGTTGGAGGAGAGGCACTAATCTGACATGTCTGCCTTCCTGTGGGTAGTTCTGGTAGGCAGCTCCCACCCAGGCAATGGCACACAGTGCTTGGGTATCCTTAGCTGCTCTGCATCTCTTCTAAGGGGTATTCCAACAAACACAGGCTGGTGGAGCAGCAGGCCAAGGCCCTATGGAAGTTAGACCACACAATTACCCCAGCTGGATGGAAAATAGAGGGTGTGCGAGCAGGCTTTGGTGCTGCACTGGCATAGGTTGCTTGGTGCTGTTGTACTAAACATTAAGTCTTCATAAAACAGCTGAAGTCCTGAAAGAGGTTGTTAGGGTAATGGAAACGTAGACTTTAATTCTGAACCATATTAAAAGTTCTTGAGGCCCTGTGGTTTCGGCTTTGTTGCGAGTGATACTTTGTGCCAGAGCTGTATCTTGCTCTCCCCTTCTGCTAATCTGCTTATTATCATAATATAACAGTTTCTTGGGCAAAAAGAAAAAAATAAAAAGCAAGCCTGTTACTTAGCTGCTATCATCACTGTTAGGAAAATAAAGCAGTTTTCAGTCTGTAGTGCTGCATTGCATAATTCACAGTCTTTTAGCAAAGTTCAAGTAGCAAGCTTTGTTTTCTTTTGGGTTTTAGCAGTACTGAGGAACTGAGAATTACGTCTTTTTTCCCCCCTTTCTGTGTCAGTATTAGGAATAAGTGTCCACAGTGATAAAACACAAAGTCTGTATTTTCTCAGTCTAGGGAATCACGGCCTGGGTTCCCACTCAAGACGTTCCGATGTTGCATTGGCTGAGTGCCGGGTCTCTTGCACTGCCTAAGGTGTTGCTTTGTGTGCTTTTTTTCTTTTAATCCTTACTGGCATTGAATCTACCCTGCAGACAAAGAGCAGACAATGAATCGGAGTGAACAACACTTGTGAGCAGGAGGAAACTGGGTCAGTTCCAAGCTCACACAGGTGTAGGTATAGCATCGATGGGTCTGGAGGGGATGAGGGGAAGTGGGCTGCTAACGTTCCTGAACGCAGTGTGAAATCTTGTGATGGATTTTTAAGGTCATTTAGCATAACTCAGTGTGACAGAACCCTGAGTAATACAGAATGTTCATTAGTTATTCATTAGAATTTACAGTTTTCAGCTGGAGCGCTGTCACAGTTTTAATTACTTCACGATACTACATGCTGAGGTCATGCAGAGAATTGGAATGCCTGTAATGTGTATTATTTATTTATTGCCACTTACAGTACCACTTAGTAGGAACAAGGAGCTTTGGGATCTCTGATTTTGAGGTGCTGGAGTTAACAGGTACTGATTGTACTCGGCTCTGATGAGAGGTGCCATGAACTAATTGTGCTGATAAAGCTTAGTGTGGATTGGGATACACAGAATCAGTCATAAGAAAAAAAAAACCCAAACATTTTCAATTTTAATATATTTGTTCTTAAATGTGTATAAAATGATAGTGGAACGTGTAGGTACAGATCTAAAGCGCGTAGATTTGCTCTTATAAAACATAAGTAAGACCTGTTGGACAAGTTGAATAAAATCTGAATAAGAAGAGCTCCTGGCCCAAGTACTTGTAGGTAGTGTTGTCCTTACTGCTTAATCAGCTTTCAATAACAGTAATTGCCTCTTCAGAATATTTTCCTGCAGGTTGATTCATCTGGTTTGATGCAACGAGCAACTCTGACATTGAGAAAGCAGGAAGCAGTTTTGTTTTCCTTCAGTCTGTAAACAAATGTTATGGCAGAGGATCTGCCAGGTCCAGTCTTGAGAAACCTGAGCAAAATAAGCGATGTGCGTGAAGTACACACAGCTTCCATTGTTCATTACAGTTTCAAGTACATGACTTTGAATGTGAGCTTGTCTTTTCAGTTACAGTAATAGTTTACAATAGAAATAACATTAAACGCTGGCTTTGGTGCATTTAATCAAATTTTAATTTCCATACAAATGAATCACAGCAGACAAGAACAATTAACATAGGAGATGAAGAGTGGCATTTCTTTGTCTTCAGAATGAAACAGCTTCAAATGCTAGCAGTGTAAACACTAAAAGCTGGCTTCCATCTATAGTGTTGGCTGCCAAAAGAGTATCTTAATGTATCAGACTTTACTGGCTGATGAACTTCTAAATTAATGAGAAATTAAGTCATAGCAACCAGAAGAACTCAGTCCCACGTCATCAGTGACTGCAGTCAGAGTTTAATCTTTGTGTCAGAGCTTTCTCCTGAAATGAGTGGTATGTTTTTGGACTTTGGTTCAGAGCAGTAGCTCCCCTGCTGCATTGCTTCATAGATGTGCTCACCTCTTCAGTTGGGAGCTGCCAAGGCTGTGGATTCCTGCACCGCTCATGGGTGTTGGGTCCTCATTAGGAATGCATGGCTTAAAAGTGAGGGAGTGTGTCAGTGGCACGTTTCTGGCTTGGAGATTCTGCTTTCAGGTGTTCCCTTTTTCAGTGGATCTTGTAGACATCAGTGTCTTGGTTGGAATTTAGATTCTGAAAGCCATCATGCAGGCTGTCCTCATGGCAGCTGGGTTGAGGTCCTCATGCCACGCTCAGGGCTGGCAGTGGTGGCGGATGACAAGCTGTAGCTGACACAGTTTGAAATGAATGTGGACAGATGCCATCCGATTTGATCTGAAGCTTGCTGGTTTAAAGCGACCTCATCGAATTCATTCAGAAATGTGAACTAGCAAGGTGAACTTGTATTGAATCATCAGCTTGTTTCTTGTGCCCGTTACGGTCTTGATTTGATATTGGAAGCTCTCAATGAGATTTACTATGTGGAAAAGTAAATGTGGGTTCTGAATTTAGATCCTCTCAGCCTTACCTTCAGTTAAACACTTCTGTTGAGTAACTGGCTGTCCCTGTGCTTTCTGCATGGAAAAGGGGAGAGATGAGTAAGAAATCAGTTCAATTTAAAATGAAAATAGGAGACATGCTTGTCCAAATGCACCTCTGGAAGATTTGAAGCAGAAAACACAGGCTGCAGTTAGCACAGGGCCCAGGGCAGTATGCTGCAGGAGCCATGCACCAGGACTTGCCTATGCACAGGCCCCAGAAGGAAAACATTCTCAGTTATTCAGATTAAATGGATAATTGGACCTGGGAGGACTTCCTGCATTGTTTTATAATGGAGAAAAGGTGCTCGCTTCATGAAACCTGTGCAGCTGTGCTGGAATTTGGGACGGAATTGGGAACAGCTTTACAGGAAGAAAAGTTTTCTGTAGAAGCATAAGCTTTGGTAGGACTTCTCTTGGGTGAGTGACTCCAGTGGGTGCACTGCATTATCTGATGATGCATCCCCAAAACTTGGTATTGGCATTTGTGGCCTTTGCTCAACAGGAACATAGTACTGTGCTGTATGTTAAGCTTGTAGAGCTGATACAAAGCCTGTCAGTTTGTACTGTGTAGAGAACTATGGGTGCTGATGTTTCCATTGTGCTCTTGCTTCCCTTCTTCCCAACAAATGCCAAATAAAATAAGTTGAGAAAGCTGGAAGGTTGCAATGTGTTGTGGTTTTTGTTTGCTGGTACTAATACATGTCCTGAACAGGGATGTTGCAGGATGCAGAGTGCTGCTGTGCTCCTGGTACTCTGACAGCAGTAAGGGCTTAGGCTGGAGAGAACCAGCCTTTGGAATTGGTGGCCAAGGAGGTGCCAGGTAGGTCCAGCTGGAGGATGAGCCCATTTGGTAAATGTGAGAGGTGGTTGGATTTCCTCAATGACTGCATCTTGTTTGTCTTCGTGTTGAACCACAGCAGGCAACAAATAGAAGGAAGCAAAAGTGATTTAGAGGAAACTCTTCCAGAGACCTCACAGTGAATTGGGTGCTTGAATAATGCAGGGAGATGTGGGGTCAGGGCTAGGAGCGCAGGAAGTGATATTGACAGCGTTTTCAGAACACAGAGCTTTTCATTTTGCACTGGGCCCTGCCTTCATAAACATGTTTGTACACCCCATGTATACACATTGTTCATAGAGGAGTGTCTGTAACACAGGAAGCAACAACGTTATGGCATGTAGGTGGCTATTTTAATGCCCGTGATTTCAGGAGTGTCATTATTTACCTGACCCAGCTTTGTATAATTGTACTTAGAGCACTGGTGGCATGTATGGATCTGTGCAGAGACCAGAAGTTCTCTTTACAAGTAGTGTAATGGAGATCTGCAGCTGGGCAGAAAGCAGTCTTGTATGGGGAAAACATCTGCCAGAGACTCATTGCTTAGAATGATCATAAATGAACTTTAAGAAACCTGACGTTCCGTGCTGATGCTGCACAAATGTGGGAAAACAAGTTGTCATCCTAGTGATAGTATAAGGGGGAACAAATTTAAACTGGAGGAGTTTGAGATTTAGATTAGATGTTAGGGGAAGCTTTTCACTTGGGGAGATGAGGCCTGCCTGGAGAGGCTGGAATGCCCCATCCCTGGAGGTGTTTGAGGCCATGGATGGCACCTGGGCAGTCAGAGCTGAGGGGGGGTTAGAACTGGGTGGGCTTTATGTTCCCTTCCCACTTAAGCCACTCTATGATTCTGTGATTGAGCTGTGCTGCTTGGAGTCTGCTGGAGTTGTCAGTGATTTTGTGACCTGACTGTGTTCCAAGTAGATGAGATGTTAAGAGGATGTGCTCTAGGACAGCAGGCTGTCAATATCTTATAGCAGTGCAGAAGGATGTGCCATGATGGAGCAGTGAAGGTGAGATATTCCTGAAAGATACTGAGGGACACAAATTTAAGCTGAGTTATTAGGTTCTGACATTTGATAGATAGAATTGGTATATATGCATAAAAAAGCTTTGAAAAATCATACTTCTTATAATGCTAATTAGGACTGACAGAATAATGATGGCAAGTAGACAGTGCTGTTGTTGCAGCAGGCATTGCATGTTTGCAGATAGTGACAGTTTCTTTTGAAGGATGTGCTGATAGTTGTGAATTCTACAATAGAGCTTAAGCTTGAAAGTGAAAACAAGTTCAGCAATATGGAAATGGTTTTATGAATACTTTTGTGATAGGGCTTTAAATTGAGTTGGACAGTTGTGCATGTCTGGGTGGGTCCTGGTGTATGTAATGATTGGAGAGGAAATTGTGTTATGAATTTGTTGTGTAATGGTAGCGCTTAAAAGCTGCCATAGCATATTTTTATTATACCTCAGTTCTCAGAGAAGTGAGCAAGATATCTTAGTGCCCCATATGATGCAAGTGGGGAACGCTGCCCTTGACTGCTTTGGGGTCCCACTGCTCTCACTTCTCAGTCTGGAGCTGGGCTTGGGAAGGCTTTGCTACTGTGGATTTCCCTTCCTTCTCTTGTGTTAGAGACACCAGCTTATCTGCAGGTATGTGAAAGGAGCAGAAATGAGACACACTATGGTGTAATTGTCTTGAAAACCTATTTTAGAAACTTAAGAGAATATGTTGTTCTAACAAGATGAATTTGTATTCTTGTTAGTATTTCATAAGTTGAAAGCTTACCTCTCATTGATATCCATATTCTTTGTGGGTGAGGCAGAAGCAACTGGTAAATCAGAGCTCTGTGTTTCATAGGGCTGAATTGAAGTGTCTGTGACTGCACAAGCCAGAAATCTGCCAGATAGATCTTATGTCTATTTTTCATTAGGAAAGTTTTACTATGCTGTGTGTAAGAATTGTCTCACAAGCCCTGGAAGCAGGCCGTCCTGTCTATTAGATCTGCAAACATCCAGTTGAAAATATGGAAGTAATCAGAAGCTAGGCAGCATTTAGCAGACCGAGTTATCCAGAACTTCAGCCTGTTACACTTCAGCAATACATGACACGGTGACCAATTTTTTGTAGATTTAGACTTAGGAGAATATATTACGTTTGAAACAAACCACAACTTTTCTTCTTTTGCAGAGCTCCGCTGCACCCCAGGGCAGTTTGCGTGTCGGAGTGGTACCATCCAGTGCATCCCTTCCACCTGGCAGTGTGATGGATGGCCCACCTGTGAGGACGAGAGCGATGAAGTTGACTGTCCAGGTAAGGCTGCTCATCCCAACACCGCCTTGTTTTTTTGTGTGGCTTACTCTACAAACATTTTTTTCAGTTGGCTGCATCATACTTTGGTGCTGACAGCCTGTAGGTGTGCTGGCACTGAGGAGGGTTTCAAGTCTGAAAAAGACTTTCTTCGCAGGGAAAAATCATGTTGCAATTAAACTGAAATGACATGTAAGCCTGAGGTTAAGTTCTGAATTACAGTTTGGGTTGCGTGAGTGCATCACTCAGACTGTACTTAGTGACATTGCTGGACTAGGTAAAGAGCTTATTTTATTGCTACCTGTTCCGATTACACTTCATGTGCTTAAGTGGAGAACTTTGATCTGCCAAACAAACTGTTGTATTTACTCTTTATGAGCTCATGTATGTTCTCAGGGGCCTATTGCCAGCAACTGTTCTCTGCTGAAGCTGCCAGATAGTGAGCTGCCTTTAGTTTTGTTATTAAAAAAAGTAATAATAACATAAGTGAACATAGAATCACAAATACGAGCATTCTCATTTTTGTTCTTTACACACTGGTCAATGTGATTCTTTTTCTATGTATCTTAAAAGTGAAAGGACCTATCTTATTTATTTATTTCGTGACAACAGTAATGCAGTGATCTGATAACATAGCTTAGAATTTACCTGTGGTACAGTTCATAACTCTTCCCTCTACAGCATGGCAAAGCTGTGTTCAACAACTGTTTTATGAAGCTCTTTGCCTTTGAGGTACTTAATTTGTGTGGTAGAGAATCACATTCATATCACAGCATTCAGTCTGTCTGTCATCATTCTGAGTTTTAAGCTATTTTAGTTGCTACCAAATAGTAACATCGGTATTTTACAGGAACAAGCTGTTCTAAATAGTTGTTTTTTTTTTTTTAGGTGAAAATAGTAAAGTAAATGTAACACTCAGTGTTTGAAGCTGCACACTTGTTAGTCTTCTCCCCACTGTGTGTTGCTCACAAATAATTAAAAGAATGTGCTCGGTGCCTTCGCCTGCCTATGAGCAGTATGTTTGCAGGGGGTGTGGAGAGGAACTTCCTAGTTTCTGAAAATTAAGCCATGTCATTAATGCAGCTTCTGTTTGAGGCTGTTATTCAGGATGTGGATGTCCTTAAAGGCAGATGCTTTTATAGTTGTGCTGTTATTCTTCCTCTTCCTTTGCTATTTTTGATCAAATATGAAGAGCTGGGTATCTACAAATTCTGGAGGTCAATGAAAGTCAATAGCTTGGTTAGAAAGTCATATTAATGTTTGGATTTACTCAAAAAGCACTGATACTGAAATATTCCTTCAGTACAAAATGATGTATTGCCTGCAGTATCAGTCAGCAATCTTAAGCTGTTGCATGACGTTTGCAGTGGGAACATGACGACTCATTGATGGATCTTTGAAGAGTGTTTTGGTGCAAGGCTAGGGCAAGGATGTGATAGAAGTGCAATTGCTCAAAGGATGGACTCAGCCTTTGGTTGGGGTGTAGGTCTCATTGAACTGTCTGGCCTGACACAGAGACTTACTGAGGGTGCACTCAATGCCCTCATCCAGGTCATCAATAAAGATAATGAAGAGGACAGGCCCCAGCACCGACCCCTGGGGAACACCACTCGTGACTGGTCACCAGCTGGATTTAACTCCATTCACCACCACTCTCTGGACCCGGCCCTCCAGACAGTTCCTTACCCTGCCAAGAGTGTACCTATCCAAACTACGGGCTGCCAGCTTCTGCAGGAGAATACTGTGGGAGACAGTGTCAAAGGCTTTGCTGAAGTCTACGTAGACTGCATCAACAGCCTTTCCTTTGTCCACCAGATGGGTCATATGATCATAGAAGGAGATCAGGTTGGTCAAGCACGACCCGTGCTGGCTGGGCCTGATCCCCTAGTTGTCCTGCACGTGCCGCGTGATCTCCTTCAAGGCTTCCATAACCTTCCCTGGCACTGAGGTCATGCTAACAGGCCTGTAGTTCTACAGGTCCTCCTTACAACCCTTCTTGTAGATGGGAGCCACATTGGCAAGCCTCCAGTCTTCTGGGACCCCACCAGTCACCAAGGGGAGCTGACAGATGATGGAAGGCAGCTTGGCTATCACCTCCACCAGTTCCCTCAGCACTCTTGGGTGGATCTCATCTGGCCCCATGGACTTGTGGCAGTCCAGTTGGAGCAGTAGGTCTCTGACTGTTTCCTCCTGAACTGTGGGGGGTTTCGTTTGCTCCCCAGCTGAGACTACCAGGTCTGAGAGTGGAGTACCCTGAGGGTAACTGGTCTGACCTTTAAAGGCAAGCATAACGAAGGCATTCAGAACCTCCACCTTTTCCTTATCCACGGTGGTCATATTCCCAGCCTCATCCAGTAAAGAGTGGAGATTCTCCTTAGTTCTTCTCTTACTGTTGATGTATTTGTAAGAGTTTCTTCTTCCTTGTTGAGTGGCCAGGTTGAGTTCAAAGACTCAAGGAAAGGAACTTGAGTCCAAAGACTCAAGAAAGAGGAGAGTAAGTGACATAGGGTGTATTAGGGGGGGAGATGATAGAAAGCATGGAGAAGGAAAGTGCTTCTCTTGATGAAAAGATTAATTGGATAAGTAATTGGTGGAAAAGGCTGTTGGAAGTTAAAGGAGCCAGCAAGCTGGGTGTGGCAAGAACTGAGATATTTGCACAGTAATGCAAGGAGGCAGCCAGCAAACCAGAGGAACGGGAACTACTGGTGTAGGTCATAAAACTCTATTATACCTGTGACAGAAATGCAGTGGGATAGCATTGTGAGCTGAAATGGGCGTTGAAGGGCATATGCTGTGTGAACTGCCAAGAGTATGGACTAGTGTGTGTGCTGCTGTGCATGTGAATGGTGTGTTGGAATATGAAGGACAAAATGAATTTAAGTAATTCTGCTGAGGCCAAGTTAAGCTTGGAAGAGCATGTATTTCTTAGGCTGAGGAAAATAAGCAGTCACAGGACAGACCGACTGCTGAGACGTTGAATGGGAAACTAAAGCAACTAATAATAGTAGCGCAGTATCATGCTCAGGAGTGATAACTTTCTTCTTAGGCCACTGAATTAACAAGAGATGATGCAGCTTTAAATTTAGAAAATACCTTTTGATTCAAATGAGTAATTGTGAGATGATTCAGCTAAATTTAAATCCTTAGTAATTAAGGTTCTTAATTTCAATAAAGGCAGACCAAACACTATAAGAACAAGTTAGTGAAGCCACTCGGGCTTGTGAAACTTGGAGAGTTAAAACATCTTCAAATTAAAAGGAATGAAATCTCTCTGAAGCATTAAGAGAAAGTTTGCAAGGAAAGGCTCTGAGTCTGATTGCAGAGCGTTTCACTTTTCAGCCTTTGGGCTTTAAATGGCACCCTTCAACATGAGCAACTCAGGAAACATCGTTGGTGGTGAGTTAGATTTTTGCGGCTCTGATGAGGGTGTGTTTCAATGACTACTTTGTCATTTTGCTATTTGCAGTGATTTAATATAAGGCCATTGAAAGTTATTTGGCACTATTCACAGTTTTTCAGTCTGATTTCTTTCATGTTAGTAATGAATTTCCTACTGAATTCAGAGAATGATCCAGTAATAAAATTGTTCGGTGATTGTGTGTTGTCTTAAGTACAGGAGACATCCCATACCCTAATACTTCTTTGTTAGGATCATTCCTTTTAACATCTTCTCCAGAATACGAGGAGATAAGATGTTCATTCATAGACAATCTGAGTAAGTATATTAAATGACCTTTTTTTTTGTCAGACCACATGTATACAAAATACACAGCCAAAAGTTTTAGGGGAAGGAAGATGTTTCCAGCTGAGGTAACTCATACAGTGTATTTTATTCCACAAATTATCACCTGACTTTCAGTTTACCTCATGGCCAGGAAGCTTCAACACTCCTTCCAAAAGTATTCCAACCCTATGCTTCTTTGCTTAATGATATATTGGGAAAAGCATTTCCGTTGGTTAGTCTTTCATTTCCTTCCTTAATTGAAGTGTTTGTTCATGAATTATGAACTACTCTGTACTGAGATCTTTACATTGTTGGCATTTATGTGCTTCTTAGTACATCTCCTTTACCCACCTACCTTTTAAAAAGGCTAAATAATGACAAATAGTCCCTGATCAATTGCACACCTTTTCTGAAGCTGTGCTATCTCCTACAGGATGCTTCATTTTTCCTTTCCCTTGTGGTGTTTGAGCTCCTTACTATCAGAGCACTCCATGGGTTTGGTGCTCAGTACAGCAGGATGCTGGGTTGTTTCATCTATTTCCCAGCCTGGCACTACTGATAAAGCAAAGAGTGGAGCTGCCAGACCTGTGGACATCTGAACTACATTTCCAAGTCTTTAGATGTGAAATTGGATTTAATCCTGAAGCTCCCTCACCTCTTGAATTACGAGATTGAACTAAAAGCTTTCTAAAGGTTCGGTAGGTAATATATTGGAGAGAAGGTTTGAGGCCTAGCGAACAAGGTAGTTTTCATATTTCATTTTTACGTACTGTGAATGGAGTGATATGCTGGAATTCCCTGTTCGTGATGGAAATGCAAAGATTCCAGGTCTAGTGTTTTGAGGGTCCAAAAGGAAATGTTAGAAGTCTGTCTTCCCGGGTGCCTAGTGCTAGGCAGCATGCCCTTTGCTTCAAGTGAAGTTCTGTTGCATTTAATTGCAGCTGCAGACCAGACCTGTCTTAATGATACATCTGTCCTCATGAAGTGCTTGGCTGGAGTGACTTGTTTGCTGTGGCACAGGAGCTCTGGGAAACAGCGCAGCTTCCCAAATCCCAGGGTTCGCCCCTGCGTGAGTCCTGACCCTACACATACTTCTTTTAATACTTCAGGCTCCTGACAGTCAGTCTCTTGTCTGCTCTTTTTTTCCTGTACAAAGCAGTCTTGGGTCTGTATGATAGCTTGTAGCTTCCCTTCCAGCTCCCCTAAGAGGTGTTTGCCATTGAGCACTGTGTTTGCTCCCCCCTGCAGCGCTGCCTGGCATGCCTCTGTTCCAGCCTGGTCCTGGCTCAGCTCCTGTCAGCTCACTTTTGTGTGTTCTCAGCACACGTTCCTTCTGTGCTGCTTGGCTTTTTGTATCTTTTCACGTGGTCTGAGCAACAGAGACACTGAGAGGTACAGAAGAGGAGTGTTCCCTGCTGCTGGAGGGCATGTTCATCCCTCACTGCACCTAAGGAGGCTCCTGTGGGTAAATGCTGTAGGGCAACCTCTGTGGATGTATGTGGAGAACTGGACGACTTAACTTGGAATAACGGACCAGCCCCTATTTGTTTTTGACATAACCTGGTGGCATTTGACCTTCTGTGTTCTCCTGCTCCCAAGAGGAATAACAAAACTTGTGTGCATGAGATAGAGCTTTCTCTGTGAGTTCTCAGGGCTGTGTTTGCAGTCAGAAGTGCCAAGTCTTGTTCACTTAAAAGGTAGAGTATAAGCAAAATACTTTGCTCTTCTAAATTCTTCACTTTTGTTCTGAAAAACTGAGTGGTATTGATTGAGATCTGAATTAGTTTACTACCATAAAATGTGGTAGGAGCCATCCGTCATGGCAAGCTTTCCTTCTAAATAGGTAGCTTCAAGTTTGAAACAGCTGAAAACAGTCGTGTAATCAGACATGTTGAGCAACTTTCCTGATGGTGTATTACTCAGCCTGTAAACATGCTAGAGTGAATTAGCGACTGTTTGTAAATTGGAAGGAGTTGCATGAATGCTAATCATGGCCGGATCCATTTGGAAGCACTTTGGAGGATGTTCCTGTCCCGCATGCAGTGCTTTGCAAGGGGAAAAGGGAAACTGTCTCATGAGTCTTCCCCTGAACCAATTTCTGTCCTTGTCCACTTACTACTGTGCAAATCCCTTTTCTGGAATAGCCATAACATAAAGCTATTGTCTTGGCTAGGGAAGATACTGCTATTGCTGCTATCTCATGTGTTTCTTTAGTATCTAGAAAAGAGAGCATTTGGGAAGCAGCTCGTCTGTCCTAAATTAATAGCTTTCAGAATATTAACTGTGCACATAAGCACTAAAAATTCATGTTTTCTTTTTCAGACACTGATGAAACATAGGCTGTGGTCTTCTGGCTTAGGCTGTTATCTGAAAGCTTAGCTCATGGCACTATTCCTTCTAAAGATATCAAAGGGAACAGGAACAGCAGAGCGCACAGAAAATGATTCTGTTGCGTATTGCAGCAGTGCAATAGCAAACTGGTCCAATTACACCTTTGCCATCTGAATCTGCAACTGCTTTTCAAGACAGCTGAGTAATTTGCAGGCTTGTTAGCGTGGTGTTTCTTTATTGCCCTGGAAAAACTTGTCATCTTGCTTTTCTCAGAGACAGGAAATTCAGGTCAAATAGGAGCAATTTTATATTTGAAGAGCTCCGAATTATTAAGCAACTGACAGCGCTGGGCATGAAGGATGACTTGTGGTGCTGTGTGCCTCCAGAGCTCTGCCTTGTTTCAGTGGCAGGGCTGCTGGTACGGGCACATCGTGTTAGCAAGCACTGGGGAAGAAGCCATGGTCTCCTTCTTGCCTGATGTTTGGTTGAGCTCACTTTGTGTGAGGTGTGGAGCTGTTTTTCAAGGCATCTGCCATAAATTGTGTCAGCTTAAGATGTTAACCCAAGTAACCCTTTCTTAATCTTGCATATTAAAACCTGTGAACTCCTCTTTTATTCCTGGCAGAGTTAAATTGTTAAGTACTTGTGGGCGTTCTGTTTAGCTGTGAAGGGTCAGCCATATGGTGTTGCATCTGCTTGCACTTCAGAAAGGGGACTAACGCTTCTTGTGTTTGGTTCCTTTGCTTTACATGTTACCATTTAATGCCATGGGAAAATAAGGCTTCCCATGCTAAGCTCGGTTCATCCTCGATACAGCAATCTACGTTAATTATATTAAGACTTTAAAAATAATGTTAATTAAATATTTGCTTTTTTAATGTCTTAATATCACTTTGAAGATCATAATGTTTCAGCAGCAGTATTTACACTGGGATTAACAGCAGTCCAATCCTAAAACTAAAAATAGATAGGCCTTTAATAAAAATAATCATCAGTCCACATTGTTGAATTACTTTACCATTTTGTGCCCTTTGAAGTGTATGCTAACTGAATTCCTTGGCACTAATTCCTTTCCTGTGATAAATAGCATGTTCTAATATTGAGTATTGGGATTACAACTTTATTCCTGTAAGGCCATGTGAGTTCATTACACACAGCCATTTCTTAACGGGTGATCTCCATGGGCATGTAATTCCTTGGGTAACGTGATAATCAAATATCCCTTGCTTATCCCATTAACATGGGGAAAACTCAGTGTGCTGGTGCCAGATGATTGCAGAGCTATTCTGCTCTTCCTAGGCTTTCATCAGCAGTTTGTCCCAAGGAGTGCATTGTCTGATGGTGGATCTTCTCGAGGTCTGTCACCTGGGTAACACAACAAGCAGCCTCCAACTGTGTTTAAATTATCAGCAAATTGCTGTGGATCTCTTGCTATTCAAAGCTTTGAAAGGAGAAAGTTTGATTTGAGTCGTTTTTAACATATTTCAAACAGATAAACCTGTTAAAGAAGCATGTTACTGCTTTTTATTTGGGACCGTAGCTGGGTACGTAGAGCTAATCAGCTTTAAAAGGAAGTAAGCTGATTCTTTTTATAAGAAATACATCTGCACGGCTCTTTGTGATGCTCTGTTAGCTCAAATAGCAGCTGGTAGTATTAGGTGACATACAAATAGGTGTTTCGGTGCTTACATTCTCAGATTCTTCATTTATCTGTTTTCAGGTTAATTCCTTATTTCCACATTAAACCTTGTGTTCACCTCAGTCTTTCTCAAAGGCTTCTCCCCTGACACTTCCAGCTGTACCACCTTTGGACTTGTTAATTTTGCTGGCTGAGGCAGTGACAGCACCTCACCCATGTGCTCATTTGCTCCTGCAATGCCCTGGTCCTCTGTGCAATTTCAGCTTGCATTGTGTTTTGCTGAGCTCCTGAGTCCATTTGTCTCACGAGCCCATTCACAAGCCCTGACACCCAGCTTAGGGCCTGTTCATTTTTTGTTTCAGAAATAATGAGAAAATGTTTGCTTTAGAAGGTTGAGAAGGAATGAAACACCTTGTTCTCCTGGCTGAGGAGAGATGTCCTTTCCTGATGTTAATTTTGTCCTAGATCTCAGAGAATATGTTGGAAAATAGATTGAAAAAGCTGTCTGTGTCTTTGAGTGCGCAGCTGCAGAGAGGGGAGTTCTGCAAACGAGGGCAGACAAAATGCACTGGGAATAGTGCATTTGCTGCAGCAACCAAAAGGACCAGTGTGAAGATCTGTGCAAAACTGCAGTTGTTGCAAATCTGCCAAAATATTTATCTTTGCAGGACTCATGTAATGTAGTGGTGGTTCTTTTCAGCTGTGAGTATTTCAGTTATGTCCCCTGTGAAATGGCCAGCCTGTTACTACAGAGATCTGTCATCTTTGCTTACCTACCTATTACTTATCACGTCTTGAATTAAAATTTGTCTTGAATTAAAACCCAGAGAAAGCACGGTAAAATCAGCTCTGCTTTGTGTTCCGTCTTTCACTGGTACTGACTGTTCCTTCTTGTCCTTAGGATTGACAGGAGACCAGCGCACTTACCACGGGAAGGAGAATGTGGACTCCAGGCATAATCGAGGGAGAGGAGGGGAGACGACCCGCTTTCACACCGTCAATGTGGCACAGCCTGTCCGATTTAGCAGTAAGTTGCAGCCTGGGAAATCTGGCCCATCTTTCTGTTAATTAGTTTAAAAACTCAGACTAATTTTTTCTTAAAAGAAAATTAATAGGTTTTCTCTTGCATAGAAAGTTGACCATTTTTAGTTCATGTTCAGTACTTTTGAAGGGTTTTGTACATTTCATTTATATGTGTGCTGTTATGATGCATGGCTCATACAGCAGACTGATAGATGCAAAATACTCAGCTTCCTCTGTACTTTTGTTTTTGTGCAACAGGAAGCCAAAATCAATTGCTTTTGATTGAAGTCATTTTGACGATATTTTTAGATAAACTAAATGCATCTCAGATGTTGTGAGTTTCGTAACCTTTTTAGGAGGAATAGTATTCTTGAGGAAGAGAGGGACTTGAGGAAATTCTTCACTTGCATCTCTGAAGAGAAGGTCTGTCGAGGAAGAGTGTGGTGCCTGAATAGGTTTCTCTGTCTAACTTCCATCTATCGGTTGGGAATCTTCCAAAATACCACTCCAATAACATCTTGCCCTCTTTTGTGCATCGCTGCTAGCGTTGCTGTCTGCATCTTGGTACTGGCCTTATCTAAATACTTAGAAATATTCTTCTACTGTCATCCTGGCTAATGAGAGCTCATAGCAACTGATGTCCCCGAATCTCTTCAGGCTCTAAACATCCTAAGTCTTTCTTGATGCTTTCTCTTATCTTGTTCTCTTTGTGCTCCATGGATCATCCAGTGATTTGGGAGTGATACAGCATTGATTGAGCTTTGGAGGAATGGGTGGGGCAGGCTAAGAAGGGAACATACAGAGAAGAAGGCATGGCAGGATTCTGGAGAAGTCAAGTGATTAATAAAATAAAAGCTCACCTCAGTGTTGATAATTTTTTAGGATGGGGGAAGGAGAGGAGAAGCTTTTTAAAATAGGTATTTTGATACATTGTGGATTCCAATAGCTAACTTGTTAGTCACATTTGTGGAGAACAATAAAGCAATTTAGAAACCAATACAGCAATATCTGCGGTTTGATTGATATTGCATTCAGTTCCATCCTAGTGGCATGAGCATTAGATCTGAAACAATCCCATTGCTTCTTAAATAGAAATGGAGACTGAGGAAGGACACTGAAAGGGATTCAAATCTAAATGTGTGTCATGATTTGATGATAAAGATCACTGTTTCTGAAGGGAGTCCTTAAGCTTGCAGTAAACGTGAAACAGTTTGTGAATTTAAAGTACCTTACTTAGGTGTCATGCAATATTAATACTGCAAATGCAAGTTCTAATATCATATTTCATGTCTGTTTTAAATTTCATCAGCTTGCTTCTGTGATTTTATTAGTTAACAGTCACCTCCAAGAATGCCAGCTATAAAAGCCCATGGGTCTGTCTCGTCTACAAATGCCTGAAGGCTTTTCTTGCATATTCCCTTGTGAGGGAATTGAGAGAAATCAGAAGCAGCAGTTCATACAATCACTTTCTTGATTCCTAAAGACCCACTTTGCAGTGACAGTTTTCCAAGGCAAACAACCATCACCCCAGAACCCCCATCATCTTCAGTGGTAGACTGAGCTGAGCAGGTGAATTCTACTGAGACTGTTCCTTAAAAGAAGGCTGAAAACTTCAAAGCAATCTGGGCTTGTTGCTAAACCACCTAATAGAAGGATGCAGTCATCAAGTTAGCTACTTCTGGCTTATGCTTCCTGCTTCTTGTTGCTTGTTTTGACTTGGATTGATCAAACTGATTGAGTTTTAAAGCTGTTCAGGGAAAAGCTTCCTTAGTAGATCATCAGTCTTAATTTAAAGGCTGTGGCAGTGCAATGAAACATCACTAGGAATTTTTTGGTCCATTTATGAGAAATCCCTGTATGAAAAACATTAGTAAAGGAAGTCGCCCATGATCTGTAGTGCGTGCATCTCCTACTGGTGAGGTGAAGTATGGGCAGTATGTTGGGTATACATGTGCAAGTGATTACACATTGTATTGTCGTAAACTGACTAGGATGTATTACCTTGAAGATCCTAATGTGGGGGGAATGCTTTCCCTTCTATTCTTCATGTTTCCTAGGAAAGTGCCCAACAGGGTGGCATCACTACGAGGGCACAGCCAGCTGTTACAGAGTCTATTTAAATGGGGAGAACTACTGGGACGCCGTGCAGACATGTCAGCGAGTGAACGGATCCCTTGCCACCTTCACTGCAGACCAGGAGCTAAGGTTTATCCTGGCACAGGAGTGGGACTTGGAAGAAAAGACATTTGTCAGGAAGGACCAACGTAGGTGAGTGTGAAGGAGGGAGCAGAGATCTCACATGTGAACAGTTTCTGTGGGGTATAATTACTGGTAGTTATGTTTGTCTAGCAAATCTAACAGTAGCACTGATTTCAGGTTAATAACCCTGCAAGAGCATGATGAGAGGTGGCAGTGGCCATCTCTGGGTTTTGTGTTTTAAATAACCTTAGTAGATTAATAGGCTACAATTCACCATAGTCTTTTTTCGGGCTGTCTCAGCAACTTATTAGTAATCTTGAACTACCACAGGGAAGATGAATTTTACATTGATTTACTGCTGCACTGCATTGTACAGAAATAATAATTCTTTAAAGCTTTCAACGTGGTTTTTGTTTTCATTAAGTATCAGTATTTCTGACAAAGACTACAGGTTTGAGATGAGAATGGCATAAAGTGCCATTCTGAGTTGTAAGGACCGTGCTTTGGTGACTTGGGATATTTTATTCTGGTATTTCACAGCAAACCATTTATTTATGTATTTTTTGCCTGTGAGTGTTTTTGGGTTCAGAATACTGCAGTGCTGTCATAATGACAGAATAGCGTGTTGTTTATGCATGGAAATTGAAGGCATCATAAACTATTTGTGAACATGGAAAACTATCACATGCCTTTATTTAGTGTTATCTCTTTACTTTGCAAACTTACCAGCTCAGATTTTAAGGTAAAGATCATCAGAATGTTTAACAAGTTATTTCTTAATTATGAAGGCATCATTAGGTTCTGTGCGGTGTTTTTTAATTTCTCAGTATGTTTTTTGGCTTGTATCTTTAGAATAGAATTTAATTTTTTTGTAGGTTCTGGGTTGGATATCAATATGTGATCACCAACCGAAATCACTCTCTAGAAGGTCACTGGGAAGTAGCTTACAAAGGTAGGCCTCTACAATTATTACTGAGCTGAATGGTTCATGGAAGCTATCTTAAAGCATGGATATTTTCTGCAGGAACAAAGTAATCTCTTTCACTGATGACTTTGAAATGCTGCAGGGAAACTGCTTTGCTTTACAGTATCGAAACAGAAGTGTTGAATACTGGCTGACCTTTTTCAGTTGCAAAAGAAGCAGTCCCCTCTGCTGCAAATGCAAATATGTTTTTATACCTTTTGTTTTTAATTAATTCAGTTAAGTGATTAGTTTATCACAATATCTTTATATATATAAACTCCTGTGTGCAGAACTGAATGTCCAGCTGCTGTGCTGGTATAGGTCATGGAAAATGGAAAGTGAAAAGACAGTATTTGAAGTATCAGCACTGTGAACTCCAGTGTAGCGTTTGAAGACGGATCAGGGTAGTTTTCTTCTCATATACAACTTACGCTAATGGAAAATCTGCAACAATAACTGTCCATTATGTATAGGTACATAATTATGAGCAGAATTCTGGAAAGCAGTTGGATGTTGAAAAATACTACTTTTGATGCACAAGGAGTGGTTGAACCCTGCATAGCTTTCCATTGATGATGCTATTTCACTGCGCTGCTGTGCACAAAAGTATTGATTTCTTTTGTCATTTACCTAAAAGGATTTGATTGAATATTCAGAGGAAACTGCTCCTTCTCGTGCAGGCAGGAACATTTTTGTTAGTTCCTTCAAGTAAAGCACATAAAGGTGCCTCTCAGCATCAGAGGGATGGCGAGGGGAGGTTCCAGCTTTTTCTCTAAAGGGTTAGTGATTCCTAGTCTGGACAAAACTGCTTATACAGGTAGGCTTCGCCTATGAACTCCTAGGAAAAAAAACTGATTCTCTTCAAAAGGACCTTCCTTTGCTCTTCAGAACGTTGACTGCACTGCCATCTACCGACAGAGTGTTTATGACCAGGGAGACATAAATTACAGAAAATCATGATACCTGTTTATATTATAAGTTGTATTTTACTTGATGCATTATATAAATTTAAACCTTCTCAGTGCCATTTAGTCATTTATATACTAAAGTAATACCTATATGAAATAAAGCACGAAGTAGTGTTCAGTAGCTTCTGGAAGGTTTTATTTAAGTTCCTTTTACTTGGACTTTTAGTAAGGCAGTGAATTTCTAGTATCTGTTTCCAAAGTGATTTAGGGTTCTGAAGCTTGAAAATTTTAATCCACTCTTGGGAAATACAGAACTTAAACCCTCAAAAAATGATGGAGGAGCCTAATTGCATTAAAAGTCATCTGACTAAATGTTGGAAAGGACCATCATATGACATAACTGCCTAATTGAACAACTGCAGGAGCTGGAGTCAATGTTTAAGCACATGGGTTTGGAAAGGAGGCTTCTGAAGACCTATCGCATAGACTAATGTTCATGATTGTATCTTGGTCTCACATGAATCTCCAGAACTTTGAATACCAATTTGATTTAGCAGTAAATAACCAGTTAATGTAACAATAAGGCACTGGTCAGAAGCCAAAATTTTAAAGTTGTACAGCGCCTTTACAACATTTTTCATGCCCTGGTTTGGGAGAAATAACTTAGTTGCATGAGTTGAAAGGACCAGACAGCACATACCTCTGTGCAGCAGCATCACAGCTGTGTTCTTTGTTTAGCTCTGTTGAGCACTACACTCTGAATGAGCAGCATGTGGTATGGGTACAAAGTTGGTGTGGGTTCTTGCTCCACAAGCATTTGTGCACACCTTAAGGTGTACTGGTCCCTGCTCCGTTTCCCCTTAGAAGATCCAAACTGGCAGGCAACCACCACGAGACTCTGGAGGGAAGCATTTGTAGAGATAACAGAACATCACTCCTACCACTGCAGAATGGCAGAATTGCATGGCTCTTTGAAAACAGCAGCCTCTTCTGTGTGAGTCACCCTTTCCCTCCCCACTCTTTGCCTTCCCCCAGAGGAGTGCTGCTAATGGAAGCTAAAGCTGAGGACAGTAGCCCTGTAAAGTGTTGGTGTGCATGAAATGAGTGACATTACAAAGCTTTTCTGAAGCTTTGCTTACCCCCAGGCTGCTTATACCAATGCATCTTGTTCTAGGCTCTTCGGAAGTATTTTTACCCCCTGACCCTATCTTTGGTACGGCTATGTCTGAAAATGAAAACGTTCTTTGTGCCCAGCTTCAATGTTTCCATTTTCCTACCCTTCGGCACCATGGTTTACACAGCTGGTATGCTGAAAACTGCTATGAGAAATCGTCATTCCTCTGCAAAAGGAGTAAGTTGGTTTAGTGTTAACTGTCTCGTGTGCTTAAATACGCGTATAACAAATATGGAGAAATCTCTTTGTTATCTTTTCTGACTTTTGCCCAGTAAATTAAAAAGGAGGAAAAAAAATAAGTAAGATTTTACTTTAAATAGGGGCATCATAATGGGTGATTGTCAGCCATGGTGTAGCTTTTCATTAAAAAGTTACTGATAAGCAGCTAGGATATGGGGTTTTTTTATTAGTAAATATCACTTTTACATTATCAGCATCACCTAAAAATGAATAAACACGTAGTTATGGTTTATTTTTGAATGAAGCAAATTCAGCTGTAGGACCCCATGGCAGTCTGTGTTGCTTCTCTCTGGTTTTGATACCTCCCTTTTAAGTCCGTGGAGGAATGGACAGTGGGCTAAAGCCCACTTGCTGCCTTGCTGTGCAGGGATGATAATGCGGCTAAAGGCAAGGGAGTTAATTTTGCTTGGCTCCCTTTTTAGGCCTGATCTGTTGAATCTGCAGATTTGGTCCAGAGAAGATTCAGCTGATTTAGGTACCAGGAGGCTGGGAGGGAGTTGCAGGAGACGTGACATTGAAGCTTGTCCTTCTCAGACTGCTTGCTTTTCTCTGTGTCCTGAAGAGGACACCTGAAAGCGTGTCAATTCCATTAAATACTTAACATTCACTTTGTCAATTTTGAGCAGTAAATCATCCCCGCACATCTCCAGACAATCCATTTATCTTCCCCACTCTTTCAAAAGTTGTTTTAATGCCAAAGTTTGGCTTTTAACTGATGATCTGCTTGCATTTACAAGTCATGTTTTGTAATAGATCAAGCTGGACCTCTGGCAGGCTCACAGACACTTGGGTATTGATGTGCATTTCTTTTCTAGGCCAGACGTGTGTTGTTGTGGGTATTGATGTGCATTTCTGTTCTAGGCCAGACGTGTGTTGATATCAAGGACAACATTGTTGACGAAGGCTACTATTTCACTCCAAAAGGGGATGATCCCTGCTTGAGCTGCACATGTCATAATGGTGAACCAGAAATGTGTGTGGCTGCTTTGTGCGAGCGGCCGCAGGGATGTCAGCAGTATCGCAAAGATCCTAAAGAGTGCTGCAAATTCACATGTTTAGACCCAGGTAAGGCTTTGCTGTGGTTTTATCAAGTGAAATTCCTGCTCATCTTGGTTGCCTTTGGGTATAGCTTTGAAATTATGCATCCTTCCAATGCTTCCACACTGCTGGGTACCATCCCCATCTGTGGAAAAATCCCAAATCATAGGATATGAAAAGCTTCACTCTCTTGCTAGAAAATAATTAGTCATCCTTGATACTTTCTTCAGGAGGAGCTCGTCTTCTCCATGGAGGATGTATGGATTTCTAGTGGAGCTTCTTGGTTGTTCGTGATACTTAGCTGTCATGAAAAGAAAAGACTTTTCTTTTGGGCATTAATTGTCCTTTTCCAGACACAACCATTTATTCATGTGGAAGTTTGAATGCAGGATTCACATAGGCTGCATAGTCTATAAATAATGTCAACCATGAGGACATGCAACCTTACTTATTGGATTTGGCATCTCACTGCAGCTTCTTGTTCTGGATCAGTAAAGTCTTAGGAATACTGCTTTGTCAGTTGCCCTTTGGGGGTGTAGGTTTTGGGGTGTTACTTTTGTGAAAAGGAACTTGCAAAAAGGAATTGTGATCTTATTTGCCACTTACTGTGAAGGTAGTCAAACCTTGGAATGGATCTGTTGTGGAGTCATCACGTGGGGAGGCTATTCAAAGTCCTAATGGACACAGTTGTGAGCAGCCTGCTCCAACTCAGGCTGCTTGAGCAGGAGCTCGGGATAGATAATCCCCAGAGACCCCTTCAAACCTCAGCCACTATGATTTCCTGGTCCTCTTCTTATCTGAGTCCTTCAATAAACTGTTGTTCAGATCCTTCCATTGTGGAAAACACAGGTCAGGTCTTTCCATCACAAACCTCTGTTTCAATCATTACAAAAAAGGAGTGCTTATTGGCATCCAAGTTCACATTTGTTCTTGTCTGTCTAATCTGCACAAGTTGACGATAAAAGGCCAGCTGGCCCCTCCTTGCTGTCATTTACATCCATTCTGAAGGCTGAGTTTAACAGATGTTCCTAACTAGTGTTGCTAGTTGGTTGAGGAAAAAGTGGGGAAAAAACAGTAGTCCTCCTCCCACTCTTATCAGCAGAATTAAGATTGTCTTCACTTTTTTTCTCTGTCCTCAGGATCAGTGTCAGCAAAGCATCAGGATAAGATGACCTGGGATAACCTAGTGCCGTGTTCTTTAATCTCTGCTTGTGCTTTGGGTCCTAATTATTTCATGAATACTGATTTAAAGGGTGTATTTTGCCACATCCTTTCTGATCCTTAAGCTCTTCTTCCTATGCTGATGCTAAATAAGACTGTTTCATTATGCTCCGCTGGTGGGTTTTTTTGTTGGTTTATTTTTTTTTTAGTAACTCCGTTTTTGAGAGCAGCAGCATCAAGCAGTTCTCTGACTTCCTCCGTAATAAATTGACTTCAACTAATGATAAAGACTGAAATTTTGAAATTAAGCATTCCAGTTTTCTTTCTCAGTGTTTATAAAGGACTATTCCAGCTGACAAAAATTAATGAATTACTTTCTTTAGTCAGCACGTATTTGTCTTTGTCCGGTTCTTACATATATCTTCTCTAAGCTTTGTTACAAAGGAAAGAAAGCTGTTCTACTAATCAACAGTAAGTGAATTATTCACCCAAGGAGAGACTGGGGGGAAATAAATCTTGCTGTTGAGTTGGCAGGTAATCAGCTCTTGTTGTGTGAGTGGGTGAGTGACGATTACAAGTGGATAAAGAATGTTATTCAAGTACTTGGTAGTAGGGGAATATTTCAGTGGTAGGAGTAAGCTGAGTAATCCCAGCTGTACTATCTTGAAAGATGCTTCTCATTTAGTTGAGATAAATAGCGCAGGAAAATCTTCTGTGTACTAATGCTGAAATTGAAGTCCATTGCCTCTTCTTGGATGTGAGGCTCTTGTTTGTACAAACCTGGAACTTTCACTTGTGAATCAGTATTAAAAGAAGCAAAGTACTTGCAGGAACTGCTGGTGCAGAAGCTTCTCTAGGACTAAACTGGTACAGTTACTGGATGCTGCTGCTGTCCTGAGTGTGAGACAGCCTTCATGCAATAATCTATTTCTGTGTATGTAGGTTGAAAATCTCAGTGATGACTTGTCTTGTTCTGTGCGAACTGGGTCTTGTCTCTTTACTTTTATTTTAATCTAGGGCTTCATTTGACATTAGCTTATCCAGCCAAACAGGTTGAGGGGTAGGAGCTGTCAGAGGCTGTGAGCAGTATGGAAGAGGCCTGGACTCCCCAGAAGGTGCAGGGTTTGCAGTTTCAGCTGGCCTGAAGAGGCAGTGCCAGGTTTTGTAGCCAAAAAATTGCATCACGCTTCATTGCATGTATGTTTTACCAAAGTCATGTTTATGTAAGGCAGCTGTTGGAACTAACTGCTGGTGGTCACAGAGTCAGCATTGCCATATAATGGAGGAGGAGCAGCCTCAGGTCTGTGCTGTTCAGGATGGTGTGCTGAGTGGTTGCTGCTGGTGTGTGATGGCATCACCTGAAGCCCTGACAGTGGAGCTGCTAAAAAATTCTACCATGTAAAGGTTTCTTTGTGGCACAGCCAGGTTTGAGAGAGTATTGTGTTGGTGTTTCATGCATAGTGTGCTATTAAGTGAGATACCAGGGGCCAAGAACTTGTCAGGTGATAAATAACAACCCATTAACCCTTGTACTTCTAACAGTGTGTAAATATGGTGTATTTTTCTATTGCTAGCATTTGTAACAAATCAGTATTTACAGGTTTAGTGAGGGTTTTAGTGTTCTTCTGTAAACAATCTCTGATAGATCTTTGCTGCTGTCGGTAGAAAGAGAAGTATTGTAGAGAGAGCTCCTGCAGCTGTGCTGGATGCAAGAAAGGAAAGGGACTGGGACCTGGCCTTGCAGTGGCTGGGGACAGAGCTCATCCCTGCTGCAGGTCATGTTCCTGTATAATCCTAGTGGCTGGGGTGTGCAGCTGCTGAGCCACATCCAGCCTTGTTGTGCTCCTCATTCTGAGCTCCTTAACAGGAAACTGTGCCAAGAGCCCAGTGCAGTCATTTTTGTCTATTGTCTTTGTGTAGAGTGCTTGTGTACTTGAGGGCTACTTAAGTGTGATTAGTTGAACTGTAAAATCTCTCCTGTGCCTGGCAGTTACAGATCAGTGCTAGTTTGCTATCAGCAGCTTTCGCAGTGTGAAACTGTGTAGTGAGGGTATAAGTTTGTGGATCTGTTTTGTGTCCTGTCACTTGTTTTCTGTGATTTTAGGACAGTATCTAATTCCTGTTCATCTTAATCTCTTGAGTTTCTGAAAGGTTGCTTTCGTGTTGATTCATCTGCTGAAGGTATTTTTAGTTCCTATCATTTAATTTTGATAAGCGTGCTACCTACAGCAAATGCAATTTGAATGACTACATCTTGGTGATCATGAAAATGTTCAGAGATCTTGTTTGATGAAAGACCAAAGTCTAAGTGCTCTGAAGCTGTGTAGAAACGCAGTGTAGTTGTGCCAGTTCTCGGGCCTTTCCCCTGGCTTCCAGGGCTGCTGTTTTCTTTAGTACAAGACCATCAGCCACACCATGGGGACAAGCTGATGATGTTGATCTCTTGGTTTTCCCTTTTTCAGACACTTGAAGCCTTCAGCATTTTGTTGAGTAGCGCATTTGGATGTAGATAATAAATCACCTAATGATTCATCATTTTTTTTTTCCCATTTTTGAGATGTGGAGAAGTGTTAAATCAGGCTAATGAATCTCCGCTCTGCGTTGCTCTCTGTTACTGACAAAAAGAACATCAAGAAGAATGAGTCCTGAACATAAGTAACAGTCTTTTTTTTTTTCATATTTTATGTAACAGATGGGAACAGTCTGTTTGACTCGATGGCTGGTGGAATGCGCCTGATAGTGAGCTGCATCTCATCCTTCCTCATCCTCTCTCTGCTGCTCTTCATGGTCCATCGGTTGCGCCAGAGGCGGAGAGAGCGCATAGAGTCTTTGATTGGAGCAAATTGTAAGTACCTTGTGTTGGTAACAGGCCTCGGTCTGTACGTGTGTGTAGTGTGAAGTTGCTTCAGGATAACTCTCACATTGGAGTAACTTTTTAGCCAACTGTAGAAGAGTTTATATTCGATTTAATTCAGTTTATATGCAGGCCAAATCTGAAGGATCTTCTGTGTGTGAACGATCTCTTTAATTGGAAGAGTTTAGATTCAGGTGTATCTGTGGTGCAGGACAGACAGCCTGGGAGCAGGTGGCTTTGGCCTTGTAGTGCAGCTGCAATGAGATGACCCACATGGGTAATTTGGACTTTCTAGGTCTTCAGGAAACACAAGTTCCTTGGCTGTGAAAAGTGGAAAAGGTGTTGATATGTCTTAACCTGAAAAAGAGAACACGGTTATCAACTCATTTCTTTCTTTTTCTTCTCTTGAAATAGTGCACCACTTCAACTTGGGCCGCAGAATGCCTGGTTTTGATTATGGTCCGGATGGTTTTGGTACTGGCCTTACTCCACTACATCTTTCAGATGATGGGGAAGGTGGGGCATTTCACTTCCATGATCCACCACCACCCTATACTGCTTACAAGTATCCAGACATTCAGCATCCAGATGACCCACCTCCTCCATATGAGGCTTCTGTCAATCCAGACAGCATCCTTTGTTCCACTCCAGGTACGTGGGCAGTAACTTCTCTTTTCTTTTTAAGTTTTGGTTAGAGGGTAGGTGATTTTGTTGTTTTTTTTTTTCCAATCTGTAATAATATATTTTAGTAATAGTGGTGGGAAAGTATCTTAGAATACTATGTCCTGTTTCCATGATGGAAGAGATATGAGTTAAAAGCATCATTCAGCTTCTTTGTTTCTTCTCCCTGGGAAGTGTGGATCACCTAAGTTAGAAGTGGGATCCATGCTTCAAGCAGCATAGCTCTTAGATCTTACTAGTCTGAAGTATTTAAGTTGGTGGATGATGTAGTTTCCATCATGCCGATACCTTCTACGCTCTTCTGGAGGTAGGTTTGTACAGACGGGTACGAGGAACAGAACAAATGCCAAGTACAGGAAATTCTGAACAAAATACATCCATCCTTTTCCCTACTCCCCGCTCGCCCCCACCCACAGCCAAAAAAAAATGACCAAAAATACCACTTTTTAATGATTCACCCGCTGCTTTTCAGTTTTGCAGCTGTGATATTAGCATACTGGAGTCATTCCACTCTGGGATTTTATAGCAGCATATCTCAGGAGATCAGTTAGATACTCACACTAATCAGTCTTATTTATGTATCACTGCTTTATTTTCACGACATCATTCTCCTCCTTTGCAGCGTTGTATCTGTGGGTTAACTCAAAGCCGGGGAAAACTCAGAGCTTTCAGAAACATAGAGAGTAAATGTATTTGGTGATGTGGAATGATACACGTCACCTTCTGATTCTGCTTTTCTTCTTCCTTTCCAGATGGAGTTCTGTCTCAGACTGTGCAAAGCGGTCCTCCGTCAATAGGAAACTGTGATGTATCCCCGCAGCTCACAGAGGGGTCCCTTCCTCCCTCAGTTGGTCCTTCTCCAGTGGAGCTGGAAGACTCTGCTGACAGCAGCACCTTTCTTGTCCCTCCAGACACGCCGCTAAATGAAAACACACCGGCAGAAACTCTTACAGGCAGCCGGCACAGCCACTGTTCTCTCAATACCATTGTATAAAGGAATCAGCTGACTGCCAGTCAGAAATAGTTTTAGCAACTGTTTGCACAGACAAACACTAATCCGTGGTTGGAACTTCAGAAGGAATCTCCACTTTGTTTTTGAACACTGCTTTTATGTTCTAGGTTAGGATTGTGCCTCTCGTTTTTTGGCTGTTGTTATTTGTTCACTAATCGGTTTGTCCTGTAAATATGGATTGTATAACTACCCTTTGTTTGTTTTCTTTTTCCATTGGCTGAGGAAAAGAATGCAGAGAATTCCTTTGATTTCTAAGGAGAGGAAAAGTATGGGTAGAGGTTTTGTTTTGTTTTGTTTCTTAAACTGAGAGGAAATGGAATCTACATCAAAAAAAGCTGCTTGGATTTGGCTGGATACCACTGGACCCAGGAAACAGACCACGGAAGAGGAGGGTGGGGGCTGTCATTGCTCAGTCTCTTTCTCTCTTGCTTCAGTGCTACACTCGGAAAAGACAGAGGAGGCTGAACAGCAGAGGAAGGGAGCAGGTTTCTGTTTTACAGAGCAGGAACACGGAGGAGCTAAAACTCATGCCACTGAGTGAGAGCTGCAGACGTTGGTGTGTTCTGATCAGCCTCTCTGCTTCAGAACACCACAGGGACTGGAAGATAAATGATCTACGCTGTACACGACTTTATCTTTTTATGGAAGAAAACCAGGATTTGCAATGACAATTACTTGTTGTTGTTAGCTGCAAAATCTCATGTTGTCTGGTACGTTTCTGGCCCATAAAGGAGATTTGGTCTGTATAATGCTGGCTTCCCTTCAGCAGAATCCTTGTGTGTATCAGGTAGTACTTAGGGAAGAGACAGGGAGCAGGTAACTGAGTGATGTGCTCTGCCTTCACTGTATGAATCCCCTGTTCACTACAATCCCATAAACGACGAAGAAAAACACTTAAACCTTTAACTCCCTGAAGGTGAACAAGTGGCACAAGACTGGCCTGGATAACAGACCATTGTTCTTGCTTTTCTTACTGCTCGCAATAATTGCTGTAAGTGTGCTCCATCCCTTCCACTTTGTTTCTTTACAGTTGCTACAAATACCATTTAAAAGCACTGATTGACATACACTCTACATAATGTTTAATTCTAATTGGACACTTGTTTCTTACCCTAATCCTATAAATGCCAACCCTACTCTCCTCTTTCTTCCCTCCCACACCTCAAACTGTTTATCCAGGTCCCACCAGGGGTTATGATGTGGTTAGCAAACCGAAATCGATAGAGCAGTTTATTTCACTCTGATATCTGATCTTCAGTGTTCCCCTCAGGTTAACTCTCCCAGCTAATTTCTACATTGCAAAACGAGGTTAATTCACTCCCTCACTGAACCTGTAGCCGAGCACTGTCAGTTTTGACAGCGAGTGCAGAATCATCTGGACAGTTGATTTTCAATTGCAGTCGGATCTTAGTGCACAAGTAATTTACCCTCCCACCCGTTCTGCTCTTGCCTCTGCCTCTCCTTGGCTTGCTGTAGCAGTCAGCAGATGAGATCAATTGTAAGGAATTTGTAAAGAATGCCCCTTGTGAGTGTTCTCCTATTACCTTATGAAGGGTGCAAGCCTAGAGGGGCAGGAAGTAAACACTGCACGGGGGTGTATATGTGAATTATTTTTCTAGTAATGATGAGAAATCGTACTTGTATGACAAATCCTAACCCACCGTTGTGGTTTCCCATTGCAGCTGACTTTTTTTTTTCCCCTATTGAATATGCTGCTACTTTCTATTCTGTGTCTTGCCTGTAGGCTTATACTGTACTTGAGGATTGGTCTTGACAGTTCAACTCCTTTTGCACAGAAAACTGTGTTACACGACGAGCTCCTATCCGGTGTCTCAACATTCGGACACTTGCAACCCCCAATCCTTGGGAGAGCAAATGACAGAGGATGCATGGCAGGAAGCCTTCCTCCTGCTCTGTGCCCATCCCCTGGGCTGCTGGCATGGAATGGGAGGGACCTGCAACCATCTCCTCTGAGTTCCAGTCCCGGTCTGATGAAGCGGATGGATAGCAGTAGTGAGAACCGTGCGTACAAACCATCGAGCATTTCTGAAGTATGAAAATAAAAGCGGGTTTTGTGCGTTTTTGAGCACATTCATACGTTTTTATACATTGTATGTACTGATTTTTCTTTAGTTTTATAGGTATGAGTGTGTGTGTGTGTGTGTGTGTTTCTGGATGGCCGTATCTGTATATATCCACGCTGTCGGTATGCTCGGTGCTGCTCTCAGAGCACTGGGCACAAACTGCTCCTGGGGTGATGCTTCTCTGCAGCTGGCTGCACTCTGTAGGACGGGGTGCAAGGTCTGTGCTACTGCAGCCTGCTCCTGAAAACACTTTGTTAGCAATGCAAACTGGAAAGCTTCTAATTCCTTTCGAAGCTGGATGGGGCATTCATCCTCCATACTATCCTAGCGCAATAACAAAAGGCCTTTAGGGCTCGGTTTAGGCTCTGGAGCTGTTCTGTGGTGGAGGTGAACAGGTAGCTTACCTCACACGTCTCATAACGCTGCGGGAATCTGTTCTGTGTTTGGTTCTTTTTTATTTTTACTTTTTATTCTGTGGTGAATTTCTTTGCAATAAACTCTGGTACAATCCGTGACGTCACGGCGGCTCCTGGCTGTGGTTGTTCCAAACGTGGGTCTGCTTTGTAGGAGCCTCAGTGTCACGTTCTGCCCGTAGTTCTCAGCCTTCCCTGCTTCTCTGCTGGCTCAGGGGCCACTTCTTTCTCTCTTTTTCACTGTAAGCAAGGGATACCTTGCCTCAAATGGAGCAGCTCGCTGAGTCCAGCCCTTGTGTGCCCCTCGGTGAGCTAATTCATAATGTCATTTAAATGTCGCTTTTTCACAGCAAGCAGAACCTTTTGTAGCGGGGATGTTGCGGCTTCCAGGACCTTGCAGCAACTGGGTAGGTCCTTTCCTGGTGGCAGCAGCTCCTGGGCAGAGCTCTGTTGCCCTTGGTAAGGGCTGAGCACCAATTAGTGAGGGCTGTGGTGTGCCTGAGGATGACCTTGCTTTTCTGACTGCCATTAGATCGATGAGATCTTTGGCATTGCCTTATGTTGATCTCCCAACACTGCTCACTTCTCCCATGGTTTTTATCTCCTACTGCATCCCAGATCTCCCTGTGGATAAGGCTCCACTCCTGTATCAGCATATGATGAGCAAAGGGCCCATCTCTCTGCGTGCCCCTGGCTGCCATCAGCTCTGCCAGGTGCCGGGGCTGCGTGTCCTGTTGTGGCTCTTGACAGAGCCGTTCCTCATCGTCCCCTCGTGCTGAATACGGTGCTGCCATGCTGAGCTCTTCGCTGCTCCTTCATGGTGGGCACAGCCGTGGTGCCACCTGCATGACTGTGCTGCAGCCTCACAGCAGCCTGTTTTTGCACCAGGTGAGCGGTGGGATGCTGTAGCTGTAGGAAGGTGGTGCTACGAGGGCAAAACTGCCCCTCAGATGTACAGAGCTTTGTGTGGTGTTCGACTGCGTCCCGTTCTGAGCCTCAGACTGTTCCTGTATCTGTGCTGGATGTGTGCACCCTGTGCCGGAGCGGTCTGAGAAGTGATGCTTGGAGGCTTCTCCTGTGCCATTAGTTGGGGCTGCATCGAGCTGTGGCAGCGTACAGCAGATCTGATGCTCTGAAATACTGTGTGGAGCTGAGGTTGGGTCCCGTAACCACTCGGTCCCTGCGATCTTCTTTTTGCTGCTTTTCTTTTATCGTCTTTCTCGGGGGTTGGCGCTCAGCTCTTTTTCTCGAGGTGCTGTGAGAAACGTTTCATCCCAATGCCAAATACTTGGTGTTCTGTGAGCCGAAGGGGCCGTGTCGGCGTCTCTCCCTTTTTGGCATCGATGCGTTTATTCGGCACCACGAATTGAAATCCCGTCCAGCGGCGGTTCGGGGCAGCAGGGGGCAGGAGCAGACCGCGGACATGGAGCAGCCCGAGCCCGGCTCGTTGGGGTTGGCGGACACGGGAGCTGTGGGTGCCCATCCCGGCTGTGTGCTCCGTGTCGGTGGGGCTGGGCAGCTTGTACTGGTGAGGGTACCCAGCTCACGGTGTGCGTTGGGGGTCTTTCAGGTCCCCTCCAGCACAAGGCATGCTACGATTCTCTGAAACGATGCGCTGTAGGATGCTGTGCAGGTTTAGCAGTGAGTGAACACCCCTAGGCCGGGTATCCGTGCTCTCCCACGTGCTGCCGGCACCGGTCCTTTGGGTCAGAGAGCTGCTGTGTGTATCCCTGTGCTGGTGCCATCCATGGGCTCTCTGCATGAGGGTTCCTGCCTTCTGCTGCTGGGATGCAGCTCTGATTGCAAACACCGGGGTTCTGTGCAGGGTCACAAGTCTGCTTTACCTGGGGAAGTAAGGAGAATTTACAGCCATAGCCCAGGGCTGCGCTCTGAGCCAGGAAAAGAGCGGGGGCTGCTGGCGAGGGGCCGGCCGTCCTGGCTGGAGCAGGGCTGAGCTCATGCTGCCCAGCTGCCCAGTGAGCAGCAGGAGTGCTGCCCGAGCTCTGCCGGTGGCTGCAGGATGCGCTCACTGCTGAATGCTGTCCAGCACAAAACGTCACCGCGGTGCCACCGGGCTCCTTGGCCCCTGCATATGGGGGCACAGCACGGAGCTAAGCAGAGTTCCTGCACCTGGAGCTGTGCGGTGCTGCACTGCGGGGCAATGGGAAGCAAGTGCCACACACTGCCCGTACCACAGGCAGACAGAGCGCTCTGGGAGGCTGCAGGGCCCTGCATGGCTCCTCTTGGTGCCCTGGCACAGCCACGATGCTGCATCTTCTGGCTGTGCCCGCACCCATGGGTGTCAGTGTCTGGGTGCTGCAGCAGGAGCTCCTGCCAGCCCAAAGCGCATCACTTGGGGCCACGCTCTGCTCCCAATGCTGGCAGTGTCCCTCTGGGTGCCAGGCAGTGCCAGGGCTACGTGCAGCTGCTGCCCACAGTGCTGCCTTTGTGTGGGCACTGCTGTGCTCGTTCGGACCCTCTGGCTGCACCAGAGACAAAGCCAGGACTGCCCAGGCTTTACTCTGCTTGGGCTCCATCTCCCCACTTTTCTGCATGCCTACAGCCCTCATGCCCGCATCCCTGTGTGAGCTGAGCTCGGCTCCATTTCCTCCTCCAGTCCCATGCCAGTCCCCCAGGTCCCCAGGCTGTGTTCCCAACTGGGGATTCACTTCCAGGAGCAGCTCCTGGCACTCCCGTGCATGGCGGGTCCTCCCAGCAGGGAGGCACGATGCCCACGTCGGATCGATGGATGCAGCATCAGTAGCTATTTATATTTTCCAGCAAGGCTTTTTTTTACCCCTGTAATGATTCCAGCACCCGTGTGCGTGGCGGTGGGAGCTCCCAGTCCTGCCCAGCATGAAGACGGACGCAGCCCCTCTGCGAGGACGGTGCAGCTATGAGCATGCAGCAGCAGCAGCAATGGCAGCAGCAGGCTGGGAAGCACAGCACGGTTCCTTGAAGGTTTGTTCTGGTTCCTATAGAAACTGGAGGCTGCTCCCAGCGGGAGGGCAGCAGGGAGGGTTGGCAGTGGGTGACCGGCAGAGCAGGGAGATGTTGGGGTTCTGCCTGGAGCGTGAACCGCAGGGGCTGAACATGCCCCAGGGAGCCCCCTGTGCAGCCCAGCCCTGTGTATGCAGCACATGGTAGCGGTGCTGAGCTGCAATGCCGTGGCCAAGATGCCGGTGGGATGCCCGCTCTGTGCCCTGTGTGGTGCCGGGGTTTGCTCATCCTGGCAGCAGCTCCGAGCGCTGAGCCAGGTCGGTACCTGCGGGAGGAGGAACGTGCCCCGTGGCCTCCTTTCTTCTGCTGCCTTCAGGCGAGCGGGGATATTTTAGGATGATGTGACAACGCCACCATCCCGCGCACTCACCCCCTTCCTACCTCCCCTCTGCAGGAGGAGATCTCTTCCATTGGGATAACGGCTGCCCTGCACCATGCACCCAGGCTGTGCTGGGATATGGGTGCTGGGCTGGAGTGCTGCAGTTCCCCAAACCCACCTGGGCTAAAGGATTGTGGGGCTAAGGGGATTCTTGCTGTGGGTTCCCGTGGCTCTGCTCACTCCCAGTTTCTGCCCTGAGCCCCCAGGTCTGGGGCTGCTAGAGCTGTGCCAGAGGTGAGGATGTCACACCTGCACCTCTGGTGGCCTTGCAGGAGCCTTCCATGGCCCCGCACAGGGCTGGCAGCACAGTGGGGATGCCACAACCCACACCTTTAGGGATGGAGAGTAGCAGCACACTGCAGCCCTCACTGCAGCCCCACAAAGCTCAGTGCAGCCCTGCAGAACTCAGAGCAGCCCCGTGGTGCTGGGAACCCCCACTGCTGCCCGCTGCCCACGCGTGCCAGCCCGGCCTGGCACAGCACACAGGGGCTGGCTGGGGGCCGGGCGCTCCCGCTCCCTCCTAGCAGGCGAGGAGTTAAAAACTCAGCCCTTGTGATGAATATTTAAAAGCACTGTTCAAGCTGGAGCCGAGGATTTCTCCAGGGCTGGCAGCGCTGCATCCCTCCCCAGCCCTGCCGCCCGCCTGGGCGCACTGCAGAGGAGGACGGGGCGTTGCAGCGGGGCTGCCAGCATGGGGCTGCTGGGGCTGGGGGTAACTTTTGTCACTTGGCCTCTTGTCATCCAAGCAGCTGCAGGAGGTGAGATGCGCTGCCTGTCTGCTGCACCGTCGTGGTTGGGGCTGCGGAGGGATGGGCACGGGGTGCAGGTGGCTGGGGGTGATGGAGTGGCATGGTGCCGGGCGGGGGGTACGGCAGTGCCAGCGCTCTATTCCCTTTCCCACGTGTGTTGGGGGGAACGCATGTCTGTGGTGCTTGGGGCTCGGAGATGTGGTGCAGCCCAGGAGCTGTGTGTTCTGTGCCCTCCCCATGGGACACCCCTGTCCCTGCCGTGCTGCTGGGCTCAGGGAGGTGTCAGCCCTGTTGGGAGGTGTCTGGGATGTCGGACGGTCATCCAGGTGGCTGGGATTGAGGTCTCAGCCCCTCTGCCCCGTGTACCAGGGAAATGGCACCGAGGACGACACCTCAGAGCAAGCGGGGCTGGGGCGTGCAGCACTCTGCTATAGATCAGGGTGTGCCCACCTTGCTCATGCCAGGGATGCTCACAGTTGGGTTTGGGCAGCATTTTGTGTCTCTGAGGGCGTGCAAAGGGCTCAGTTCCCACTGGACGGGAAGGAAAGCCTGGAGTCACTGCCCTGGGACAGTCCAGCGGCTGCAGCCTCACATAGCAGAGCAGTGAGGACCTGCAAAGCCAGCAGCACAGGTGGTGCACGCAGCGCTGCCTGCGGCCTGGGGCTGGAACGAGAGCAGGGTCAGTGGGGAACCATCCCTGCAGGCGGGGAGCGCTGGTGAGGCCGAGTTCCCGCACGGGGATTTGGACGGGTCGGTGGGACGCGAGTAGAGCTGAGCGGCCGTGGGCAGCAGCCGCGCTCCTCACCCCGCTCCCAACACAGCGCAGAGCGAGCTGCCCCTGCACTGACAGCAGCGAGGTGGGAGGGAAGCGGCTCCGCGTAGTGCTGCTCCGGGCGGTGTGGGCGCACCTCTGCCCACGGCCACGCTGTGTGCTGTGCGGAGATCCGCAGTATGGGGGGGCTTATGGGGCGGGGGGTCTCTGCAGCCCCTGATTGCAGCTCTCTCCTGCAGGGCAGTGGTGCTACGACTCACAGGACCCGAAGTGCGGTGAGTGGGGACGTCACAGCTCCGTTCCGTGCCTCCCTGCCGAGTGCCCCGGGGGCGCTTTGGAAGCGCACATATAATAGCTTGTAAGAGGTTAATTAAGGATCAGGGAGCGTGTAATCAGCAGTTACAGCCCAATTGCTTTATAGCCCTCAGGAGTGTGCTCACTGTGCTGCAGGTCAGCTGTGTCCGGCAGCGCTCCGAGCATTGCAGCCCAGCACAGACCCGGCTCCAGCAGCAATTAAACCATGCTGGGGCTGGCGGAGGGCGGTTGGGGCAGCACAGAGCAGGCACGTGCTGAGGGCACCATCCCTTAATGAAGGCAGCGGGTAATGAGGAGCACACGGGGTGGGCTGTAGCTCCACGGGTTTCCAAGTAAAACCTTCCTGGAGTAGCAGGGAGAAAAGGGATGGAGGTGGGGCAGGGCCTGTGGTGGGGACAGGGCTGCCCTTGGCTCTGCGTCCCCTCTGGGGGTGGTGATGGTGGCACTGCAGGACCCCCATGGCTGTGCTCCCCGCAGGCCCCAACCACTGGAAGGAGCTGAAGGCCACGTGTGGCGGTGACAAGCAATCTCCAGTTAACATCGACCGGCGCTGGCTGCAGCGGGACAGCAGCCTTGGGGACATCATCTTTGAGGGCTACGACCAGGCACCACCCGGCAAGTGGCGGCTGCTGAATGATGGGCACACAGGTGGGTGTTCTGCTTCAGCCAGGGCTCAGCTCTGCAGTGCTGCCCCAGAGCCCCCAGCTCTGTCCCACTCCTATCGTTTGCAGTGATGCTGAGCTTGGAGACTGAGCCGGGTGACGAGCACATTGCCATCAGCGGCGGGGGCCTCCCGGGCCGATACCGTGCACTGCAGCTGCACTTCCATTGGGGCAGCCCAACTAGGAATGGCTCTGAGCACACTGTGGATGGGCAGCAGCTCCCTATGGAGGTAGGCAAGAAACTCCTTAGCACCAAGGCCCTTTGATTTCCCGTCCTGGTGCCTGGCTGCAGGTGAGGCCAGGTGCCCATGCTGTGCCCTCCGTACTTTCTTCAGCTGCATATTGTCCACATCAACACCAAGTATCGCACCCTGGGGGAAGCCAAGGGGCACCCAAGCGGGCTGGCTGTGCTGGGCTGCTTCTTCCAGGTTGGCTGCAAGTGCATGGGATGGGTGCTGCCATGCATCGGGCTTAGCTGAGCACAGCTGCAGGGCCCACTTCACTCTTTGCAGGTCTCAGAAGCCCCAAACTCCAACTACAACACCATCATTGGGGGACTGAGGAACATTTCCCATGCTGGTGAGGTGCCCTGGGGCTCTGTGCTGGAGCATGGGTGGGAGGGGAGAGACCCTGGGGCATGCCAAGGGTGGCGGGGCTGAGTGCCCACGTCCTGCTATGCAGGGCAGGCAGTGGACCTGGCCTCCACCTTCCGCCTTGGCACGCTGCTGCCGCACATCGCACAGCTGTCCCGGTACTACCGCTACCAGGGCTCCCTGACCACCCCTGACTGCAGCGAGGCCGTCATCTGGACCGTGTTTGAGGAGCCTGTGGGCATCAGCAAGGAGCAGGTAACGGGATTCCTCAGTCCTGCTGCCGTGGGATGGAAGGGCCCGTGTGGCCAAAGCTGTGCTGTGAGCATCCCCAGCAGCCGTGCGTTTCCTTGCGCCTTGCAGGCAAAGTAAAGGGGCCACCTGTAGAAATGCGGGGATGGAGGCACCAAGAGGACGGGGGTGGGTTGCTGGATGGACACAGGGTTGCGGAGGGGATCGGTGTGTGGATGTGGGGATGGATGCAGTTCTGCTTTGCCCGGGCGCCTCAGCAGGCTGCTCTGTAAGCGCTCGGCTGGGCTTCCTGCAGCATCCGCTGCGAGGCGGCACAAAGCGGGGTGTGCAGAGCCTTGTGCCGGCCGTTAGGGGGAAAGACGGGGCTCCTGCCGGGCAGCTGCTGTGTGTGTGCCTCGCTTCGCCCTGTGCCTCTCGGCTGCGTTGCTGCTCCCCACCCGCATCTCTCCCCGCAGCTGCAGGCGTTTGTCAGCTCCGTGCACTTCCCGGCCTCGGGCGCTGCGCCCTTGAAGATGACCAACAACTTCCGACCGCCACAACCGCTCCGCAGCCGCAAAGTCTTCTCCTCCCGAGATGCCACGGCCAGCTCCGGCTGCCCCCGCCGCCCCCTTGCCCTGCTGCTCCTGCTGCCCCTGCTCGGCCCATGCTCGTCTTCCCCTTAGGGCTCGGGTTCCCCGTTGTCCCTCTGCGCAGCGGCGGGGCAGCTTCTGGTTTATGGGTGATGGAGAAGAAATGGTGCAAAGCAGCCGGGCCGTCGGCTGGGTGAGGATGTGGCAGCCCTGCTGTGGGCTCGGCCGTGGGGCTGTCAGGGCTGCAATAAAGGTGAGCCCCTGGCCCCGTGTGCGGCCCCTGGCTCCGTGTCTCTGTGCGGTGCCGCTGCAGGGACGTGGGCGGTGTGTGGCCATGGGGGAGCTGGGAGGGATGGGGCAGCACCGGGTGACACGTAGTGTGAACCCCAGGGAGACAAACCCTGGCCCAGCGTGTCCTTGTGCTCAGCATGCACACACGCACGGCCACGTCGCCTTCCCCAGCTCCATCTACCTATGGGGACATGGCACATCTCAGCCCTGCGCTGTGCAGCGTGGGGGCCCTTCCCCAGCAGCTAATTTTAGGCTGCAGCTGTGTCTGCACTGCATGGACCCATGTCAGGGTAAATCCTCATTAATGGGCCCAATGTTGAGGCTCTCCCAGCCCCATAAGTTATGGAATAAGGGCACAGGGTTGTGGTGTGACTGAGCAATCCCCTGCTGTGAGGCAACTTAGGAGTGCAGGTGATCCAGACGGTGTCTGTCAATGGTTCCCATGCACACACTGCAGACTGGAGCAGGGGCCCAGCCCGCCATGTTCTGCCCCACAGGAGGATGGAGACCCCGATGTCACCCCCACATGGTCCCACTTGGTTGTGGCCACCAAGATCCAGCTGCCTCAGGTTGGGAGCCATGGCTGTGTTTGGGGCTGTGGGTGCTGACCTGCCCCAAGGGCTCCATAAGCACAGGGCCCGGCTGTGCCCATGCTGTGCCCATGGAGGTGTGAGTTCAGCTGGGCAGGGTGAGCTGAGACACAAGGGGCCATCCTCATCCTTGTGGAGCTGTGGTCGCTGCTGGGCATCAGCTCTTGCCTTGGGCACTTACAGCCTCTCTGGGCAGCCTGTACCAGGGCCCCACCACCCTCAGAGTGAAGAATTCCTTCTTTCCATCTAACTTAAACCCACCCTCTTTCAGCCTAAGAATGTTACCCTTGTCTTAGCACCACACTGTGCAGTGTTTGAGGTATTTCACAGAGTCATGGAGCTGTAAGGGTTGAAGGAGACCTCCAGAGATCCTCCTGTCCAACCCTCCTGCTGAATCAGTTTCCCTATGGTAGGTTACAAAGCAAAGTGTCCTGGCAGGCTCTGAATATATCCAGAGGAGACTCCATCACCTTTTTGGGCAGCTTCTTCCAGTGCTCGATCACCCTCAAAGCAAATCTCAGGCCCTAACCTGAGCTGATGCGTGCTGTTATTCCTTCCCAAGTGTAGGATCCTACACTTTTGCCTCAACTACCAACACTGGTAAGCTTCCAGGAAGCCTCTCCTGTGAGCCATTGCCAAAATGGGGCCCAAATCAGCATTTCCTGCTCCTGGCTCTGCTTGCTGCTGTGCTGGGCGGTGGCACTCGTGGTGCCACGTGCTGGATTGTTTGTGCTGAGGAAGAAGAGCGTGCCACGGCCGTGGCTATTCCTGTCCTCCAGCTGCTGTTTGCTCAACGTGGCTGCATGTTTTTGGCCCAGCTACAATTCTTAGCAAGAGAAACTGCTGCCCCCCGGGGCCCCGTGACTGCGGTCAGCACATCTGGGAGAGCGCAGGCTCAGCTGTGGGGCTGGCGGCACGTGGTGGTACCCGTGTGCCCACGCTGCCCCTCCAAACAAGCCAAAAAGACATGGCAGAAATGCTTAAACCTTGTGCTCAGCCCACGCAGAGGCTGCAGAGGGATGGGAAGGCCATCTGAAAGCCCACTGATGGGGTTTACACGGTGCGTGCAGGGCAGCTGCTGGCTGCATCCCCACATCTCCATGCATGCTGTGATTGCACCAGGGCTCAACCCTCTCTCCAAAGAGCTCAGTGAGACACCCCAGGGCCAGCCCATGTCACCCAGCCCTGTGCCACCCCTTGCCCAGCCCCTATACCCTGTCTGCTCACAGGCCACAGTGAGGTGAGGTGGGGGCTTGAACAGGAGCTCAGCTCACGTTGTGTTTTCAGTGCTCTGTGGTCCATCTGCATCAGGAAACATGGCTTCTTACAGCCAACATCAAGCAGAAAACATGTTTGCTTCCCTTCCAGAGCAGGTGTGTAGCTCTGCTGGGAGTCTTGTTTTATTAACCTGCTAAATTTGAGATGAGAAATATTTTTTTCCACAGCACAAAGGTGTTTATTTCAGCCTGTTTACAACCTGTTGACAAGTTCGGGGTCTCTGTTTGGAGCTGTTTACCCCTCATGGGCTGTGTGCATTTCCAGATAACACCACCCCAGCTGCACAACAGGCAGTTGCTGTTTTGCCACAGCCATGCAAATGCTCCCCTCTTTGCAAGCGGGCTGTTTCGCTCAGGTGGTGCTGGCAGCTGAGCCCGCCTAAAACATTTATTGATTTCATTTAATTCCTCTTTAATTGCGCCACGATGGCTCTGCGCTTCCTACAGCTGGGGCTCTGCTGCAGGGGAACACCCAGAACTGCTTCATCTCTTGGATTGAGGGAAGCCTGCTCTGTATTTTGGGCATCTCCAATCTGCCGTGGGTGCTGGAAGCAGGCAGAGTCATGGGATTAACTTAGGGTTGGGGTGGCACATGGGGACAAAGACGCAAATGGAGCAGTGTGGGGCCAGCCTGGAGGGCACCCATCCACACCAACATCCCCTGATGGGTTGGGGTGTGTGTTGGGCACCCACCCCAAGCAGTAGCAAAGCTCAACCTGGCCCCAACCTGAGGAGTGTGTCATGGCGGCCAGTTTGCGCGGCACTCGCTCTGCTTCACACGTCAGCGCTTTCTGGAGACTGTTTCGTTTCCTTTTTTTGGCCACCGTGGGCCCCACAGCTTCAGTTTCTGATTGGAGACCGAGGAGTAAATTTAGGTCGGGGATGTCCCTGCTGCACAGCTGCACGGTGGGGCTGTGTGTGCTGCACCCTGACAGCGCTGTGCCTTCCTGGAAGGGACGAGTGACCTGGGCCTGGTGCTTGCCCTCACCCCCCAGCCCTGCCTGCTCCTGGGGCTATTCTGAGCCCCCAGCTCTTGCTTTCGGGTTTCAGCCCGCTGCCCACAGTAAGCCAGCCCTCTGTGTGGCCCCAGCTGTGCTGATGGAGCCGTACTACGCGGCCTGCTCTGCTGCTGCCACGTCGCCAGGCGTGCTGAGCCTTGTGTGCTGGTGGGATGGTGGGGCTCAACGGCTGCAAGATTGGGAGCGATGTGTAGGGAACAGAGCACATCCCCTCTGGTCTGAGGCACAAATGTGGAGAGGACCCAGCCCAGCTGTATTCTGGTAGTGAAGGCGCACAGCCCCCTGTGCAATCCAGACCCCACGTTAGCGCTGCCTGCCTCCATCTGCAGCTAATTAAAGCCATCCTGACGCATCTCATTTACTAAATTAGGTCTCTCTTGGCCTGAAATTAATGGCAAGTCAGAAAAGGAAAAAAAGAAAAGGCGACTGTTTAAAATTTCACCAAAGGACACGACAGAGCGAGAGCTGCAGCTGGGTGCAGAGCCCCGGGGCTGCCTTCTATCTGTGCTTCTGCTGCTCATTAGCAAAGCCAAGCACTGTCCAGGGGGCTCATCCTGGGCTCAGCTGTGTCCCCACCACCAGGCCCGGCTGCCCAAGTCCTGTTGTCCCACTGAGTGCCACTGTGGGTTCCATGCAGCCCTGCCACGAGGGCCAGGCCGTGGTGCTGTGATGTATAATTCAGCACCCTCTCCTCAGTGGGTTGTTGCTTCTGGAAATGGTTTAGCAAAATCTTTTAATCAATAATTAGTGAGGTGATCCTTTCGAGTGTGAAGCGTGAAGGCAGAGCCTCGCTTGCAGCCTGCAGCTTTCTAAGTGGGACCCATGAGAAATCCCTACCCAGCGCCTGGTTCCCTGTGCTCTGGTAACTTTATCCAGCATGAGCATCTGCCTCAGGGCACGGTTTGGTAAATCCATCACTGAGCATTGAGCCTTCAGCTTCCCGAGTGCAGGAAAAACCCCAAAGTCACCATTTCTGTACCAATCTCAGGGCTCATGTCAATCCAGCACGGCAGCCTGCAGGGCTCAGCTTTGCAAGCGTGGGCAGAGGGAAGCGATTTGGGCACAGAGGTATGAGGACAGCACAGCCCTGTGTGGCAAACTGTGCATGTGGCACAGGGAGAATGAAGACTGCGAAGTCCCTGTCTAAATCCAGGGAATAAAAACAACTCATACAGCAGAAAGCAAAAATTCACATTCAACTGCAAAAACAGAGTTTCTGAGGGGGAGAAAATGAAACTCAGCCTGATTCTACCCGTCGGATACTGCCCCCAGTGTCAAGAATACCTGCCCATGGAGCTGAGAGGTCCCAGCCCCTCCATGAACTGGAGGAAAGCTTTTACATTACAAAATTGTTACAACTCTACTGTGGAAAAAGTGGCCAGCCGAGGTTTCAGAGCATCCCTCCTGCAACAGCACGGTATGGGGCCATGCAAAAACCTCTGTCCTGACTGCAGAGCTGGCCCTGTGTCCTGGCACCCCACCAGCGGATGGATGGAGACATTGGGTGGGCAGATAGGATGGACACTGGTGTGGATGGTTGTGTTGGAGTGGCTGTAGCAGGTCAGCGTGGTGGTGTAGGTGGGATGGTTGGAGGTGTTGGAGCGTGCAGATTGGATGGAGGTGTTGGTGATGGATGGACGTGTTTGGGTGGGTGGGATGAATGGAGATATCGGTGTAGATGGAGTAGATGGGTAGATGTGTTGAGGTGGGCAGCATCGACGGAGGTTGAGGGGGACAGGACAGATGGACTCAGCAAAGACAGATCCTCCTCAGCAAGGAGGACGCACAGCTGACAAGCTGTGCACAGCAGTGCTTTCTGCTTGCTGGCTGCTGGGGGCTGGGCTCAGAGCTGCCCTACAGGGGCCACTGCAAAATCTCCCTGGGGAGCAGGGACCAGGACTGGGACAGGGATGGGGTGCACTCAAGGCATGTGGTGTGTGGAGGGTCAGGCTGCTGCAGGCACAGGGCACAAAGGAGCATTCACACACTGGGGACACCAGGGTGTCTGAACTCAAGGAAACAAAACCAGAAATGCCCATGTCCCCTGCATAAAGCAAATCCCTGCAAGGGACCTGGCACACAGACTGTAGTGGGTGGGAGATGAGGACAGCATGGCCACAGCCCTGTGCTCAGTGCCAGCACAGACCTTAGACTGCCCCAAAGCACCCTGTCTTAGGTGTTGGTGGTGCCGGGTACACACCAGTGTCCCCAGTGCTGAGCTGTGGACCCCCCCAGCATTACCATTATGTGTGTATGTGCCCCCCAGCCCTCCCCCACACTGGGGCCGATCCCACTCAGTGAGATGCAGACAGCACGCAAAAAGACACAGAGACATGGATGCAGAGTCAGCACTAGTTCAGCGTCGTGTTTATTAATGTGACATCTGGAGGGGTGGGGGCAAGAGGAGGCGATAGGCAGAGGTGGGTGGGGGAGGCATGGTGGGAGTGGGAAGTTGGGGCTGCTGCCACCGGCAGTTGCCCAGAGGAACAGGGATGGTGAGGAACCACGGTCCTCGCATTGCACCCCCAGTGGGACTAAGAGCACTCGGACCTCCTCAGGCTCTTCGTGAAAGAGGTGCCGTCGTGCGTGACCTTGCAGACGTAGTTCTCGTGGCTTGACCAGTCGCTGGCAGACAGAGTCAGGTAGCTGCTGGCCATGTACTGGCTGTTGCTCTGCCGCTGAGGTGTTGTGGTCTCGCCAGTGCGGGTGGATCCATCGACCGACCACTCCACTGTCACTGGGCTGGGGTAGAAGTCGTTAATTAGGCACACCAGGGTGGCCTTGGTCTGCTCCTGCAGCTCCTCATTTGATGGTGGGAAGAGGGAGATGGTGGGGGACGCCTTGGGCTGGCCTGCAAGAGAGAAGCAGAGTGGCCACGTGTATGTATGGGTACACGTGTGTGTGTATGTACATATACACATGTACATCTCTAATGCAAAACACATCCGCCCATCCATATCATGGATGTTATACATGTATATGTATATATATATATACACATTTTATACCATAGTTCTTTCTACAGATAAAATACATTATAGATATATAATCTGTATATAAAATACATGTTAAATCTATAAAAATCATATAAAGCATACAGCAGACTGCATATATACATATACGTGTTAGATCTTATGTACATATCTATAATAAGTCTTTGTAATATATTTATATATATATATATATATATTATTTTTTTAATAGATAAGCAATTCCTTTTGTATACATACATACATTTATATATATATATATCCACACACTAAATTTCATATGTATTTGGGTGAACCTGATCCAGAGCTTTAGAACTCTGGTTAGCTGCCATTATCCCTTTTCTTCTGTGCTGCAAGGCTATATATTTTTTTATTTTAATTAAAATTTCAAAGAAAAAACACTCCATTTTTCGGGCTCTTTCTGCCTCAAGACATCTTCAGACCTGTCTCACAAAAAGTGCAACTAAAAACTGCTGTGAGGAAGGCAAGATTTACTCAGACTGCTTATCAAACAGCCAAATCTGTACCTATACACACATCTATATCCTCATTTATACCTACAACAGAAAATGGGGGAGAACTGCCCCGTTAAAGACTTTCCACTGGGAATTTGTTGAACTACATCTTTATTTTGGACTTATGCCCTAAATAATTTGGCTCCGATTGGGTTTTTTGGCCAATTTCTCCTAGAAAAAATAACAATATGTATTTTTTTCTCTCTCTCTCTTTATATATATGATATATATATTATATATATCTCTACAAAAATATTATATATATTATAATATATATATTATAATTATATTAATTATATTATATATAATATTATATATAATATATATATATATATAATATATATAAAAATATATTTACCAAAAATTACAAAATATTCCTGTCAGCTTTTTCAGCAGAATAACCTTCATTTTTTAACAGCACTTACCTGGACACTGTGCCTTAAACCTCTGAAGAACTGAATTTCAGCCTCCAAGGTCACTGTCTTAGTCTTACTTGGACTCCTCATGGCACTGGAGCCAACAGGGTCCCCAGTGAGAGATCAGACTGGGGACAAGGGTCTTAGTCCTTAGGACTAAGAGGGAAGGACTAACAACTCCCAACTCATTTCTTGACAAAGACAAAAACTTCTTATCAACCCAAACACAATTTCTAAAGTCGCGTGGCAGAGACAGACCTCAGGGATATTTTCTAGTCTAATTTTAAGATCTTTCCGTTGACAAAATAACCCCAAGTCCTCCATAGCGCACGCCAGAGCCCTCCGGGTCAGCAGGGACAAGACTGAGCCCAGGCTGCCGCGCCGAGTGCCCGTCCCTGCGCTAAAGGCAGACCCCAGCCTGACGCCAAGTCCGGGAAAAACCCCCAAATCACCAAAAATCAACAAAATGTCACAATTTCAAAATGGGGGAAGAAAGACCGAGACGAGGTCAGCGACTCACCTAGGACGGTCAACATGGTCCCGGCCCCAAATATACCACACAGTGATACAGAGCAATGCAAAAACCTCCCACCTCATGGCAGGGGTCCTGTAGAGGTTCCAAGATGTGGTGATGGGTCGGAAGTGATGGGTTGGAAGTGTCCTGGTTGACAAAGCAGAATAGAGGTGATGAGCTGGACACAATAGGACAACAGTGATGGAATGGACACAACTGGATGGTGGTGCCAGGGGCCGGTACAGCAGGCGTGCCCCTGTGTCAGCCATGTGGAGCAACCAGGCCCTGCAGGCAAGAAATGCCCCAGGGGATCCTGGTGCCATGCACTGCTGCCTCCGGCTCCCCAGCTGCATTCTGATGAGGTGAACAAGGATGTTCAGTTCCAAGGACACAATCAGAAGGGACTTTGCAGATTTCAGAGGACCAGAACAGAGCATTCAGGCCATATCACCTTCTTTCTGTAAATCAGGAAAGGAGCATTTCAGTACATTTCAGTGTGGCTAGGCAGACCAAGGATATACTGCCATAGCCAAAACTGGATAAAGAAAACAAAGCCAACTGAAAAAATACAAAGGCTGGGAAGGGCCCAAGCTCCCGCTTACTGCTGAGGAAGACTGTAAGTGAACACAGAGCAACTTCCTGAGGATGATCAGTTCATTCCTGAGGTCTCACCAGGGAAATACCTGCAGTGACATACAGCTGCACAGAATCTCAAGCAGTGGTCCATGCCCAGCCTCACGTGTGGCCGAGCCCTGCTGCCTGCTGCAGGTCATGGAGTGCAGATGGTGTTTGTGCATCCTCCTCACCTCTCCTAAGGGATATCCAGTAGCTGTGCCATTGTTGCTCAAGGTCTTGGCTGAAGTCATGTCAACCTGCCACAGGCACCCACTGAATAATGTTCTTGCCTGTCGACCAGCTTTAGTGCAGCCCCTCCAATTCAGGCCTGTCTGTTTCGATGGCCTTACTCTCATTGATGTTGTTCTTCCAGTTCACTGGGCCCAGCTTTATCCCGTTGGTGCACCACTGCCCTGTCTCTGCTGCCCACATCCTCCTCAGGAGAGGAAAAGAAAATGTGAAGAGGATGTTGATGCCCAACCAGAGGTGCCAGAGTCAAGGCACTGGCTTAAAAATGAACCCACAAATATGCAAATGCCGTGGTTAGTTCAAGCAGTTATAGAAAGAGGCAGAGTTGGTGAATCTCCTGAGTCACCAGAAAATGAATGATGCATCAAAGATTTTGTGGTTGGAAGTACTTTCTGTTTCAAAGGTTTGGTTTGCCTCTCGGAAGGCTTAGGTGCAAGTGGTTGGTGCAAGAGACACAAACTCATTGGAACAGTCTGTGCAAAGTATGTAGCTGAAGCTGATGCCGTATACTGTGGATGAGCAGTTTCTGGGTATTTCTGAGACTTTCGTGGGGTTTCAGTTTCATTTTAGAGGAGTAAACTAAGGGGGCTTAGAAGTCCAGCTCTTTACCTCAGAGGGATGCATGTAAGAGAACTGGTACTGTGCTGATGTAGCAGTCGAGTGGTGGCAGCCCTCCAGCAGGGACTGGGCAGGTGGTCTCAGTGGGAGCAGGAGCAGATGAGGAGCTGTCGGCCCGGTGCATGCAGGAGACACTACAAATGGTGGATGCAGGATGGTAGGGAGGCAGACAGCTGGACCTGGGGTGCAGCCTGAGGGTGAAGAAGGACGCGGGCTCTGCAGCACAGGGCATGAATGAAGGTGGGACTTGTAAGACAGAGAGAGTAAAAACCACCAGCTGCTCCTTGCAGTGACAGGAGGTTTTTGTATCATTTCCTCATTGCTTTGCATCACCGTGCAGCAGTACTGCTGCTGTCGTAGCTACCACAGAAGTAGACAGCCTCATCCTCGGCTTGGACATCAGTGATGGTTAACGTGCCAGTGGAGCCGGATCGGGAACCGGAGAATCGTGAAGGGATGTTCGAGGGTCTGTTGGTGTTAGCATAGATCACAGTGACAGGGGCACTGCCAGGTGACTTCTGCTGGTGCCAGCCATAGCTGTAGCTACTCCCAGAGCAGCTGATCGTGACCGTTTCTCCCACGTTTTTTGTCAACTGGGACGGCGTCTGAGTCAGCGCTGCCTGCACCAGGGAACCTGGAGAGGGAGAGAGGGGAGAAAACAGAGATCAGCGATTGCCCGACGCGCACAGACCCCCCGTGCTCAAAGTCCCTGACCGAGCGCAACGAGTACCTGTGGTGTGGGCGAGCACCGCCAGCAGGAGAGGAGCCCAGGCCATGGCGCAATCCCAGCGGCTGTGTGTCCCCACGCAGATGGAGCTGTGCTGTGGACCTCGATGCCCTTTTATACCCGCGTCCTTCCGCGGCACGCCTCCCATGCAAATAACTCCCTGCGCTCCCAGCCGCGTCCTACGCCTCTCCCCACACCTCCCTGCCCACTCCTGGCCCGACCCCTGCACTGTGGCACTGTGGGGTTGGCCAGGCGTTGCAGCGGGGACACGTGGCAGCACCCTGGCCCACACCGGTCCCAGAGTGGGCCCAGCTGCTGTGGTACCAAAGTGCTGGGGAGACCCGGACTGGCGGGGCATGGTGGGAGCAGGCCATGGCTCCCTTCATAGAATCAGAGTATCACCAAGGTTGGAAAAGACCTTTAAGATCCTCTAGTCCAACCATACACTTATCACCAATATTTCCCACTAAACCACATCCCTCAGTACAACATCTAAGCGTTTCTTGAGCAGTGCTGCCTGCAGTGCTGACCCTGCCCCGTTTCACCCCTCAGACATTGAGGCTGTGCTCTGGGCAGGCTGGGTTTTAGCCGGTGGCAGTGTCTGGGCAGAAAAGGCCCTGGGGGCTGGCAGGACCCTCAGCATCAGTACAGCCAGCAAAGGGCTTGTGCTGCAAAGGAGGCCACCAGGGTCAGCAGGAGCCCTGAGGGTAGTGAAGGCCTCAGAGCATCGCTTATCCATGGGATTACTGCTTTGGGGCAGGAATGAAACAGAGCTGAGTAGAGTTATCCAACGGTAGCACCACTGTCAACAGGCAAAGACTGAAATACAGGGAACCACAGGAACATAGAACGATTTGGACTGAGAAGGACCTCAAAGCCCACTCAGTTCCAAGCCATGCCACAGGCACGGACACCTCTCACCAAAACAGGCTACCCAGAGCTCATCCAGTCTGGCCTTGGGCCCAGCTGGGAAGGAAGCATCCAATACTTCTCCAGGCAACCTGTTACAGTGCTTCATTACCTCTGAGTGAAGAATTTCTTCTTTATAGCTAACCTAGGTCTACCTTCTTTCCACTTTAAACCATTTCTCCTTGTCACATCGCTACGGGACCTTGTACAAAGTCTCCCTCCGTCATTCTCATGAGCCCCCTTTAAGCACTGAAAGGCTGCAGGGAGGTTGCCCCAGAGCCTTCTCTTCTCCAGACCCAGCTCTCGCAGCCTTTCTTCGTAGGAGAGATGTTCCAGCCCACTGATCGTATTTGTTGAACACTGTTCAATAGAGCAAAACACTCGTTTTTGCTGCAAGGCTGATCAAACGTTGGAACACGTGTCCCAGATAGCTGTGAAGTCTCCATCCCTGGTGACCTTCACAACCTGACTGGGCAGGCCGTGGTCAGCCTTCAGCAGCTGCCCCAGCATGGAGCAGGATGGGCAGAGATCTCCAGTGGCCCCACCAGCTCCAGCCATTTGGGGCTTTCCCTATCCCCAACACCTGCACTTCTTCTTTCTTTCTCTGCTGATCTCTTGCCTGGGCTCGCACCCCTGGTGTCAGCCCAATCTCAATGACTTCCCTTCTCCCCAGGTCTCTGTCTCCCTGCACAACAGAGCCCTTGAGCCCAACACTGTGCTGGAATTCTCTATGACCATGGCTAGTGCTTCTTTCTTTGCCACAGCAGTAATAAACAGCCTTGCCTTGAGCCCTTGTGAAGGTTAATGTGACCACAGAGTCAGTCAGGTTGATGCCTGGGTGATGAGCTGAGCTGAGCCCTGCAGCACTGTTCATGCACAGGGTACTGCCCCTACCCCAGGCAGGTGCTGCTTAAGCCAAAAGCCCCCACTGCCACCTATGCCTGCAGGTCATTCCAGGCACTTGCACGTGCCCATGTCTGCCCTACTTAGGGGCCATTGAGTATTTATGAACCAGAGTTGCCCAGGGTCCAGCTTTTGGCAACCTCCAGGAGGAAGAAACCAGCATGAAGCAGAAGCAACCCTGCAACAGCAACACAGGAAGGCAAGAAGGGTGGGCAGCAGGAGATGGGGGCCAGGGGCTATGTGTATCGCAGGGCAGGGACAGGGCTGCTGGGACCCTCCCCTCCCTGAGTGGTAGGCAAAGTTCTGAGGCTCTATAGGAGGGCGCCTGGCATAGCCACAGTGCTGGGTCATCCTGGGACTTGTGTCACCAGAATAATGGCACAGCAGAGGCTGCAGGCTGCTCCCTGAGATTTCAGGGCCGTGTACCCTTCTCCATTGCTCTGTGTCACTATGGCACCAGTACCACTGCTGTCTTCATTCCCACAGTAATAGACAGCCTCATCCTCAGCTTGGACCCCAGTGATGGTTAATGTGGCAGTGGAGCCAGATTTGGAACCAGAGAATCATGAAGGGATGTTTGAGGGTCTCTCATCATCGTAGGAGATCACAGTGACAGGGGCACTGCCATGTGACACGCTACAATATAACAACCAGCCATAGTTGTTGATAACCAGATTGAGATTATTATAGATGTGTCTTGATATTCCACATGTGACTGTGCACTGGGTCTCATCCCACAGCCTCGGAAGGGCTGTGTGTGTCGGGTAATTGCTGAGCTCCATTTTCTCCCCTCTCTCCCTCTCCCGGTTCCCTGGTGCAGGCAGCGCTGACTCAGCAAGCCTCAGTGTCAGCAAACCTGGTAGGAACCATCAGGCTCACCTGCTCTGGGGGTTATAGCAACGACTAGGGCTGTCACTGACAGACACCTGGCAGTGCCCCTGTCACTGTGATCTACGATAGCAGCAACAGACTGTGATGATGAGAGACCCTCAAACATCCCTTCACGATTCTCTGGTTCTGGATCCAGCTCCACAGGCACGTTAACCATCACTGGGGTCCAAGCTGAAGATGTAGCTGTCTATTACTGTGGTGGCTGGGACAGCAGCATCTCAGCAACAATGCCACTGCCAGGTTTATGCTGCTGTAAAACGTAAACATAATGTCTGTTAACCATGGATAAAGGTGGGAGCCCTCACTGTCACTTGTGCCTTCAAGTCTCCTGGGACACCCACATGGGAACAGTGGAGACTGACACCTGCTCCCTGTGATGCTGTAGTGGAAATGCTGAGCCACAGCCTGAAACAATTGAGCACCTGGTGGGAAGGCAAGGCCAATCCAGAGGGGCTCAGCTGCATGCAATGTACCTGAGTGACTGGAAGTGGTGGAACCAGGATGCACCTCTTCCCAGACCTCATTTAAGGGTTGGCAGTGGAGGTGCGAGTATCTTGCTAGAGATTCTTATGCACCTGGGGCCTTCTAAAGGTGAGCAGTTTTTCTTTCTTTGCTTTTGTGTCTGTGGCTGCTGTATCTGGACTTGTTCTTGTTTGCTGTAGTCTAGGTCTGTGCACCTCTGCTATTATTGCTTACTTTTCATCATCTTATAACCTTACAGGTGTATGAAGGATTACGTGTCATTCTCCACTGCTCCGTGTCACTGCAATACCAACATAGCTGCTGTCTATGCTCCCACAGTAATAGTCAGCCTTGCCCTCAGCCTGGACCCCAGTGATGGTTAATGTGGCTGTGGAGCCAGAGTAGGAACCAGAGAATCGTGAAGGGATGTTTGCGGGTCTGTTGGTGTTTCCATAGATCACAGTGACAGGGGCACTGCCAGGTGACTTCTGCTGGTGCCAGCTATAGCTGTAGCTACTTCCAGAGCAGGTGATCATAAACTCTTATTGAATGATTTGGTTGGAAGGGACCTTTTAAGACCATTGAGTTCCAACTATAGGCAGGGTCACCTCCCACTGTAACAGGTTGGTTCCAGCCACGGTGCAATTCCTATAGCTGTGCCTCCCCATGTTGGCAGGGCTATGCCATGGGCCACGATTCATTCTTAAACTCCCTTATGCCTGCAGTATGGGCCCCTATGATCACTATCAGCTCTTATTGCAGTGCTCTCCCTGCTCACTACACTGTTTTCCTTGGCTCACAGGAGGCTGATCATGGTTAGCTATCACTGGAGTCCATGCTGGGGAACAGTGACACAGGAAGATGGGAAAATGAGCTACAAACCTGCGTTTAAAATGGAAGATTTCTGTACTTCCTGATTTATGGTTGATCAAGGCTGTGGGGCTGAGACAGATTTGCCTTCTCAGCATGGCCATGTTTGTAAATGCCCTCCTCTATGTATCTAGATGTATGAGAGGTTACTCTGGCACTCAGACACATTTTGTAACCATCCGTGTAAAGACACAGTGTTTTGTCATCCCCAGCCCTGCTCCATGGCAATGCCTCTGGGCTGGGCTCTCATCCTTTGGGTCTGTGACCATGGCTGAAAACCCTTCTCCTTTAATGGTTGTGTTCCCTGTCCCACTGCTGCCTGGGAGGGCTGTGTATGTCAGGCACTTGTTAAGCCCATTCTCTCTCCTCTCCAGGTTCCCTGGTGCAGGCAGCGCTGACTCAGCCAGCCTCAGTGTCAGCAAACCTGGGTTAAAGCCCCAAGATCAGCTGCTCTGGGGGTAGTGGCAGCTATGGCTGGTACCAGCAGAAGTCACCTGGCAGTGCCCCTGTCACTGTGATCTATGGTAGCAGTGGCAGACCCTCGAACATCCCTACACGATTCTCTGGTTCCCGATCCGGCTCCACAGGCACGTTAACCATCACTGATGTCCGAGCTGAGGACAAGGCTGTGTATTTCTGTGGGAACTACGAAGGCAGTGGTGCTGGTATGGAGAGATGTTGCAGTGACTAAATGGGAGTCTTAAAAAGTGCCAGCAGCAGTGGGACAGGGCCCATTGCCTAAAGGCCCCAGCTGGGCACAGCGGGTCTTCCTAGGGCACCAGAGCTGTAGGTCAGCACTGCCTGCAGGAGGGTGGCACAGGCCATAGTGTGATCTCAACAGCTGCACGTCGTCATGCTAATGGGTCTATGCTTTGGACTTCAACTCCTTATACCCTGGTCTGCCCACAATACAGCCCACTCATGCAGAACCTGCCCTCACAGTCACTGGGAGCTCTCATCCCAGTGCTCCCACTGCTCAATGCTGCCATTTCACTGGACTCCCAAAGACCAATTGTGGTTAGTTGGCACTAAAGTCAGAAGATGAGGCTGTGGTGGCTAGGACAGCAGCACCAATGCTGGTATAGAGACAGAGGAAGATGCAGAACTGAGTTGCAGACTTGAGTTAAAAAAGGAGGTTTTCTTTACTTGCTGACTTAAGGATGAACAGGACTGTGGGGCTGAGGCAGGTTTCTGTCTGCTCTGCATGGCTGTGTTTTTGAATACCCCTTTCTTTTATACCTTGTTGCATAGGAAATGATCCTCCTGGTTCCTGTTCCTACTGTGGCACAGCATCATTTCCCTGCTGCTGGCAGCCCTGTTTTTCTGCTGCTGGAGCTGCCTCCATACTAATATGTTCTGGTCTGGGCTCAGTACCTGCAATGTGCAACCACCATCAGAGTGGAAAGGACATCAGACACAGCCACGGATGTTTCGGAAGATCAGAGCTCATCACAGAGCATCCCAGCATGGAGGCAGCTCCAGCAAAGTCAGTCAAAGGCATCAGACACTACAGGCAGGGGCTGGGCATGAGGCAGTGCTGTGTATCTCACTGGGATGTGTTCAGGACACCTTGCTATGGAGCCAGATGTGGTACCAGAGAATCGTGAAGGGATGTTTGAGGGTCTCTTGGTGTTTTCATAGATCACAGTGACAGGGGCACTGCCAAGTGACTTCTGCTGGTACCAGCCATAATAGCTGCTGCTACCCCCAGAGCAGGTGATCTTGACTGTTTCTCCCAGGTTTGCTGACACTGAGGCTGGCTGAGTCAGTGCTGCCCGCACCAGAGAACTGGGAGAGGAAAGGGGGGTTATTGTGGAGTTATTAAAGATTAAAGTGTCAGTGACATTGTCGGGTGTCTTCTGCTTGTACCACTCATAGTTGCTGTAAACCATGGAGAAGAAGTTGGTGTTTGAGTCTGTGTGTGCCTGTGTGCTCGGGGAGGAGAAGGGCTGTGTGTGTCAGATGCTGACTGAGCCCCATTTTTCTCCCCTTTCCAGGTTCCCTGGTGCAGGCAGCGCTGAGTCAACAGCTGGCCTTGTTAACAGAGAACCTGGGATAAACTGCCAGGATTACATGCTCTGGGGGTAGCTGGGGCTATGGCTGGTTCCAGCAGAAGTCACCTGGCAGTGCCCCTGTCACTGTGATCTATGGTAGCAGCAACAGACCCTCAAACATCCCTTCACGATTCTCCGGTTCCCAATCCGGCTCCACTGGCACATTAACCATCACTGGGGTCCAAGCCGAGGACGAGGCTGTCTACTTCTGTGGGAACTACGACAGCAGCAGTACTGGTTATGGTAGTGATGGCGGCACTGTGGGATTTTCTCCCCTCCTCCTTGTTGCTGCCCATTTCCCAGCATGGGCAGAGCTCTTGAGGGCAGTCAGTTCTGCCCTCTGGGTCACAGCTGTTGTGGTGCTGCCTTTGCAGAGCCCCCATCATATTCCTGTCCTGGTGGGGCCTATGACAACAGCTTTGTAGGTATAGAGACACAGGGAGACATGGCAGTGATGTGATGGCTAGAGCTAAAAATGGCAGGTTTCTGTCTGTCTCCATTATGGCTGTGATTGAGGTCTCTTCTTTCTGTGGTGCTTCCTGTCCCACGCTGCTGAATGGACAGTGTGTGCTGGGGAAATGTGGGGCAACATGTCCAGAGGAGTGGCTTGGGGCAGCACCCACTGTTCTGGTTAGAAGGAGCAGAGGGCACTGGTAGGGGTCTTGCTGGGAGAGCTGGCACTAGTAGGTATAGTGGATGCCCCAGATGGAAGAGAGGGACACAGCTATGGCCACTTCTGATGAGAGGTGTCCAGAGCAGAGCAGCACATCCCAGTGTCTGAGACATCTCCTGTGCTCTGTGCCGTGGCCATGCAGATGGAACAGGAAACTGCTACAGTCACAGTTCTGCATGACTGAAAGGAAGATGGGCAGAAAACAGTCTTATTAAAAAGAACTGACATAACAACTTATCATTGTCACCATACAGCACTGGAGCAGCATTCCCAGCTCCCACACAGTCTCATCCTTGGCTTGGACTCCAGTTTATGTGCCTGGAACTGGAGAAATGTGAAGGGATGTTTGAGGGTTTGTGTATCACCTCTGTGTCGCTGTGGTACCAGTACTGCTGCTGTCGTAGCTACCACAGTAATAGTCAGCCTCGTCCCCGGCTTGGACATCAGTGATGGTTAACGTGCCAGTGGAGCCGGATGCAGAACCGGAGAATCGTGAAGGGATGTTCGAGGGTCTCTTGTCGTTGTTATAGATCACAGTGACAGGGGCACTGCCAGGTGACTTCTGCTGGTGCCAGCCATAAGCATAGCCACTGCTACCCCCAGAGCAGGTGATCTTGACAGTGTCTCCCAGGTTTGCTGATGCAGTCTGGTTGAGTCAGTGCTGCCTGCACCAGGGAACCAGGAGAGGAGAAAAGAAGGAGCTCAGAGAGTGCCCAAAACACACATCCCTGGCAGCCATGGCATGAGGAACACCACCATTGCAGAAGAGACCTCACCTACATCCATGCCCATCCAGAAGCAGGAGGCAAGTGATCACAAACTGCTGAGGCAAGTGTTGGGTCAGCTGTGGGAGCACAGGTGAGGGTAATTCAGGTGTGCTCCCAGAAGGGGTGGAGCTTGACTTCACCTCCTCTAGACCTCATTTAAGGACTGACTGGCACTAAGGCAGCATCTCTTGGATATCTCTCCTCTGTGGAGATTGCCTCAGCATTTTCCAGCCAGACTGAAGGCTTCTATACTGGTGAGTTTTTTCTATAGATAACCTTTTGGATATTTATCACCACTCTTCTTGTATTATTTTATTATTTATTATTGTATTATTTATTTATTATATATAATATAATATATAAATATATATTTAGTTATTATTGTATTATTACCATCTTTGCATTATTTTCACCTTACACAGAGGCACTGCCAGGTGACTTCTGCTGGAACCAGCCACAAATAATAACTTCCAACATAGCTGCTACCCCCAGAACAGGTGATCCTGGCCATTTCTCTTGGCTTTGCTGACACTGAGGCTGGCTGAGTGATGCCTGCACCAGGGAACCTGGGCATGGACAAGAAAAGGACAATGGGATCTATACCCTGTATGGCCCTCATTCCTAGAATGTAATTTGGGGTGACAGTCGGGTCCTGGCCATTCAGACTGGACAAGGGCCTCCCGAATTCCCACAGCAGTAACATAAGTCACAATTCCCAAAGCCCAGGGCCCAAGGAAGATGGACTGAAAACTTTACTATGATATGGCTTCTGTTTTATGTTCTTACTACACATTGTCAAAATATAACATTGCTGCTGCTGTTCAGTCTCCACAGTAATATTCAGCCTTGTCCTCAGCTTGGATTCCAGTGACAGTTAGTTTGTGCATGGAGCCAGATGTGGAACTGGAGAATCTTGAAGGGATGTTCGAGGGTCTGTTGGTGTCACGATGGACCACAGTCACAGCACCACTGCCAGGTTTCTCCTGGAACCAGCCCTACTCAAGGCTATTCCCAGGGTGACCAATACCTGGTCTTATAGCAGGGCCCTGAGCAGTGCCTGCAGGAGTAGAAATGCAGTGAACCCCTGAGACCTGGTGTACACAGTGATGGAGAGCAGGAGGAAGGAAGGGAGATTCTAGAGCTGGGCTGAGAGGAAGCAGGAGGGAAAAAAACAACCTCATTGCCTAGGGAGTCTGTGCTATCTTCAGGCCACCACTCCTGTCATTGCCACCGCAGTAATGGGCAGTGCTGTCCTCAGCTTGGACCACGGTGATAGTTAATGTGATAGTTCATGTGTGTGGGCCTGGACTGGGCCCCAAGGAATTGTAAGAGAATACCTGTGGGTCTACCTGTGTTAGCGTGGATCCCAGGGGCACTGCCAGATATCCTCTGCTGGTACAAGCCATGGATGTTGTTAATCCTGGAGCAGATGTGGGTTTCCTGCTGTCCCATGTGCGTCTGTGTGTTCAGCAGCCTCATCCCACCCTCAAACAAGGAGGCTGTGCATGTCAGGTGCTCACTGAGCCCCCTTTCCTGTCCCTCTGCAGGTTCCCTGGTGCAGGCAGCACTGACTCAGCCAGCCTCTGTGTCAGCAAACCTGGGAGCCACTGTCAGGGTCACCTGTTTCAGAAGCAGTGACAGCTATGGCTGGTTCCAGCAGAAGTCACCTGGCAGTGCCCCTGTCACTGTGATCCACAGCAACAACAAAAGACCCTCGAACATCCCTTCACGATTCTCCGGTTCCAAATCCGGCTCCACTGCCACGTTAACCATCAATGGGGTCCAAGCCGAGGACGAGGCTGACTATTTCTGTGGGGGCTTAGACAGCAGCACTGATGCTGGTATAGTATCACTGGGAGATGAGGAACTGACACATTGATGTGGGTTAAAAGTTGAGGTTTTTCACTCTTGCTGGCTTATGACTGAGCCGGCCTATGAAGCTGAGGCAGACTTATGTCTTCTCTGCATGGCCACATTTGTAAACACCTTCCTCAGCATACTGAGCTGTATGGAAGGTTACTCTGGGTTCTGTTGCATCAAACCTGTCCCTGAAAAGGCACAGCTCTGTGTCATCCCCAGCCCTGCTCCACAATGCTACTCCAAGCCCCATCTTCCCACTGCTGGTTGCTGCCTCTGTACTGAGCTGTTCTGGTCTGGGCTCTTTTCCTATGATGTGCCACCTCCATCAGAGCAGAAAAGACCTCAGTCACAGCTGTGGGTATTTTGGAGGACAAGAACTCAGCACAGAGGCAGCTCCAGTGGAAGTTAGACAAAGGCATCAGCTGCTACAGGCAGGGGCTGGGTGTGAGGCAGTGCTGTGCATCTCGTTGGGATGTGTTCAGGACACCATGCACAGCCTCACACATTGCAGGACAGAGAGGGCAGGGCCCCAGCCAGGTCTTATGTGTCCTTTCAGCTGGTTTCAATGTCCTGAGCTGGGGACAGTGCAGCTCTTCTGTATGTCTCATGCCTGCACACATCCATCTACTCCCTGTCCCAGTAAACTCTTGTGGGCGCAGCCCATTAGCCTCTGCCTTGCATGCAGCCACTCCATGGGGGGCATGAGTCCTCACCCTTGTCCCAGCATCAGCCTGGATTCTGGAGTTGGGGATGAGAATGGGGGTAAGCTGAGGCTGCCGAGCAGCACACTGCAGCTCTGAAGATGGAGTTGGGGCAAAGACTCAGGCCAGAGGCTGCCCAAATCACTGCAAAGGCTGTGGATGCCTGCCCATACCCACAGAGAGCATAAAGCTGTGGTACTGAGCAAGCAGAGACAGACCCAAGACAAACAGCAGAGAGTCCAAGGGAGGGCCACCAACATGCTGCAGGGACACACAGAGGAGAACTGGTGCTGCACTGATGCACCAACAAGGTGGTGGTGTTCCTCCAGCAGGGACTGAACAGGTGCTCTCAGAGCTGGGACAGGTGAGGAACTGTTGCCTTAGTGCATGAAGGGGGTGCACAAAAGGTGGATGTAGGATGGCAGGGAGGCAGCCAGCAAGGCTGAGGGTACAGACTGGGAGCATGAAGATCAGGAGGGCCAGGGCCATGTAGCATGGGGCAGGGATGGAGGTGGGATCTGTAGGACAGAGGCACCTAAGAGTATTAACTTCTCCTTGCACTGGCAGGAGGTTTTTGAATCACCTCTGTGTTGCTGTGGTACCAGTACCGCTGCTGTCGTAGCTACCACAGAAATAGACACCCTCGTCCTCAGCTTGGACCCCAGTGATGGTTAACGTGCCAGTGGAGCCGGATTTGGAACCGGAGAATCGTGAAGGGATGTTCGAGGGTCTCTGGTTGTTGTTATAGATCAGAGCGACAGGGGCACTGCCAGGTGACTTCTGCTGGTGCCAGTCATAAGCATAGGTACTCCCAGAGCAGGTGATCTTGACAGTGTCTCCCAGGTTTGCTGATGCAGTCTGGCTGAGTCAGTGCTGCCTGCACCAGGGAACCAGGAGAGGAGAGAGGAGAAAAGAAGGAGCTCAGGGAGTGCCCAAAACACACATCCCTGGCAGCCATGGCATGAGGAACACCACCACTGCAGAAGAGACCTCACCTACATCCATGCCTGTCCAGAAGCAGGACGATGGGACTGCCAGCAGTAACAGGAAGCAAGTCTGAGAATGACACAGTAGTGTGACTTTGCAGGGACAGAGAGAAGTACCTTCTGTCCCCAGAATCTCCTCCTGCACCACAGTGTAGAAGAGGGAGGCCATTGCAAAGCACTTGCTGTGAGAAGGGACAGGAGCCTGCCTCAGCTGTACAGCCCAGCTTGGCAGTGAGACAGATGGGTAGAAAGCCTCCATTTTAAACACCTGTATGTGATGTTTTTTTTTTCTTTCCACATCTCTGTGTTACCATACCAGGATTACTGCTGCTGTCGTAGCCACCACAGTAATAGACAGCCTTGTCCTGTGCTTGGTCCCCGGTGATGGTTAATGTGTTTGTATAGCCAGATATGGAGCCAGAGAATCGTGAAGGGATGTTTGAGGGTCTTTTGTTGTTGCTATGGATCACAGTGACAGGGGCACTTCCAGGTGACTTCTGCTGGTACCAGCCATATTCATAGCTATCCCCAGAGCAGGCGATCCTGACAGTTCTCCCAGGTCTGGCTGAGTCAGTGCTGCCTGCACCAGGCAACCTGGAGAGGGAGAGAAGAGAGGGGAGAAAATGGGGCTCAACAAGCGCCCACTTTGCACAACCCTGCCCAAGCAGCACTGAGATTGTGAAGACCACCATCAGAGCAGAAGGGTCCTCAGCCACAGCTGTGGGTACATTGGAGGATGAGAGCCCAGCACAGAGGCAGCTCCAGCAGCAGGAGAATGGGGCTCACCGCAGCAACATGGAGCAGGGCTGAGGATGATATAGTGCTGTGCCTTTGCAAGGACAAGTATGATGTGGCTAAGTGTCGGAGTAACCTCCTATACATCTAGCTACACAGAGAAGGGTATTAACAATCAGTTCCCCATCTCCCTGTGCCATTCTACCAACATCAGTGCTGCTTCCCAAGCCATCACAGTAGTAGATAGACTTGTGCTCATTTTGGGTCCTAGCGATGGCATGGACCCTGTCCCACTGCTTTGCTGAGAGGGCAGCACTGGTCAGGCAATTAGGGAACCCATGTTCTCTCTTCTCCCTCTCCAGGTTCCCTGGTGCAGGCAGCGCTGACTCAGACAGATTCAATGTCAGCGAAACCCAGGGCCACTGTCACGATCACCTGCTCTGGGAGTAGCAACAGCTATGGCTGGTACCAGCAGAAGTCACCTGGCAGTGCCCCTGTCACTGTGATCTACTGGGACGACGAAAGACCCTCAAACATCCCTTCACGATTCTCCAGTTCCAAATCCGGCTCCACAGCCATATTTACTATCACTGGGGTCCAAGCCGAGGACGAGGCTGTCTATTACTGTAGGAACTACGACAGCAGTGCTGGTTATGGTTGTGGTGGCGGCACCATGGTGTGGAACTGGAGAATTGTAAAGGGATGTTCAAGGGTCTGTTGGTGTCACGATGGATCGCAGTCACAGCACCACTACCAGGTTTCTCCTGGAACCAGCCATACTCATGGTTATGCCCAGAGGGACCGATCCCTGGTCTTACTGCAGGGTCCTGGGCAATGCCTGCAGAAACAGAAATGCAGCAAAGCCCTGAGACCTGGTGTACGCAGTGATGGAGAACAGTAGGAAGGGGGGGAGGCTCTAGAGACACTCTAAGAAGAAGTGGAAGAGGAAAAAGAACCACTTTGACATGCGTGGTCTCAGTGCCTTGGGGATCAGTGCCATCTTCTGGCACTGGGTGTAACATGTCAGGCACTTGCTGAACTCCATTTTCTCCCCTCTCTCTTCCTCTCCAGGTTCCCTGGTGCAGGCAGCACTGACTCAGACAGAATGAGTCTCAGCAAACCCAGGGGTAACTGTCAAGATCACCTGCTCTGGGATTGACAATGCTTATGGCTGGTACCAGCAGAAGTCACCTGGCAGTGCCCCTGTCACTGTGATCTATGCTAACACTCTCAATCATCCCTTCAGTATTCTCCAGCTCCAGAGCCACATTAACCATCACTGGGGTCCAAGCTGAGGAGGTGGCTGTCTATTACTGTGGGAGCAAGGACAGCAGCATTCCTGCTTCTATAGTGACACAGTAATATGGGAGTTCTCTCTTTTGGCTGGTTCAGCTCATGGCGCTAAAGCAGATGCCTGTCCCCTCTGCAGGGCCATGGTTGTTCATGCTTTCCCTGCTGTATTTTTTTGTTGCAGGTGATTCTGGGGCCCATTTCTGTTGGAAGATACCTTCATGCTCACAAAATTGAACCATCAGCCTGTTCAAGCAAGACCCTTCAATGAACCATCTCTTCAGCCTATACTGCTGCTTTGGGTTGTTAAGTGCAGGCCCTGGCACTTGAATGTCAATGGGTTTGTCACAGCGCATCAATCTTGCCTATCCTGATCCGCCTACAAGGCCTTCCTACCCTCAAGCAGATCAATACAGAGATTACCTAGCAGTATTGTTTGTAATTTCACATTAAAACAAGGGGAGCCCTGGGGAATGCCTCTGGTGACAGCCTGCCAACTGGTTCAACTCCGCTGCACTATGACTGAACTCCATTTACTACAGCTGTCCCCACAAAGGGTTGGTATGCACTGTGCCTAGCCCTGCTCACTGAGGTTCTGCATTTTGGCCATGCAGAGTGGTGGCTGTAGGCATGATCCTGTGCCCTCCCTGTGGTTATGACTTTGCATGTTCACACTTCAATGTCCCAGGGCACTTCAGAAGTAGACATCACAGCTGCAATTTCCTATGTCACTATTCCAGCATCTCTGCTGTGGTAGCTCACACGTTAGACAGCCTTGTCCTTGGTAATGGTAACATTCTCTTGAAGCCAGATACAGAAACAGAATCATGGAGTGATGCCTGAAGTTCTCTTTCTGTTGCTATACCACATGGTGACGGAGGCACTGACTGAGGTACCAGCCACAACCACAGCCACTGCTGTCCCTGGAGTAGATTATCTTTATGGTTTCTCCAGAGTAACTGGGAGAGTAATCTTCCGTACACTGAGGTAGAACAGGAAAGATGTTCAAAGCCATGGCCATGCAGAGAGAAACTTACCTGAGCAACACAGCCCAGCATGTTCCTGAGGTACAAAGGCAGAAAACATCATTTTCCAATTTAGGGTTGTACCTCAATTTCACATCTCCCCCTGTCACTACCAGCATCAGTGCTGCTGTCTGCACTCCCACAGTAATACACAGCCTCGTCATCGGCTTGGACCCCAGTGATGGTTAATGTGCCAGTGGAGCCGGATTTGGAACCGGAGAATCGTGAAGGGATGTTTGAGGGTCTCTTGTCGTTGTAATAGATCACAGTGACAGGGGCACTGCCAGGTGACTTCTGCTGGTACCAGCCATAGTTGTTGTTAATCCAGGAGCAGATGTGGGTACCAGTGCCAACTGTTCCCTGCAATGACAGGAGGTATGTGTATCACATCTCCATTGCTCTGTGGCACCAGTACCATTGCTGTCTTCATTCCCACAGTAATAGACAGCTTTGTCCCCGGCTTGGACCCCAGTGATGGTTAACGTGGACATGGAGCCAGATTTGGAAACAGAATCATGAAGGGATGTTCAAGGGTCTTATGGCATTCAGGTAGATCACATAGAAATGAGCACTGCCACACGTCTTCTGCAGGTGCTGCCTTAACAGTAAATGCCATAGGTAGCCACTGCTCCCAGAGCAGGTGATCCTGACTGTTTATCCCAGGTGCAGTGACATCAAGGCCAGCTGAGTCAGCACTGCCTGCACCAGGGAACCTGGAGAAAATGGAGCTCAGCAAGTGCTGGGGCTCAGTCCCTCTGCTGTATGCTGAGGGCTGTCACACACTGAGCTCCCTTTTCTCTGCTCTCCCAGTTCCATGGTGCAGGCAGCGCTGACTCAACCAGCCTGTGTCAGCAAACCCATGAGAAACTGTCAGGATCACCTGCTCTGGGGGTAGCAGCTATGCTGGAAGTTATTATTATGGCTGGTACCAGCAGAAGTCACCTGGCAGTGCCCCTGTCACTGTGATCTATAGCAACACCAACAGACCCTCGAACATCCCTTCACGATTCTCCGGTTCCAAATCCGGCTCCACTGCCACATTAACCATCACTGGGGTCCAAGCCGAGGACGAGGCTGACTATTACTGTGTTAGCTGGGACGACAGCACTAGTGCTGTATGGCAATAATTAAATGGAGATCAAACATGAACTGTAGGAATATTTGCTGCCCTTCTTCCTCTATGTGCAGCATTACTGCAGTAGGCATGTTACTCTTACCTTCACATGGCCATGGCTATCAATGCACTCCCTTTCAGACCTCAGGGCACAGGAGACGTCTCAGACCCTGGGATGTGCTGCTCTGCTCTGGATAACTCTCATCAGAAGTGGACATAACTGCGTCCCTCTCTTCCATTTGGGGCATCCACTGTCCCTGCTAGTGCCAGCTCTCTTGACAAGACCCCTGCTGGTTCCTTCTGCTCCTTCTACCTGTGGGAACACCACCACAGGAAAAGAGATCTCAACAGAAGTCAGAATGGAGAAGGGTGGAAACCCATTATTTTTAGCTCTGGACTTCAATTCACCACCACATCTCCCCATGTCACTACACCAGCATTGCTGCTCTTACAGACACCACAGTAATAGTCACCCTCGTCCTCAGCTTGGACATCAGTGATGGTTAATGTGGCTGTGGAGCCAGATAGGGAACCGGAGAATCGTGAAGGGATGTTCGAGGGTCTGTTGGTGTCAGCATAGATCACAGTGACAGGGGCACTGCCAGGTGACTTCTGCTGGTGCCAGCCATACCAGTTGTTACTACCCCTGTAGCAGGTGATTTTGAGTTTCTCCTGGGTTCACTGACACTGAGGCAGCAGTGACTCAGCTGGCCTGCACCAGGGAACCTGGAGAGGGAGAGGAGAGAAAATGGGTCTCAGGGAGTGCCCAACACATACAGCCCTCTGCACACAACTGTGGGAAATGGAACGCCGCCATTAAAGGAGAAGAAACCTCAGCCATGGCCACTGGCACATTGGGGGATGAGAGCCCTGACCACAGAAACAGCACACAGACAGCTCCAGCAGGAGAATGGGGCTCACAGCAGCACCATGGAGCAAGGAGGTCATAGTGCTATACCTTTGTAGGGACATGTACAGTTTGGCTCAGGACCCAAAGGAACCTCCCATCCATCTAAACACAGTGGGAAGAACACTTTCAAACATGGCAAGATGGAGAAGATAGCCCCAGCCCCACTAATCCATAAGACAGAAAGTGCAAAACATCTCAACTTTTAACAAAGGTCTGTAACTCGGTTCCCCATCTCTTTGTGTCACTATTCCTCCACTTGCCCCCCAGAGATGGCTATCCATTCTACAGGCCAAGAAAATGAGTGCAGTAGGAGAACAGGAATGGGAGTTGCCACACACTATGGGGGCCAGCTTTGTATGGAGAGACTGTGCTGTGGGCAGGCTGGGGTTCAAGAGAGAGTGATGGTCTGCAGCACAGCCCTGTTGGTGTGGGAACACAAACAGCTGTTGTGATCACACCATTGTCGGAGTCCCTCTCCTAACAGTACTGAGCCGCAGCTAAGGTGAACTGGGCAGACTTACTGCACGCAGATGGGGATTTGGGGCATAGGGCCCAGTCCCACTGCTGTATGCTAAGGGCTAAGTGTGCCACGCACTCACTAAGCTCTGTTTTCTCCCCTCTCTCCTCTCCAGGTTCCCTGGTGCAGGCAGCGCTGACTCAACCAGCCTCAGTGTCAGTGAACCCAGGATAAGCTGTCAGGATCACCTGCTCTGGGGGTAGCAGCTATGCTGGAAGTTATTATTATGGCTGGCACCAGCAGAAGTCACCTGGCAGTGCCCCTGTCACTGTGATCTATGATAACACCAACAGACCCTCGAACATCCCTTCACGATTCTCCGGTTCCAAATCCGGCTCCACTGCCACATTAACCATCACTGATGTCCAAGCCGAGGATGAGGCTGACTATTACTGTGTTAGCTGGGACAGCAGCACTAGTGCTGTATGGCAATAATTAAATGGAGATCAAACATGAACTGTAGGAATATTTGCTGCCCTTCTTCCTCTATGTGCAGCATTACTGCAGTAGGCATGTTACTCTTACCTTCACGTGGCCATGGCTATCAATGCACTCCCTTTCAGACCTCAGGGCACAGGAGACGTCTCAGACCCTGGGATGTGCTGCTCTGCTCTGGATAACTCTCATCAGAAGTGGACATAACTGCATCCCTCTCTTCCATTTGGGGCATCCACTGTCCCTGCTAGTGCCAGCTCTCTTGACAAGACCCCTGCTGGTTCCTTCTGCTCCTTCTACCTGTGGGAACACCACCACAGGAAAAGAGATCTCAACAGAAGTCATAATGGAGAAGGGTGGAAACCCATTATTTTTTAGCTCTGGACTTCAATTCACCACCACATCTCCCCATGTCACTACACCAGCATTGCTGCTCTTACAGACACCACAGTAATAGTCACCCTCGTCCTCGGCTTGGACATCAGTGATGGTTAACGTGGCCGTGGAGCCAGATAGGGAACCGGAGAATCGTGAAGGGATGAATCGTGCTGCTCTGGGGGTAGCAGCAGCTATTATGGCTGGTACCAGCAGAAGTCACCTGGCAGTGCCCCTGTCACTGTGATCTATGATAACACCAAGAGACCCTCGAACATCCCTTCACGATTCTCCGGTTCCCTATCCGGCTCCACTGGCACATTAACCATCACTGGGGTCCAAGCCGAGGATGAGGCTGACTATTACTGTGGTGGCTACGACAGCAGCAGTAGTGCTGGTGTAGTGACATGGGGAGATGTGGGGGTGATGTACAGACTGCAATTCAAAACCATGGCTTTCTGCCCTTGTTGAACCAGGGCTGAGACAGAATCCAGTCCCTTCTGCCAGGCTGTACAAGTATGCATAAGTGTCCTCCCTTACCTTTTCATTCATTAAGCAATTCTTTGTCCAGTGCCCCATTATGCCTGTTCCTGCAAAGGCACAGCACTGCATTGTTCCCAGCCTCAATGCCTCTTACTGCAGGTGCCATCCATACCAGCTGCTACCTCCAGAGCAGGTGATCCTGACTGTTTCTCCTGGGTTCGCTGACACGATGCTGGCTGAGTCAGTGCTGCCTGCACCAGGGAACCTGGAGAGGAAAAAGAGGAGAAAACAGAGCTTAGTGAGTGCCCAACACACACAGCACTCACTGCCCAGCAGTGGAATGAAGAATACCACCATCAAAGAAGAAGAGACCACTGCCATTTTAGAGAATGAGAGCCCAGCCCAGAGCATCACAGCACAGAGGTAGCTTCAGCATCAGGAGGACAGGGTGGACAGTGTAACAAGGAGCGGGGCTGGGGATGACACAGTGCAGCAACTTCTCAGGGACAGACAGAAGTGTCCCCTGTCCTCAGAATCTCCTTATGCACAACAACACACAACAGGGAGACCATTCAGACAGTGCTTTGCAGAGGGGACAAGAATTCATCCCAGCTGTACAGCCCAGCTCAGCCACGAGATAAAAGGGCAGAAAACCTCCATTTTTAACCCCAATACATGTTTTTTTGTTTGTTTTTTGACATCTCCCTGTATCACCACACCAGGCTTACCACTGCTGTCCCTGCTGCTACAATAATAGACGGCCTCATCCTCAGATTGAATCCCCACAATGGTTGACATGCTCATGTCACCAGGACATGGAGGACTGTGAGAAGATGTCCCTTGGTGTTAGTAGGTCTGTTGGTGTCACCATAGATCACAGTGACAGATGCACTGCTTGGTGTCTTCTGCTGGTACCAGCCATAGTACCAGATGGCCTGTGGACTCAGGAGTCTTACCCATTGCCTAGTGGTGGCTCTGTATGTCAAGGACTCAATGAACTCCATTTTCTCCCCCTGTCCTCTCCCAGGTGCAGGCAGCACCTATCCCAGACACCGCAGTAATAGACAGCCTCATCCTTGGTTCAGACCCCAGTGAGGGTTAATATGTTTGTGGAGCCAGAAGTGGAACCAGAAAATTACAAAGAGATACCTGAGGGTCTCTTGGTGCTTTGATAGTCACAGTTCTGTATGACCAAAAGGAAGATGGGCAGAAAACAGTCTTATTAAAAAGAACTGACATAACAACTTACCATTGTCACCATACAGCACTGGAGCAGCATTCCCAGCTCCCACACACAGTCTCATCCTTGGCTTGGACTCCAGTTTATGTACCTGTGCAGCCTGCTGTGGAACTGGAGAATTGTGAAGGGATGTTTGAGGGTTTGTGTATCACCTCTGTGTCGCTGTGGTACCAGTACCGCTGCTGTCCCAGCTAACACAGTAATAGTCAGCCTCGTCCTCGGCTTGGACATCAGTGATGGTTAATGTGCCAGTGGAGCCGGATTTGGAACCGGAGAATCGTGAAGGGATGTTCGAGGGTCTCTTGTCGTTGTAATAGATCACAGTGACAGGGGCACTGCCAGGTGACTTCTGCTGGTGCCAGCCATAATAGCTGTTACTCCCAGAGCAGGTGATCCTGATGGTTCCACCCAGGTTTGCTAACAGCAAGGCCAGCTGAGTCAGCGCTGCCCGCACCAGGGAACCTGGAGAGGAGAGAGGGGAGAAAACGGAGCTCAGCAATTACCTGACACATACAGCCTACACCTGGGACAAGGAACACCACCACTGCAGAAAAGACCTCACCTACATCCATGAGCCAGCAGTGTGCCCTTGTGGCCAAAAAGGCCAATGGTATTCTGGGGTGCATTAAGAAGAGCGCTGACAGCAGGTTGAGGAAGGTGATCCTCCCCCTCTACTCTGCCCTGGTGAGGCCTCATCTGGAATACTGTGTCCAGTTCTGGGCTCCCCAGTACAAAAATGACAGGGACCTCTTGGAAAGAGTCCAGCGGAGGGCCACAAAGATGGTGAAGGGCCTGGAGCATCTCCCCTATGAAGAAAGGCTGAGTGAACTGGGGCTGTTTAGCCTTGAGAAAAGATGACTGAGAGGGGATCTGATCCAGGTTTATAAATACCTGAGATGTGGGGGGCAAAGAGGCGAGACCAGACTCCTTCCAGCAGTGTGTGGAGACAGGACAAGGGGAAACGGGCAGAAACCAGAGCATAGGAAGCTCTGCACAAATGTGCACAATAACTTCCTTACAGTGAGGGTGACGGAGCACTGGAACAGGCTGCCCAGAGGGATTGTGGACTCTCCTCTGGAGATATTCAAGACCCACCTGATGCCGAGCTGTGCGACCTGGTGTAGGGAACCTGCTTTGGTAGGGGGTTGGACTCGATGAGCTCTGGAGGTCCCTTCCAGCCCCTACCATTGTGTGACTCTATCCAGAAGTAGGAGGATGAGACTGCCAGGGGTAACACTGAGCAGGGCTGAGGCTGACACAGTGTTGTGACTAAGCAGGAACAGACAGAAGTGCCTTCTGTCCCCAGAATCTCCTGCACCACAAGGTACAAGAGGGAGGCCATTCACAGAGAATACTTTGCAGAAGGGACAAGAACCTGCCTCAGCTGCACAGCCCAGCTTGGCTGTGAGACAGATGTGCAGAAAGCCTCTATTTTTAGCCCCTATCGCTACCTTCTTTTTTTCCTCTCCACATCTCCTCATATCAGCAGACCAAGGTTACTGCTGCACCACAGTAACAGACAGCCTCACCCTTGGCTTGAGTCTCCATGACAGTTCATTTGTGCATGGAGCAGGATCTGGAACAAGAGAAGTATGAAGCAATGTGTGAGGGTCTCTTGCTGACCCCCTGTATCATAGCAACGAGGGCACTGCCAGGAGTCTTCTGCTGGGAGCAGCCATAGATGTTACTCCTGGAGCAGACGAAGTCCTGAGGTTTCATCTGGGACTGTGTGCTCAGAAGCGTTATCCCACTGCACTATGCTCAGCTCTGTGTGTCAGACACTTGCTGAGCCCCATTTTCTTTCCTCCCTCTCCATGTTCTCTGGCAGGGGCAATGCCGACTCAACCAGCCTCAGTGTCAGCAAAACCAGGATAAACTGTCAGGACCACCTGCTCTGGGGGTAGTGGCTATTACAGCTGGCACCAGCAGAAGTCACCTGGCAGTGCCCCTGTCACTGTGATCCATAGCAGCACCAACAGACCCTCGAACATCCCTTCACGATTCTCCGGTTCCAAATCTGGCTCCACTGCCACATTAACCATCACTGATGTCCAAGCCGAGGACGAGGCTGACTATTACTGTGCAAACTGGGACAGCAGCACTAGTGCTGTAAGGGGTAACAGTGATTAATTGGAGGCGAGATAAAACTTAGAACTGTAGGAAGTTTAAGGGGGGAGGGATTAAGATGGAGTAATGATCTGCAGCAGAGCCCCATTAGGATGGGGACACAGAGCCATGGGTATTGTATCATGGCCTGGGTCCCTCTCCTGGCAGTACTTGCCCACAGCTTCAGTGCCCCAGGCAGACTTACTGTACACAGCCAGGGACTTTGGGCCCTTAAAGGGACAGACAGAAATACCCCCTTTCCCAGAGTCTGCTCATGCACAACAACACACAACAGACCATTCAGACAGTGCTTTGCAGAGGGGACAGGAATTCATCTCACCATTCAGCCCAGCTCAGCCATGAGAAAAGAGCAGAAAACCTCCATTTTTAACCCCCATACATGTTTTGACATCTCCCTGTGTCACACCAGGCTTACCACTGCTGTCCCTGCTGCTACAGTAATAGATGGCCACATCTTCAGCTTGAATCCCCACAATGGTTAACATGGTCACAAAGCTGCACCACGACATGGAGGACTGTGAGAAGATGTCCCGTGGTGTTGGTGGGGCTGCTGGCATCAGAACAGAACCACAGTAATAGACACTCTTGTCCTTGGTTTGGACCCCAGTGATGGTTAACATGTTTGTGAAGCCAGATGTGGAACCAGAAAAGTATAAAAAGGAACCTGAAGGTCTATTGTTGTTTTGATAGATCACAGTGACAGGGGCACTGCCAGGTGACTTCTGCTGGTACCAGCCATAGTTGCTGTTACTACTCCCAGAGCTGCTGCACATGTCAATTTCTCTGCACTTTAGCACTGTAAAGCACCACCACAGCCACAAGCAATAGCCGAGGGCTAGCAGAAACACTTCACCAGCCTTCATTGCAAAGCATTTGCACAAGCACTACCTTCTTCTTCACAACAGCAGTGGCACCACCTGCCATTCACAGCATTCCCCAGCCCTGCTTCTCCCTCCAAGCCCACCAGCCAGCCCCCAGGCTATTCAGCTGGCCTTACATCCCACAGAACTACACCAGCTTCCCTCAGCTCAACACAAGCACACTGGCCAGGAAGAGGCTGGAGGCAGCAGGAGGTCAAGTGCCACAGTCAGTGCTGTTAAGAGTCCATTGAGCATCTCTGATAAATCCAGAGAGGTTTCAGTGGTACACACTGGGAAGCAAAAGCTCCCTTCCAGCCCACTGAGGCTGAATTCCTGTCTTCAATTAACAAGCAATTAATAGGATCCAGAAACATGAAAATACCGTTTTATTCTACGCGCATCTTACAGAGGAGGTTAAATTCCAAGCTACCACTAGCTGCAGCTCCACAAGTCAGGAACAACACAGCACCTCGTTCTTGGACACAGGTTATATATACATATATTTAATAAACCAATTTCTGTTGATCGGTTTCTCCTGCTCCATGCCCTAGTTGGGAACTTCACAAGCTCACAGTCAAGTGTTGCTACCGATTTACGACCCAAAACACCGCTGCAGCAGCAGCACCCCCACGTGGCTGGATTCAGCTTTAACGAGAAGGAATGCGAGGTGGTGAGAAGCCAGCAAGGAGATTCAAACGTATTGGTATTTCTACTTGCACATCGCCCTCAGTTAACTGGCATACATAGGTCACAGCTGTGGAAGCCTGAATATCCATCACAGCAAATGACATATCAGTGCCAGGCTGTCCTGGCCAGCTCATAAGGTAACCAAAACCTTATGAACAGAGAGAGCTAGGCTGCGTTCTCTGAGGAAGGGAGTGATGTCCTGCATGGCCATCTAACTCATCAGTGCTCTGCAGCACATGGGCTGCACTCTTAAGGGTAGACACACATATCTGAAGCAGTGTATTTAAGCTAAGCTGCATTGGGCAGTTCAAAGCTCATTGTACTCACATTTCTAGAGCAGCGTAGGCCCCTGCAGCTGATCCTGGGTTGATCAGGAACACTGAAGGACTTCCCAGGTTTCAGTGGGACAATTACAGCTAACAAGATAAAGGGCTGAGGAATTAACAGCTGCAAGAACATTAGCTCAGAGTTCCCCTTAACAACATGGATGTCCCCAGCAAAGGCCTAGAGATAGCCATGGCTCTGCTTGGTGCAGAGGTTTCCTGTGCACAAAACGTGCTGAATCTTCCCTGGAAGCAGGAGGCTCCTGAACTCTGCTGGCAGACCAGTGCATCGGTGTGGGATGTGCAGGTCTCCACCCCCAACAGGCACAAAGAGCCCACAGTGCAGCCTCAGACTGCTCCTACCAGCTCACACCATGGGCCCTCACCAACCAGAAACACCAAAGGACAGACAGTGAGCAGCACACCAACCACCACTGAAAGAACGGCCCCGAGGTACCACACCAACCCAGCAGGGTGAGGCGCCACAAAATGGCAGTTCGGGGGGTGAAAGGCAGGAAGAGCAAACAGCTGAGGGCACATCTTTATTACGTTTATTGTACGTATTACATATATTACCGTTATTAAACCACGCCAGAGGCTCGGCCTGCAGGTAGGCCTTGTCCTTTCCTTCCACAGCTGCCATTCTGTCTGCTGAGAGCATCGTGCCGTATTTGCATGGGGTGAGCCAGCTGGGTTTGCTCCCTGCTTCTACAGCCAGGTGATGGTGAGGGGCAGCGAGCAGAAATAGCGACCATTGTCTTCCTCCTGGGCAGCTGCAATGATGAGGATGCAGGCATTGCGGGCAAGGTCTTTGGTAGCAGAGAAGCGGTCAGGAATGCTGGCGGGCTTGTGCTTGTCGTGCTCCGAGTTGTAGTAGAGCAGGTAGCTCAGGGCCTGCCCCGGGAGCTGCTGGTACCAGGTGATGCCGAAACTGCTGATGTTGTACTGGGGGCTGAGGACACAGGACAGCCGGGCGGTCTCCCCAGGCAGCACCTTGATGGCAGCTGGCTGGGTCAGCAGTGACTGGGCCCTGCAGGCTGTGCACACCAGGGATGTGGTTACTGATGTGGAGCTGTGTCCTGACACACCAACCCCACAACATTCCCATACCCCCATGGGAACATTCCCCATCGCCCAGACCCACCACTCACTACATGCTTGGAACAAACGGCCCTTCTTGGCTGATGGTCCCCTGTGCAAAGCTCAGTCCTGCCCGCCATCCCCAGTGTCAGTGCAGCTATGCTGCTGATCTTACCTGACCCTACTGTCCCCACCAGCAGCAGAAGCATGAAGCCCAGGACCATGGTAGGATCCAGGAGCAGAGGAAGGGAGGTTGTTTTGAGACAGAGTGCAGCGCTGCATAAGCCAGGGCTGCTGTACGTGCTGCTGGTGAGGCATATGTAAATGACACAAGGGACTGGGGACTCCAGCTCACTGTATTGCTCCATTTGCTGCAACAGAGCTTTAGCAGCAGGGCTCTAATCAATGGGGCAAGGGTCCAGCATCTGCACCTTCACTTCCAGTCACATCTTTGCACACACAGCCTGCCCCAACAACAGGGTACAGAGTGGGGTCACCACTGAAACCTGATCAGCCCACCTGAGGGACATGGTTTGGGCTTGGGATGCTGCACAACTGGTGCCCAGTGCAGAAGGACCGCAGACTGGTAAAGCAAAAAGCTGCCGGAGTCAACAAGCACGAAGCCCCTTCTGTCTGTAACACTACCACAGTGCAAGCAGCCTCTGCAGCCCAGCTCCCAAGGCATCTCTAGGCCTGGTAGATGACTGCAAGTTCCCAACATAACTGGCCCCTATTATCCTCTGTCTGCAAGGGAAAATGGAGCCATGAGATCTGGCACTGCGTCTTTGGTCCTAGAGATGGACAGGTATGGCAGCACAAGCCAGACACTACGGTGACACGCTGCAGTGCTCTCAACAAGGGCTCACGTGCCAACGGCTTATCTATTTTTTTCACCTTCTCTATCAGTTGGTCTAACAAAAGCAATGACTTCCCTCTACGTGACCTTGACCAATTTTCTGTGACAGTCTCCCCAGGGAGGACTGAGTGCAAAACAAGAGTGAAAAGTGATGGCTGAGGCTCCTCAAGGCCAATATAACATGACCACCTCAAAGCACGGTGTGTCTGCAGCACAGGAGGCAGCAGGGTAGCGGAGTCAAGGCAGGGTTTTTCTGGATGCATCCCACAAGGAACAGAAATATCCAACTGGTTATGAAACACCCCACTGAGAGCAGCAGCCTCATCAGCATGGGCACCGAGCGCTGTGGTGCTCTGCCACAGTCAGCACAGATCAGAGAGAATCATGAGTTGGCAGAGGAAACCCAAATACCACCTTACACAAAAACCAGCACAACCATCTTGATGTGATTTCATCAACCACAGAGAGATCTGATCACAAAACCAAGGTCACAACAATACAGGCTTATTTTGGAAGGCCTTCGCCTCTTCTGCCTTGTGCCGTGCATCAGCTGAGCCCAGAGGCACTGACTGATGCAGCACCACAGCTGCCCAAGCAGCCCCTGATCTGGCAAGGACAGTGAGAATCGGTGCTTTATTCTCTGCTCCAGAATTCCGCACATTCTTGAGGGAACAGCAGTAAGAGCAGAGACAACAGCACCTCCCTCCCTCAGCAAGAAAAGCTGCCATGTAGGCGTTGCTGCACCCCGAAAAGCAGCCGAGCATCTCGTCCATGGGAGGAGGATGTGGCTGTGTCTGGCAGGTGGTAACAGCCCCAGAGGGTGATGCAAAAGTTAGTCTGAGCCAGGCTAGATGCACAGCATCCAAATGGCAGCTCCACCAGCAGCCAAAACAGCCGGGTACAGCAGAAACGGAACACATACTCACAGGGTTTTTAATTGAACAGGAGAAACAAACACTGAAGGAGAGAGGAGTTTGCTAGAGACCTCTGCATGATACACAACGGAGAAGAATATCCACAGTGCCACGAACACAGCATGTGCAGCACAGCTCCCTTTGTCGTGTCAGGCCCTTTTGGGCTGTCATCTCTGCCCCACATCCTCCACTGCAGGGTTCCTTCCTGGGAAAGTGAGGAGCTGTGAACAAACAAAACAGCCTTCATTACCCCATGGCAGCAGAGGAGCCTCACATCTGCTGCTGTCCTGCATGCCAGGCAGGAGCATGGCCACAGCTTCCTCCCCAAGGCTCCTGGCCACCAGCTCCTGTACCACTGCAGTGGGGAATCAGCAATGCCTGAGCTTTGCCCAGCTGCCTCCAGAGCTCTGTGATGCCTGGGGCCACACTCACACTGTACTCCGTGCTTCCAGTGCTGACGTAGATGGCTTCCCTGCTTGTGGTCTCCAAAGGCCCGCAGAGGGGATGCGGTCTGTCTGCCACGGTGTTCTGTCTCCTCAGCTGGACATGACGCCTGTCTGAGACAGAGCAGAGAGGATACACAGCCCTGCAGAGCAGCCCATGCTGAAATAGCACAAAAGATGAGTTACGCTGCAGCCTCTGCTTACAGATCACAGTGTTTTCTTCCTGACAGTTTTTTCCCCACTATAATGACCCTTACAGTCCAAGGGCATTTCCTTTGGCTGAATCCTGCATCACGCATATACTGCCAATAGACATTTTACCAGGGCTTGGAGAAGCCTTCAGCCTCCTGCCGCACTCCTCGGGGTGACAGCACAGGGAAGCTGTGACCTGATGTAGCACCACCCAGATGACTCAAAGCTGATGCCAGTGCCCCACACCTGGCTGAGACCACAAGGGATGCAGTGAGGTGTCAGCAGAGGGCAGCATAAATCAGATGAGAGATCGGACCAGGCCGTGCTGCTGAAGAGCCAGTGTGCTGGCAGAGATGCTGTGAGGTGTTGTCTGGGTGAAGGTGTGTTCCTTGCTCAGTATTACTTACACAGAAAATACAAGCTCGGAGCAATCACAGCAAACACAGCACTCATCAAAAACACCAGCAGGACAGATGAAGAGCCTAGAAAGGAAAACACAGGCTTGTACTCATCCTGATCATACTGTAATATCTATTGGGGTGTGCAAACCTGCAAATGGGTTTGTGGTGTCAGTGCAAACACAGCAGGCTGTGGCCTCTGCAGCTCAGGAATGTGAGTAAGGCATTGAAGAAAACCTGTGGAGGAAGGCTAAAAGCAGGGAGCAGGCTGTGCCCAGCCTGTCACACTGGGCTTCAAACAGCAGGAGGAGGCAGAAAGAACACGAGGAACCAGCCCAACTTATAAGAATATCTCCTGAAATATGAACCACTTGTTTTTTTGCTCCAATCAATGAGGACATGGTACGTCCTACAGCTCAAGGCAGGGTCACGTTTTATCTGCACACTATATATTTCCCAGGTGAGCCCAAATTATTGTGTAATTTTAACTAACCGTGTTAATTGGCCAGGCTGGTTTTTGTGACTGACTTACACAGGATAAAAGTTGCTTTGCACACTAAACTGCATGCGTTAAAATCTACATTGTCATTAGGCACAGATGAAATTGGTTCCTGGAAGGGTCACATCACCAGCGATCAACAACTTTTACAGATAACCATCTACAACAACAGGCACATCACCTCCCAGATGAACTCCTGTGGTTTTGTAGATGCTTTAAATATATCTTTGCATCTTGCACTGATGCATGTGGCTTTGCAAAGCCTTGCCATTGCACTGTAACAGCAGCTTTGGGCAGCCAGCCCCCTCAACCATGCAGGTACAAGTAAATGTGCAGCAGATGCAGCTCCAGCTCTTGCCTACCTGCACTTCCCAAACTGCACAGGGTGGTGGCAAGGTGAATAAGCACCCTGCACTGTAAGATGTGTCCTAGATGGGAAAACTCACAGCCATCCTGGCACTAAACCCTTAGATTAGATGGAGTGACTGAAACATAAAGGCCGACAGGGACAGAAGGATTTTCACTTGCCCCACAAGGTCCCTGGCAACACACTCACCTTTCACAGTGAGGTTGGTTCCCCTCCCTCTCTGCCTGCCAGAAAGCTCTCCCAGGCCTCTCTGACACTGATACCAGCCACTGTCCTTCTCTTCCAACCCAGTAATGGTGAGACGGCTCCGCTGATGTTTGAGATCTATTGAGCTCTGGAAACGACTTCCAATGCTGCCATTCTCATCCTGGAAACTGGACCTGAGGTGCCATGCTATGAGTCGAGGCGGGCTCTGGTCTCGTTTGTGCAGCCAGAAGAGTTCTGTGAAGTTGCCCATCAGATCAGTGGGGAAATCACAGCTCAAGGTGACTGCGCTGCCTTGAGCTGCAGAGTAGCTGAGGTCCCCAGGGGCTGCCCAGGGCTGTTGACCTGCAAAGAAAAGAAGTTCATGGAGGTGGCCAGGTCCCTTGTCCACTGAACTCAATCCAACAGAGCTAATGCTTCCCAGAGGTGTTGGGAAACCACTCAAGGACCAGAGAGAACCACAGATTCTCAAGGATGCAAAAATACAGGGCTGCAAGAAAGAAAGGGAGCCAGACTCACCTATAACAAGCAGGTGAATCACCTTTTTAGTTGGACTGCTGTTCCCTATCTTCACATAGCAAAGGTAAGGGCCAGTGTCATTCATAAGCACCGCTGAGATGTTGAGAAAGCTCACGCTCCTTCCAAAATCCAGAATGCTGCTGATGTGACCTTCACTGTTATACACACGGGACCGATTGGACCGTGTCATCCTGAACTGCTGGACCCTTCTCCACTCATTCCTGTAGCACCAGAGGATCTCATAGAAGGGATTGCTAGTGCTGTTGTCCTTCTGGAAAGAACACTCCATCGACACAGGCTCCCCTACAGTCACAAGAACCACCTGACTCTTGAGAGTCTCTGAACCTAAAACAGAAAGTAAGAGCTTTAAATCTGTCCTGAGCTCCCAATTCTTGCCCCTGGGCAGGGAACAGTCACACTCACCCCATTCCACACCATAGCGACTGCTTCAGGTATTGGGCAAGTGCCCCTTGGTGGGGGCCTGAAAGCTGCCCTACCACCTTCATGTCTCTGGGGGTGGATGCCCTGACCAAAATTCCTAGCTCACACTCTCTCTAGCTGCAGGCAGAGCCACAGGAAGCCTGGGAATCATCATCGACATGCTCAGCGGTCCCTAAAGCCTGAGGAGTCCTCCCCTGTTACTGCAAACCTGTGCATTCCCACTCAGAAACAACAGGAAATAGTGCTGAGCACAGCTTCCTACCCAGCGCTGTGTGCTGCCCAGACCGTAATGGCTCTGCAGAAGGTAAGATTTCAAGAGATGAATAAGCAATGGGGAAGCAGTAGGAACGTTTCACCCCAGGGACTGTCCCAACCCTTCTTTATGGCTATCAGCACACTAAATCTTTGTCCAACGAACAGATGCACTCAAGCTCCTGCACACCAAAGTGCCACTGGGTATTTCTGTCCATCCCTCTGCTCAGTGTCCAGAAACTTGTTCAATACACATCAGAAGCTGATTGCTTTTATTTTTTTGCCTTACTTTCAGGAGGCTCTGAAGAGACCTGGCGTACTGGGACCACGAGCAGTGCGAGGCAGCCATGGATTCAAAGCACCATCCACCCAAAAGAACCCACACCAGGGAAAGGGCTGAAGTAGAACCGTCCCAGGGCTTCCCAGCAGGGAGAGGGAGCAGAGTAGGCACTTACCCCAGGGCAGGAGCAGCAGTGTAAGGAAGGCGAGCAGCACACAGAAGGTGAGTGCCATGTCCTGCTGGCAGCGGAGACAGGAGGCAGCCCCTTGTTTTTCACCTCACTGAGGTTCCGCCCGCACAGTGCGTGCGCAGAATGGTGTGAAACAGCTCCACCAATAACTGTCAGCACCAGCCGGCCTGTCCTGCAGCATGGCTTTGTCCCACCGGGGTCATGGCACTGCTTGAAACCCCATCCAGGGGACAGGAGGCTGCAGGCACCACCATACTGGGGTCTGCTCAATGCATGGGGTCACTCCGGGCCTCTCAACTGAAGAGGAGTCCCCGTCTCTTCCCTGCTGCATTCAGAAGCGGGGAAAAGCCTGCAAGCAGGAGGCTGTAGCCCTGGGGGCAGGAGGCAAAGCTCCTTCACAGCGCTGCACCGTCTGCTCCAGCTTCCCACCAAGCTGCCTCCAGCACAAAGCTGAGGCCACAGGACGGTGCAGGGCAGGGCTGCCAATGCTGGGGCACGGGAGCAATTTCCATTTAATAAGAAGCTTTTTAATTACAGGAACACAATCTCTGTGCTTGTTCTGCTTGCTCCTGACTCTCCTGACACATGCTGTGATCTAAATCACCTCCCTGGGAGCAGAAATACCAAAGGCAAGGACAGGAACTGTCCTGGTGCCTTGGAACACGGCCCAGGGGAACCCCAACAACCCTCTGGTCACAGTCACCCACAGGCTTCCCCTTGAGTGCTCATGAGACCTGTGCTGTACCACCCAAAAGGGAAAGATGAGTCCTCCATAGCCTGGTACAGCAGTCGCTGCAACCTGCAGCGCAGCGAGGCATCACTTAAAACGGATGTGAGCACTCAGATGTTTGATCTGGAAACCAAGGTCGCAGGAAAACAAACTGGTTTTAGGCCAGCCCAGTAGTGAGAGCTGCAGCACCCCCAGCCCCAGCTCTGAGGCTAATCAGCCTTACGCTCTGCTCTGTGGTTTCACAGTTCCTCGTGGGAAAAATGAGATAAACAGAGCAGTGAGCACAGCTCTGCACACACACACACGGCTGCACCCTACACGGCTGCCAGGACCTTTCTCTGTGTGAGGAGGGGAGATGTGGAGAAAGGCAGTTTGCCCATCCATGGCACCGCACAGCAGCACAGCTCTGCAGATCGCTCCCTGGAACAGCATCAGTACTGACTCACCATTCAGGTGCCTGAAGCTGTGGGACAGGATTTCACCTGCACATCTTGGCATCTCCACGGGAAAAGGGGATGACATACAGTGTCCTATAAGCTCTGCTGGAGAAACATCTTTATGGCAACATCTGGAAACTCAGTGGAAGATGCAGCTGCTGCACAAGCAGTGCAGATTGCTCTGCACTTATCCTGTTTGGCTTATTCTTTCCTGCTAGATGTGCTTACTGAACAAAGCAAATTATCTCTGGTTTTATCCTAGATTTGATGCTGTAGGGACTAAGGCATAGCTACCCCTATAAGGTCTGGCCAAAATAAGAACCAGAACTGCTGCAGCATCATCCTGCTTTCTCCGCTGTGCCCCTATGGCTTCCTTTCTTGTCTTGGCACCAGAGGGGCTGCAGGGCAAACAAAGGGGCAGCACCATCCATGCTGTGAAAATACTGAGATTCAGAGCAGCTGAGATCACACAGGTCAGGCAGCCCATAACCCGATTACACCCTCCCAAAAGCCTATCAGCAAAGCCCAGTGCTACTCCTCCTCTCCCACAACCCAGCTGCAGTAACTCAGGAAACTGCATTGCTGGGAAATTTGGGACTGAAACCAGGACATCGTGGGCTAAAAGCACTGCCCCCCCCCCCCCCCCCCCAGCACCCAGGAGCAAACAGCACTGGCATTTTGCTACCTCCACTACCTGCAGGACAGCACCCAGCACGAGCAGCCCACAGTCTCTGGGCAGTGCTGTGTTCCTCACAGCGATGCACGTGGGGAAAACACTGGCTTTGGTTGGGCTCTTGGTGCCTGGCTGTGGCCCCTGGGGAGGGAGGGACACAGGAACCAGATGCACATCAGCATGCAGAGCTCAGGGAGCAGGGCAGGAGAGCTCCACCAGAGCACATCAGCATCCTTTATCTATCTATTAAAAGGTATGATGGACACATTTAACCCCTGCACAACGAGTCACAGGGGAAAGCCACGCCACAGAGTTAACTTACCTGCAGGAACGGAGGCCAAGCGAGGGCTTGGTTACTGAGCAGCAGCCAAGAGCACGAGTGGCAGAATCCCCCCAGGTTGTCCTCACTGCACATTTCCAGCCTTGCAGCTCTGGGGAGTCTTACAGAGGGGACTTTGCTGGTCTGTGTGGAGCCACAAAAGTCAGCGGGCAGTGACAGCAGCCAGCAGAGGACCTCTGCTCCCAGGCTTATGGGAGGGCTCACCTTGCCCTAATCCTGGCCCTCAGCTTCAGAGCGCAAACACATGCAGCAGGGGAGGAGGAAACGAGCAGGCTGTCCTGGCCTTCCCACACTTGGCAGGCAGCCTTTGCCTGACCTGAAGCACTCGGCGCTGAAGCTGCCAGACGCACGTGGTCCAAAGCTTTTGCTCCCTGTTATTTGAGCTGGATGCTCGGCTCTGTCTGCTGACGTTGGTCAGCCCTGGCAGTTTCTCTGTTGTGACACTGGGTGAGAGTTCATGGCCAAAACACCCAGAATGACTCAGCTGAGATTTCAGTCCTTGTGACCTGGACAACTTCTTGGAAGGGGAATAGCGAGAGACACGGCTCGTGGATTTTTCCTACTCTGATTTAAGGATGCAGGTGTTTCACAGAGCAGAACTGTTCTCTCCAAGTCAGAACGCTCGTGCATTCTGCTCAGTTTTTGGTGAAGAGACATTAATTCACTTCTCCTTTCTTCTGTCAGGAAGAGAAAGCACTGCAGCTACCTGCAATGAATCCTCACTGGGGAAATACTACCCTGGGCTGCCAGGCAAGAGCCAGACATCTCATCTCCATGGGAGCCAATAGTGGCTCCCCTCACACTGCAGCCCATAGGACAGCCCTGCTCCACATCACAGCCCCCTGCACAGCTCCATGGCTGTTCTGGCTGCAACAGGTGAACTCAGGCAGCAAGCAGGAAGAAACAGCAGCCAGAGCTGCTGTGCAGAGCCCCCAAGGTTGGCTGTCTCTCAGAAGAGCACAAGGCACCACTGAGTGACAACAGTGACAACAGGGGCAGCTCAGGACACTGGCTACTACCAGTCCTGGGTTCTGACATTTGAAAGGGGCAGCACATTCAAACACCGCTGCCAACTTTAAGTACCTCCATCTGCACTTCTTCGCAGCTCCAGGCAAAGCTCAGAACTCACTCAGTGCTCAGCAGCTGGAGGTCAGCAGTTTACAGATCGATTCCCACATGAAAACTCAGGGTCAAGTGTTTGTCAGCGTTACACTTGCACTGCCCTGCCAGAAGGAATGGAGAACAATCCAAGATACCTCCCACAGGCTGCGTGCAGGCAGTAGCAATGAGACTTGTTCTGCTGCCAAGACTGTAAATAGAAAGCAGCCCTGAGCTCCACTCGATGCTAATGACCTTGAGAACGTTGCATAACGCACTGAGCTCAGCCCAGCCACAGCACCAGACAGGTCTCACCTTTGAGCTCTTCAGGAAGAGGTTATCCATGCAAGGGACAGGTAGCAGGGGTAATATTAACAGCCTTCACACTAAATAAGGGACATGCACAGGTCGTGCTTCCAAACAAGCTTCTTTATTACTCCATGATAAATAAAACACTGACTTCCACAATCTCAACAGCTCTTTTCCTTCCCTACCAGTCCAGAATTGAAGCACACTGGAGGCTCCTCTCCCAGCCCGTTCCCTCAGCTCAGCACCTGCCTGTCCTTCCTTCCCTCCCTGCAGGCAACGCGGCTCTACAGCAGCTCTTCTCCATCCTATGGGGGCAGATTCTTCACAGGAGAGCAGAAACACCTTCAGGGGAGAAAGCACAAGGTCAGCAATCAGCAGATGCTCTCCCACATGAGCAGATCAGACTAAGCCTGAGACAAACACTGACACAGGGAGGGCAGAACTGCAACCAAACAGCAGCACCGCAGCCAAACACGGGGCGCTGAGGGCACACAGCGGGCAGCTCTGCAACCTTTATACCCTCCCGGCCGCTATCCCGGCAGCGCCCCCCGGGCTCTGCGCACTCACCGTTGCTGTACTTGCACTGCTTCAGGGCCTCGTTGAAGCCCTCGCACAAGGTGAGGTCCTGCTGGCTGGTGGCGCACTCCAGGAACCGCTTCACCTCGTAGTGGCACGGACCGAACGGCGGCTGCTGCTGCGCGGGGGGCGGCAGGCGGGGCTCCTGCGTGCGGGGCGCGGTGAGCAGCAACTGCGGGCTGTCAGGGCGGCCCGCGGGAGGGAGACACGGGGGAGACACGAGGCGACCCCGCCGCCGAACCGGCTCCTACCTGCGGCGGCGCTGCGGCCGGCCCTGAGGATCCGCCGAACGCTCCGCTGATGGCGCCGCCCACCACGTGTCCCACGGCCGAGCCCACGGCTACACCCGCCGCCGTGCTCGCCATCTGCGCCAGCAGCCCGGGCTGCGCCGGTTGCGCCGCCGGCACCGGAGCTGCTGGGGCCGGGCTGCGGAACAGAGCGGGGTCAGAGAGCCGGGCGGGCACGGGCAGCGCGTCCCTCCGGCAATGCCTCCCTACGAGCAGTGCCCGCCCGCAGTGCCCGCAGTGCCCGCCGGCCCATCCCGTACCCAGCAGGTGCCGGTGGTGCCGCAGGCCGCGACACGCTCCTCCCGCCGCGCGCCATCCTCCCGCCGCTCTAACCACCAGCCCACGCGCTCCGCCTTAAGAACGGCCCCGCTCCCACGTGACTCCTCGCGCATGCTCACCGCCGCCCACCTAAGCCCGCCCCCTGCTGCGCCCGCCCTGCCCGCCAGGGGGCGCTGCTGCTTTTCCAGCTCGGGCACCGCGGCGCCCCCTGGCGGACAGGGCGGGAGCTGCAGGTATTGCGGGGCGGCGCTCGATCCTCCCGCCCAGCGCAGCGATCCCTGCAGCATCGCTATGGACACAGAGCAGCAGATAAGGGAACTCTCAAGTTGGGACATTGCTGGGGTGGGAACACACGGAGACACACAGAGCGAGCCCTCAAATCGCGGGCAGGACGGCAGCTGCCAGCTTTACCTGCCGGCCCAGCTCCTGCTAATCACAGCCTGCAGCACAGCCGGGCTCCGGTGTCTCTGCAGGTCCGTGTCCGCTGCCAGCCTGGATTCCTGCAGCTCTGGACGCTCCTTTAGCCCCGAGAGGGAAAGAAATGCCCCAAACCGACCCGGATCCCGAAGTTGTCCAGGGGAAAAAGAACCCCTGGGCTGTGTTCACGGCTGCAGGGCTGCGTTCAGACACACAGCAGCTCACAAACAGCAGCTCCTTGGGCTGCTTCACTGACTGGCAGGAATTAGGGAGCCCAGCCGCTGCTCTGAAAGTGTTTGTGTAGAATCGAGTTTCCAGCATGAGGGGAAGAGAGAAGCGTTTGTAACACAAGCCGCCCCTGCGCTGCAGCAGCGGGGCTGACAGGGCTTGCAGGGGGCGGGATGCAGCTCCCACACTTTTGTCTCCTGTGCAGACAGCGCCCCAACATCCTTCCTCACGTAGCACTGGGAAGGCCGCTTGCAGTGCTGCCGTGCTCCAAGCAGAGTCTCATCCCAATGAGAGCAGCAGCATTTTGCATCCAGCGTTGCTGAGGGAGCAGAGCTCCTGTAGGCCTGAGAAGGGCCAGTGCTGGGGGATGAGAGCACTGCGGGGGCGTAGGGAATGCCAGACATCCAGCCATAGGAAATCAAGGCTGCTTGGTCCCACCACACACACAGCAGCTCGTTGAAGGCGCCTGGCCTTCAAGCTAAGGGCATCTCTGTAAGCTGCGTCTCCGGGACCCTTTGATTTGGTTAATTAGACACAAAGTTGTTCTGTGCTGTGGGAGGAAGGTATGCGCCGAGGAGCCCGGCTACCGCCGCTGTGCTAATGAGGTAATTTAGTGTGTCTGTCTGAGACGGCTCCGTATGCACAGCCCACAGACAGCAGCACCACCAGCTCCGTTGGCTCCCGCTGCTGCATTGCCCCACGCAGAGCCTGGTGTGTCCAGCACGGCTCTGTCTGCAGCCGGCCATCTCCCCAGCACAAACTTCCACTGCCTCTGTTTTTCAGTCCAAACGTGATCTTGTTTCATAGCCTTGTTTCTGCCTCTTTTTCTCTTCTGCTCCTTCAGATCCCTCCTTACATAACCAGTCAGGTGTTAGGGCTTGCCTACACTTACAGTTCATTTTGGATGAGGGGACCTATAAATCTGAAAGACAGCAGTTAATTTCTGAATAGTTCTGGAGCAATTTACCCCAGACCAATTCTTTCTGAGTAACAGCACTGGGCTGTATTAGTAATTATTGAAATTATTATTATTGAAATACTGGCCTGTATTAACCCAATTAGCAGCAGGATCGGTAAGACAAGCTTTGTAAATAGTGGGCCTATTTTTCCAACTGCTCTCTCTGTCGAAGAGCAGATAATAATCTCCCCTTGAAGAGCCTGCCTCACTGAAACCCTCACACTGTCACCACCGAAATGTTGCTGCAGAGACCTCGGAATTCCCCGAGCATTTGATTTCAAGGGGTTATTTCACAGGTAAGGAATGCAGCCCTCTGCCTCCATCACACATCCTCCTTTCCCCCACCAGGGGCCGGCCGCCCTCCTCGCTCACTCACTCAGCAGGCTGCAGTGCTGCTGAAGGGCTCAGTGCCACCCGCAGCTCCCAGGAAGCCTTGCCCAAGCACAGCACGCAGCCCGTCCATCCCTGCCCCACATCACAGGCAGCAGATCCCCACCTGGAGATGCCCACAGAGCCTCCCCAGCTACACGTCTGCGCTTGGAGTGCCCCAATTACTGCGTGCATGGGCAGATCTGGGCAGTGCATTCACCTTATCTGGGTTAGCAGCGAGCGGCACACGATGGGTGCTCAGGGATCTGGGCAAGCTATTCAAAGAGAAAGAACGCATCTGAGGAATGAGCCAATGTTTGTGGATGATCCCAAACAAACAAAAAGCAACAGAACCTCCAGTTCTTCCCAATGTGTTTGTTACTCAAAATTACTCCATGAATCACTTATGACTGAGTACGTATTGCAGTTTCTCATGTCCTGTTTGTGTTTTTATCTTTGAGCCCTGGCTGGCCCTAATTTTGCTGGTGCTGAGTGCTTGAGTTCAGCCTCCCAAGTCCACACAGAGCATCTCTTTCATCCTGGGAAGTTTTTTTTTTTGCAAACAGAACTTGCAACCAACAAAACGAAACCAAGCGGGCTGTCAGCATTAGAAGTAACTCAGAGACCTTTCACGTGCAAACGGGCACATTTCTTGCTGTTGGAGGGAGGCGATGCTCGGTGGCACATCACAGCTCCACAGCCGATGTTTTCTCATCAGAGATGGGAAAGGAAGGAATGAAGAAGCGAAGTGTCCAACCGGAGGAGCAGCAGATGGCTGGATGTGACTGCATGGGAAGCAAAGGCAGCGCTACGGAGCGCAGTTTCATCTTTCAAGTCTTGTGCTCCCAAGATCTACATGCCATTTCTTGGATGTGGTTTGCCCTGAGGGCGATCTCAACAGCTGTGAAGTTTCGACAGATGAGCAGCGTAGTTTTCAATACATTTCACAAAGCAACTGAATGGTTTTAACTCATTCGTGTATGTCCACTTCTGGTATTAAGGCCCTTCCTAATGAGATCACAAGTGTTTCCCACTTGAATCCCAGGGCCTGGCTGCTGGAGCACAACTGATCACCTCTTCCAAAACATCTCCAGCAGACACTCAGATCACGAGGACAATGGTGTGAATTTACTAAGAACAAGGCAAGAGGGCAAACCTGAGCCCTGTTTTGTTTCCTTCAACGTAACAGATTGTGTAAGCACACAACAAAATAATCACAGCACGTTTGTTTTGTGTCTAGCTAAAGAAGCTGAGTAATAAGGCTGCAGTCTGCTGCCCTTTATCCCGATGGGATCTGCCATGCTGTTCAATGGAGTCTCCAGCAGCAAGCTCTCACACCCTCGCAGGGGATAGCACTGCTGTGCAGCCCTGGAGCAAGATCACGCCTTTACAGGGCTCTGTGTTTTACCTGCTCTGTCCCAGCAATGAGCTTGGGGCTTGGCATTTCCTCCTCATCCAAATGTCTGCCCAGAGGCCACTTTGCTCTGCTCTGCTCCCTGGTTGGTCTCACTTCTCTCTCCTGTGCGGCAGACACAGCACACATCTCCAGAGCTGCTCCCAGCAGTTTTCCCAAGCTGCTTATGTCTGCTTATGGCTCGTGGCTGCTGGGGGCTCCTGGCTCAGAGGAGTCTGAGCGGAACAACACACAAGTGAATATGGAAGTGAGGGTGGGGGCCGTGTCTCAGGCAGAGGCATCTGTGACCTTTAAGGAGGCTGTTAGCACCAACTCATGAACAGCTACTGCTTTGAACTCGAATATTACGTTTACAGGCTACCTCCCTCAGATCCCCCCTGTTCCCAAGCAAGGATATAATGCCTATATGGCAGCCTGAAAGACCCTGAGCGATGGTGCAGCCACTCTGCAAGCGGTTCACAACCACCTGTGATTCAAGGTCCTTTGTTTCAGCTCTCCAAAATATCACATGGATTTCAATCACCCCATTGTTCTCCTCTGCCCTACTGACTCTGCCCGGCCCAGCAACTCCCAACATCTGTTCTCTGCTGGAAGTATCTTTGCTTTTCTCTTCTGTCCTCTGTAGAAGCAGCTGATGGTGTTTTCTTTCCACGTGGAAGGCTAACAGCCCCTGCAAATGCACAGGGAACTATGGATCTAAACTGGTTTGTGGTTACTGAAATGCTCTTTCAGCTGCAGCTTCCCCTGCAGAGTGCTGAGCTCAAGGCAGAGGACATCCCTGTGCTCCTCCGTTGGAACACTGCATGCTTCTTGTCTGGCTTCAGCTCACTGCAGGCAAAAGCACAGGCTGAGGAGATCCCTGAGTGATGTGGAGAGGCAGGAGGGTCTCAGTGGCAGGGAGGCTGTGTGGGAGGGAGGTGCTGGGGAGAGGTACCTGCTGGTTCAGTGCTGTTTGCTGAGGAGGGAGTGAGAGGGGGACCAGGAGTTTGGCTGCCCCGAGCAGAAACGTGCATGAAGAACATCTCAACCCACACCCTGAATTCCACAGCTCAGTGCTGGTGACAGGGGAAGGGAGGAAGGACAGGATGGGACATTTCCAGCAGACCCACAGCATGTTCATAACAGCCTTGTCCCAGCAGTCCTGGCTGCCTCCCTCCCCCAGTGCCTTCACATCTCATATTGCATTTTATTAATGCAATCCCCCTTAGGCCAGAGGGAATTGTATCCCAGGAGACATTCCAATCTCAGCTCCGCTTTGGAGGGGATCAGAGAGAATCAAGGGTGGGGGGTGTTCCACCAGGACGTTTCACTGCAGAAAAACTGGCAGACTGAATATGCTGCAAGACAGCACTAGCAACCTCCTTATCAGACACCAAGCCGCAGGCTGCAGCCAACTGCTCCGTGCTCCTGCTCTGGCTCACTGCCTCCCAAGGACTGCTTGTTTCTGCTGGGTCCACACTGTGGGCTTAAAGCTCTACACCTGGGCTGGGGGCTGCTCACAGGGCGTAGGGTTTTGTCCTTTTGCTTGGGGATGAACACAGCTGTGCACGCAGGCAGATTCGTGCTGCCATGGGGGCTCTGCTGGGTCAGCATCCCTATATACAGTGTGTGCCATGACCACCAGCTCCTCACCATGCTTGCTCATTGCTAGCCAGGGCTGACACCTCTCACCAGAAATGGGAGCTGGCTCCCAGGCGTCTGGCACCTGAGGTGAGTTTTGTTATGCACTGAGCCTCTGCCAGAAATACGCCAGCAGATGAAACTCCATCTCAGGCCAAAAGACATGAAGATGGATGTGTTTTTCTTGCCAGGCTTACCTTGTGGGCAGTGCTTCTCACCAGAGCCCTGTGCACAGCTCGTGGCGCAGACCAGGAGCTGATTAACAACAAACACCGTGGCCTGGAGCCCACTGATGCCCACAAAACCACAGTGGAGCGGAGAGCTGCTCGCTGGGGGCAAATCCCAGAGCTGGAGGCAGTTGCAACTCAAAAAAGTTAAGGCTGATGAAGTTTGAATGAAAGTCAGTCAAAAACAAACACAGAATATGTAGTAGTGGCCCGTGGGTAACTTTCTGGCCCAACCAAAACTTTCTAGAAATTCATACCAAGGCTGTTGTATGAGCCTGGTTAAAGAGAAGGCACAGAATCACAGAGTCACACAATGGTAGGGGTTGGAAGGGACCTCCAGAGATTGAGTCCAACCCCCTGCCAAAGGAGGTTCCCTACACCAGGTCACACAGCTCGGCATCAGGTGGGTCTTGAATATCTCCAGAGAAGGAGAGTCCACAACCCCCCTGGGCAGCCTGTCCCAGTGCTCCGTCACCCTCACTGTAAGGAAGTTATTGTGCTCGTTTCTGTGGATCTTCCTATGCTCCAGTTTCTGGCTCTTTCCCCTTGTCTTGTCTCCACACACTGCTGGAAGGAGTCTGGTCTCGCCTCTTTGCCCCCCACACCTCAGATATTTATAGACCTGGATCAGATCCCCTCTCAGTCTTCTTTTCTCAAGGCTAAACAGCCCCAGTTCACTCAGCCTTTCTTCATAGGGGAGATGCTCCAGGCCCTTCACCATCTCTGTGATCCTCCACTGGACTCTTTCCAAGAGATCCCTGTCTTTTTTGTTCTGGGGAGCCCAGAACTGGACACAGTATTCCAGATGAGGCCTCACCAGGGCAGAGTAGAGGGAGAGGATCACCTCCTTTGACCTGCTGGCCACGCTCTTTTTAATGCACCCCAGAATGCCATTGGCCTTTTTGGCTACAAGGGCACACTGCTGGTTCATGGCCAACCTGTCATCCACCAGACACCCAAGTCCCTCTCAGCAGAGCTCCTCTCCAGCAGGTCATCCCCCAGCCTGTACTGGTGTATGCAATTATTCCTCCCTATGTGCAAGACTCTACACTTGCTTTTGTTAAACCTCATCTGCCAAGCTCTCCAGCCTGTCCAGGTCTCTCTTAATGGCAGCACAGCCTTCAAGCATGTCAGCCGGTCCTCCCAACTTTGTATCATCAGCCAACTTGCTGAGGGTGGCTGCTGTCCCCTCATCAAGGTCACTGGTCATCTGGGGAAAAAATCCTTTATTTTGGAGCTGTCAAGAGACATGGCTTGGATCCAGGACAGCTCGCACAATTCAAGTTACCTCATTAAAAACTAAAAAGAGCTTTGAATCAAAGCGCCTCGCCAACCAACAGAAACGTTCACATATTTTACATCAGATGTTACTGTACTTTTCTGCTTCTGATTCCAAGTCCTCCCGCTGCTCCCTCCCCACCTCCATGCGCTGGGCTGCCCGCTGAGGAGCAGCACCTGGTAACTCAAGGGCTGTCCAAGAGAGAAATCCTCCCCAGCCCTGGTGTTTCCAAGGGCAGTTCACCATATATGCCCTCCAGCCTTGTTTGCACCTACCAGCAGCACCTGCACAAACATCCACTTTGGCTGCCTGGGGAAAAACATGACGCCAGGACCAAAGCAGAAGAGAACCTCTGAAAATAGGAGGGTGAGAGCATTGACTTGCCTGATGGTGATGCTTTCTCATTTATTACCCATGGAGTGGAGATGGAGACAATTCATGAGGTCATCACCTGCCAAGGGAAAAGGAAAGAGCTCAGAGGAACCAAGAGGGTTTCTCTGTCCTGGGGTGCTGGCTTCAGGACCCTCCTCCAGCTGCTCACAGCACTGCCCCAGAGCTGCAGTGCTCCTGCTGACTTTGCAGGGATCCTGAGGCCCTCAGCCCCACAGAACACAGCTGCGAAAGTCACACCAGGGATGCAGCAGGAAACAAAAGGACTTTGGACAGACAGGCCTAATCCATTTAAATTCAGTTTATCTCTCACCTCCCCCTTTCCCTTCTCTCACAGACCTCTTCTCTCTCCTGCTCTCAGTCCAAAGTATCACAGCAGCGTCTCACTGCTGTTTCACACTGAAATGGCCCACTGACTGAGAGTTATGCTCTTTGCTATTCACAACAGAGAGAAATCAGAACTGCTGTTTCCTTCGTCTTGCACACTGTTAACGCTGGCCGGTGGTTCCTTGCAAGGCTCATGTCATGATTAGCACCCAAGGAACAAGATGTTCTGGCACTATGGCCCTGCAAATTGTCCCCCACATCCAGCTAAACAGGGATTATCCAGAGAGCTGGAAAAAGTGAGCGGGGGAGGCTGGCTGCAAGCAAAAGGGCAGGGAATCCCCCATGCTCGTTGTTTCTGAGGCTACAGAGCTCATCATACACATGACACAGCTGACCCCTGCCTTACAAACATCCCCACCATTCTCATCCCTGATGGCAGCTCTGGCTGGACAACTGCTCGTGGTCTGAGCCCCATCACAATTCAGGCATCAAGGAACTAAGTATGCAGCCCAGCCTCAGCTCACAGACCAGCAGGCACTGAGGCAGCTGTCGAGCAAGAAGATCCATGCATGGGTATGCTGCTCCAGCAGCGTCAGTGACTGGTGGGACCTCCCAGTCATGAAGGTTCCTATGGATCTCCTGCATCCACCACGAGCTCCCTGATCCCCAAAGGTTGCTCCAGCCCAACAGGTGCTGCAGGAAAGCAAGCAGGCTGCACTTGCACTGAGAGACATCAGCCTGTTGGTGCTCTGGAGTTGGGGTGGAAGCCCTGTACTCCTCTGCCAGAATCCTCTGTACGTTCCGCAAGCTGCACGCTGATATAAGGATGAGGGCTGGACAGGCAGACAGTGACTGTGAGAGCTCCAAGCAGAGCAGTGTTAGCAGAAAGGATTTGTGCTGGCTGCATGTAGAGCTGTCAGCAAAAGGTGAGCACACAAGCTCCCAACCCACTCAGTGGGCCATCTTCCTGCTGCTGAACATGTCCCTGCTCTGCTGGAAAATGCTTGGAATCCCAAACACACCATGCACTTTCTTTTGTGCTCAGTGTCTTGGCAGGAACCGGCTGTTCTCACGCATGGTCCCATCTCTGCAAGGCCTGTGTTTCCCAGAACACCCCCTTCCCAAGTCTCCCTTTTTAAGAAGAGCCAAGCTGCCTGTCGCTGCCTCGCAGGCTGCTCCCACGCCTCTCCCTGCTTCCCCAGGGCACCAACAGACTGGCATGGGCTGAAGGCCCTGAGCTCCCAGAGACAACAGCCACTCAAATGAAAGACCCTAAAGAAAAGCAAAACAAAGGCAGGAAAGCTTTCCTTGCTGGAACCCAGCTGTCTGACTCAGAGCAAGGCAAGAAAGTAAGAACTGCTGTATATTCCAGAGCAGTGGAGCGCACACTGCACAGCATGCAGCCTGAGCCCTGCAAACATGTTTCCCTGCTTCTCCCCTCTGGCTGCTCCCACAGGTGTGACCTCTGGGACACCTCTAGTCTACCACTCCAATAAGGGACAGCTTCTGTCAGCCCTGGTGCTCACAGTGGGGCTGGAGCTCTGAGCAGGTGTGGAGCTCTACAGCTCTACACAGAAGACCTGTGCAGGGTCAGGTCAGGACATCATCCTCGACTGCCCGGCACACAGTGCCAGGTGAGCTTTTGCTTTTCTGCCTCACCTCCCTTTGCTCAGCATTGCAGTGCTGTCCAAGCAAGGCCACCACCAGGCTGATTTTTCTTGCATCTGCTTATCATACTGAGTATTTACATCCTAAATATGGTTTCCATAAAGTAAAACATGAACAATTCATTACAAATAAAAGTCGTACAGCCTGGGATGTTAGGAAGCTTTGCCCACTCCCCATGCAACAGCACGGGCAGACAGAGATCAAAGTCTCCTTATTTGCATGCATTTCTTGAACCAATTTGCAGTTAAACTCTGCTGAGGGGATGCTGACACAGTGCGGGGCCTCTTCCCCACAGGAACCAAGAAACCGGAGCTGTGCACTGCCTGCCTGCATCTCCAGGCTGAGCGGATGGAGGCTTTGGCATCCCCAAAATGAAGGTTTAGCTTTCCTTCCCTTTCCTAAGCATCCTGCGCAGGGAAAGCCTTCCTGTGGATGCTGAGTGAAGGGCCAGGCACACACAGGGGCTCCCGCAGAGCCCCACAAATGCAAAGCAGTGGTGCAGGCACATTTCCTGTGTTAAATCTGGAGATCAGATCTTCCCTGTGGGCACTGCAAGGTCCAGGTGTGCAGGGGATGGTTTTCATCCCGGGGAGGGGAACCGGAAAACACCTTCACTGCCCAACCCCCCACCCCCCCCCCCCAATTGCTCCCCTCGTCCCGGGCATCGGTCCTTTTCTGACAGCAAAACATCTGACCCATTTCTTCTGACCCGCTTTGGGGCAGCTCCAAGAGCTTTAGTGGCACCTCAAAGCACGCGAGGGGCGGAGAATGGCGAACGCTCCCAGGCCTGCCCCGCTGAGCGGTCCCAACTTCGAACACCATCCCAGTGGGAGCAGCAACCAGCTCCGCGGCTGGAAGGAAGCGCTTGCAGAGCGTGTTACTTGCAGCCAGGTGCTGCCTCGCTGTAGATGCAGACGGCCGGAGGCGGAGCAGCACTGTCAGCCCAGGGGCAGCAGCGAACAGCCCCGCACCTCCTCCTTCTCTTCTTCCTCGTCCTCCTCCTCCTCTCTCGCCCCCAGCCCGGGCTGCAGCCCCCGCCGGCTCCGCGCCGTCCGGCCGCGGCTCCTGGCGCCGCTCTCTCTCCCTCCCATCGGGGCGTGAAGCCCGGGGGGGGGTCAGGGAGCGGCGGGGCGGCCCCGTTCCCGGGCGGCTCCGCCCGGAGGTACCGACGGGCCGCATCCCCTCGGCCCGCACGGCTGTAACCCGACGAGGGGAGAACAAAAGGCAGGAGCGGCGGCGGGCGGGAGGGAGGGAGGGAGGGAGGCGCGGAGGGAGGGCAGGCGGCCGCGGGGGGATAAAAGGCGCTGCGGGACCCCCCCCGCCCCATGTCCGAGCCCGCCCGCCCCGGTCGCTCCTCGCCGCCCGGCATGGTCCGCCCGCCGCTGCCCGCCGCCGCGCTGCTCGCCGCCGCCCTGCTGCACTGCGCGCCCGCCGCGCCCGCCCGCCGCCACAAGCCGGTGAGTGGGGACGGGCACGGCCCCCCGGGCGGGCACCGGGACAAAGAGGGTTTGAGAGACGATCCCCCGCCTTAAAGGCAGCGGAGCCGGCCGTTCCGCGTGAGAGCGAGGAGACGGGAAAGCCGGAGCGGAGGGGCGAGCGGGCGGCAGGGGCCGCCGGGTCCCGGCACCTGGGATGCGGCTGCGGCGCTCTGCCGGGGAGCGGCAACAGGAGGAACCGGGAGCGGCTCGTGCTGGGAGCGGCTCGTTGGCTTCTTAGCGCGTGTTGCACCGGTGTGCCATAAAGCGACGGCAGAGCGAACGGCCGGCAGCAGCCCGCGGGGATTAGCTCGGGGTCTGCCGATGGTTTTATTATCAGCTCTGTCATCTGAGCACTTTCTAACTCGGCTGCTAAGGATGCTGTGGGTTGGGACTTGGCACCGAGCAGCCTCGGCTCCCGAAGTGCTTGTATTATTCCAATCCAAATGTCACCGCTCTTGGCTCAGCCGTGCCTCTGAGGAAGGTGAGGCCGGGCCCACAGCTGGCTGGTCCTGCTGCCGGCAAGGACCTGCGAGGCTCCCAGGGGACGGGAGACACAGTCATGTGTGTCACAGCCTCCAAACGTGGGTCCGGTCCTCGCACCGTTCGTGCTCCTTCCGAGGTGCGAGCATCTGCTGGCTGGCTGCAGGGGCTGGCCGGTCCCCAGCTGGTAGCCTGCTGCCCTGAGGTTGTTTCCTCCTCAGCCCGGGCTAGCACTCTGCATCCTTAGTGCTCATACTTTTGTCTTGGCTGGAGTAACTTCACGTGATGACCCTACAAATATGTTTTGCTAAGGAACATCTTGTGCTGGTGTGTTTGATCAGCCACGTGGAGCTCGGGGTCGTAAATCAACATTTCATTCAGTTTTTGCAGAGAGTGGCTGCGCTGCTTTGGGTGTTGCAATGGACAGATGTTTTTCCATCCTTACAGATAGAAAGGATCATCCCAAACGGATTTCCTTTTGGGTACATGTTCCTTATCTGGTGTCGAGGCTCCTGAGGGGCATTCTGGTGCCTCCAAGTACAGCCAGCATCACAGTGGTTGCTCTCAGCAAGTAAGGTGACAGCAACATGCCTCATCCCACTCCCAGTGCCCCTTCTGGGGTACGCTGCAGGGTGGAGCAGTGGAGGACTGCATGGTTGTCAGTGGCCTACACATGAATTTCTGGCCTCACCCCTTCTCTGCCCTCTCTCATAAGAGAGCTCTGCCATGGCATCACATGCTCTCCTGGCTAATTTTAGTCCTTCCACACAAAGAGATGTTTCTCCATGTCTAACTGCAGCTGTTTTCCTTCCTGTGCACCTTGTGCTGTCGAGTGATGAATGAGAAGGGAGCCAAAGGGCTGAGCTGAGAAAGGAGGCTTGCTCCTCTGAGACAGAAGATGGTGACTTCCTCAGGCTGTGCCAGCACGAGGGGTGGGTGAGGGCTGCACTGTCAATGCCCCATACCCACAATGGGGCTGCTGGGTGCTCCAACACCAAGTGACAACAGCTGTAGTTGGGAAGGGAGGGGAACAAAGGGTTAAAATTCATTTTAAGGCTGGGCTTAAGAAGCTGCAGTCTTTGTAGCAAGCTTTGTAGCTCTCCTTCACTTCTACCATAATGCCTAAGAAAGAGAAAACTGAGTGTAAAACACGGGCTGTGTCTGGTGTCCACAGTAAAACTTGAGAACAAAAGAAGTGCAGTCATTGGGCAGTGCATGGGCGCGTGCTGAATTCCTGCATTGCTTTCAGCTCCCCTGGGAATTCAAAGTCACTCCGTTTGCTGGGAAATTCTCTGTGGAAAAGCAATGGCACCTCCCCAGCTGCCAGCACCATCACCTGGGAGTTGCATGCTGCCCTGAAGCCAATAGTCCTGGGATCCCTACACTGCTCTGGGATCCCTACACTGCTCTGGGATCCCTACACTGCTCTGGGATCCCTACACTGCTCTCCTGCAGCCCCCAGCTCTGCGGGCGGGAAGCGGAGCTGGCAAGGCAGCTCCAGCAGGAAGGGTTTGATTTGCACTGTTTGGTTTGGCTATTTAAATACTGAAATGAGTGCTGGGGTAATTTTAGGCATGTTTATCCTCTGCTCTGGGAGAGACTCAAGACACATGTAAGCAGTTATTCTCCAGTGGGCCTGTTGTGTTTGTGCTTTCACATGCAACACGCACACACCCTGCAGTGTGGCAAATGGGGTGCAGCTGACAAAGCAGGCTGGAAAGGGAGAAAAGGGCAGAGAGGAGATGAGCACTCTGTGAAGACCCCACACTGCAGCATACACTCACTTTTACTCACTGCCCTGTGCAGCCTGCCCTGGCCCACAGCTCAGAGCGGCTCACAGAAGCAGGGAGAAGGTGTTGTTCAAAAAGGGGCTCCTGTGGGAAACTTTTCATGCTGAGCCTGCTTGTAGCTGTCCTCCTCACAGAGGGATTTAGGTAGCAGAGAGGCATCACAGTCTCACACCATTGCACTTAAGTGACTCTGAAAATTCATGGATGGAGAAAGCCCACTGGACACCTCCAGCAGGTCAGGCAAGGGGACAGTGCTGTCTTGTGGGTTTGGAGATTGCTGCCTGCATTCCCTGAGGGCAGAATATCCCCCATAGATCTGCAGAGGGCACCACTGTGCCTGGTGGCTGTACCAGAGGGAGATGTCCTGGCTGTTGGCCCTGGGTTGAGCACCAGTCGCTCATCACTCACTTCAGCTTGTATGTAAATGCACAATGAACAAAAAAAATCTCAGCCCTTCCTCCTCTGGCTGGAGAGTACCGCATCCTAGATGGGTTTCTTGTCTTCAAGGGGATTTCTAGGTCATCAGCCTAAGGGCTCTTGAAACTTTTCACTGTCCTGGCATCCTGGGGCTTGTTTAATTTGTAAGTACTGCTGCTTCTGGCAAACTGTTGCTTGGGTGACACCAGCAGCATGGCTGCAGTGTTAATGACGGACCAGACTCACAAACTGTCATGTAATTAAAGTGTCTGATAACAAAAATAGTCCCGCAGTGTTTATTCATTTGCTTTCTCCTGTTACATCAGAGCCTGAGCCTTTTCATTCTGACTGTGGGCATAAACATTTGCAGTCTATAATGTTTCATGTTCTGTGTTGCTTAGGAAAAATAAACATTTTCCTTCTTTCATTGCCAACAACAACTATCATCAAATAATCCAGAAACAAACCGTCAGGCCCCAGGAGGTCGTGCTTGGTGGTGCTGTGTAGTATGGGAGTGAGCAGAGAGGAACCTCCAACTGTGTGAAGGCCAGGAACTGCGGCACCTCCTGTTTGGCCTCGTTTGGCCAAAGTTTGTCCTTGTCCTTTGCATCCCCTCTGCTCTGTGTGCAGCAGGACAGGGCTCAGGGCTTAAGTAAAGAATTCAGAGGGGCTGAGAGAGAGCCGTGTTCAGGGAGAAGGACCAATGATCTGTTGACTTTGCTTGCACGTTTCTTCCATGTTGTCCATTATTTGTGCCTTCTGACCAGCAGCACAAAAAAAATTCTTCTGCTGTGGGCTTTCAGTTACAGCATTCACAACTCTGTGACCATCCAGTGCTGCACTTATGGTCTGCTTTCACTCTCTACTCCAGAATGGGGTGACCCCAGTTTAACTGCTAACTAGCAGCTCTAAGTGCAGCTCCAATCCAACCCCTGCAGATCCATGCTGAGATGAGAAGCAGGCTGGCCAAAATACTGGGCACAGCACTCTGTGCTTGAGGAAACCAGTGCTGATGTCAGGCAAGAGCATCACCAAGAGCCTGTTCAGGGGTGCAGAACCACTGAGAGGGCACAGCTGCCCAGCAGCAAACAGAAAAGACATGCTGGAATTGTTGTACATGAGAGCCACAGGAGAAAGCATATCTGCTCTTATCCTCACAATGAGCTAAGGGGGAGGAGTGCTCCAAGATGCAGACTCATGGATGGGAGGAGGATAATCCTACTAGCCAAAGGGGCAGCAAATATTAGGACTATGCCAAACACTGAGTAACAGAAGAAGAAAACAAGGAGAAATAGAAAAGCAGCAGAAGGGACATGGAGGTGGGGACAAAGCCCATCTACTCATCCCACAGCAGAAAACAGCCTTCAGCGACAGGGGAAGTATCCAAGACTGATGGAATTCATGCTGTAGCTTGTCCAGTCCCCACCATCTGACAGGGAGGGGGGGTCTCCTTTCATGTCTGTGCTGCAGGAGTCAGCAGGAGCCCAGCCATGTAGGTAATTACATGCATGACAGAGAAGACAAGTTTAAGTTCAGGGCGGGCAGCAGAGGATGGTCCCAGTCAGAGGAGAGCACTGGAGTTGCCTGTACCTGGCAGTGGCTTTGCTCTTGAGGCTTTTTATACATCCATTATAGCTGTGCTGCTCTGGCTGCTTCACTTTCTGGGGGACAAGTGCTGCCCAACACAAAGAGGTTAAAGATGCTCCTGGCTCCTCGGGATGGCTGGGACACTTCCTGGGAAGTTTGGCTGATGTTCATCTGGCCCCATCAGAGCCAGAGAGATGTATGTTGTGTCACAGAATCTGAGTACTGAGACGGCTGCAAGGAACTGAGTGGGCAGTCAGCACCTCCACAATGGTTTCTGCTCTCCCGTGGGATCTTCTTTCCCTCCAGTTCCCCCTCAGCCTTTTGGTCACAAGGCTGTTAGGAAGAGGTACTTTCTCTGAATGGCCCTCTATGTGTACAGTTTTGTTCCTCTGCTCTTCTCTGCTCTGTGTTTCAGGCCTGGCAGCCCCTCTGCACTTGCAGAAATTTTGCTGCTTGGTCTCCATTGCAAAGCATTGGCTTCTTCCCCAGTGGAAAGCTGCTCCCTGTGTGCACTCACTATCCCTGACTGTGGGTTATCCTGTGAAGGACAGTGAAGGGGCTGCAGACTGCTGTAGGCTCAGAGGCAGAATATGCATGGGAGGATTCTCATGGGCTGGGGATCAGCTGTCACTGAGGAGAGCTGGCAGGCTCAGTCCTCTGCAGCCCTCAGGAGAGAATTGCTGGAGGGTGAGGCAGGCTCTCTCACGCTGTCTGGTTTCCCATCTTTCCTGCAGGCACTGCTCTTGTGCTCTGACCCAGCTCTGCATTTGGCTGTTCTGTCTGTCTTTTCTGACTTGCAGAGACCTCCCTTTGCTTTTGGTCTTCAGCAGTTCTTTCTCCTCTGCCGGCAGGATAGGAGGAGTAGGGATGCCCTCATGATTACCCTACAGCCATTGCCTTCCTAAGCCCTTCTCCATAGGTTTGTCCTTGGTTCAGAAGCAGCACAACTCTAAGCAAACCCCTAAGCATACAGTTAGGGCATACCACATATGAAGAGCTCAAGAAAACAAAGCAGGAGCTCCTTGAAATACCCATACGTATCCCAGAGATGGGTGGTTTCAGTACAGGGTGGAAGGGATTCAACCTTAAGTGACAGGATGTGATATCTAAGCCTTGGGAATTGACTGCTGTGAGGTGTGTCCAGTCAAGGAGGCTGAAATCTCCAGCCTGATACACCTACCGAGCATTGTTTGGAAAGTGGTTTCTGCCCGTCACATTTCCCCTTGCTGGCTGTGCCTGCAGTGGCATTTTCCAGCCCTTTCCTGCCATCATGCTAATGTCACTGTAGTGACGGCAGAGAGAAACTCTATGCACTACCACTGTTTGTGCAGGGGTGCAGCAAGTGCAGGGACAGCAGGGCAGGTCTAACATCCTGCTTCCACCCAAGGGACCTGCTGGTGTCCCCTCCCAAGCCCGGTCAGGCTCAGTCATGGCAGCAGGCAGGCAGGTGGAGCAGGGAGGATCCTGCTTAAGGTAAAGTTGGTTCTGGATGGCTGAAAGCTGAAGCTTGTGCCAGCAACATCAAGTTAACTAAACAGTTGAGACAAAATCTACCTGTCCTCCTCTGCCTCTGCTCAGACATTGATAATCTCCAGTTTATGCCAGTGTTCCTAGCAAAAAGCCAACAATTGACTTTTCCTCCACTTGTCAGGCCTCCAGCAGTTTGGGTAGATCTTGTTATCATAGCCAAGACAGAAAGCCCATCTTCAGTTTCAGCCCACTCGCCTACCTGAGTAACTTCCGTCCCAGTTCCATAACGAAGGCTTTCCCTGGAATCCATCTCCATTCCTGCTCCCCATTAGTCTTGAAGCAGCTGCCTGGTGCCTCCTGGCCCTGGGGATGCAGACACATTCATCACCCCATGGTAGCAGAGTGTTCCTGAGCAATGCATGCACTGTGGGAAGCCAAGAGCCTTTCAGGCTGGGCTTTGGTGAAAAGCATCAGCAGACACAGCTGCCACTGTATGCTTGGCAGAGGGTCTCATGGGGGCTGAGAACAAAGCATTGGCCAGGACGCAATCCTTATGAGCTCCTCCTGCCAGCTGTCCTTCTCAGACATTAACTGCCTGGGAAGGAAGGATGCCAGGCCACTCTTAGAGAACTCAGCTTAGAATAACAGGTATCTTGCACTTGGCAGGGCTCCACGTTCAGTGGCAGCAGGCTTGTGCAGCATCCCCTTGGACTGACTAGCTCATGCACCCTCCTTTCACTAAAGGATTAGATAGATTCCCCACGCAATGGCTGGTGTGTTGAGTGGGCTTTGTTGTGCAAGACATAAAATGGATTTCTTTGCACTTGTTAGTGGTGTGTGAAAGTGCAGCAGGACGCCAGGATGGGGTTCATGCAGAGGCTGGTTTCTAAGGCAAAGGCTGGCAGATGCCAAGCCCTCAGCTGGCTGACTGGCACAGAGGACTAACCAGCACCATGAAGTAGCAACAGACATATGAAGAGCTGGACACCTGAACTGCACCTTGCGCAGCCTCTCTGGCTCCTGTGCCCATCCATGCATCACTCCAAGGCACGGGGCAATCTCAGAGTCAAAGCCCAGTAGCGGAATTAATGCCAAGGGCTTCACACTTCATTCCTGCTTGCATGAATGGGCTCATTGTAGGGAAACAGAGGGACGGCAGCACGCGGATTACACGGCGTTGTGGCAGCACTGGCATTGCGCCAGCCTGACCCTTAAGTCCGTAGGCAGGCGGGAGAGCTGGTCTGAAAGAAGGCAGCTCTCTGCAAGGGAAGGAAGGGACCCCGAAAACATGACTCAAGCCCTGTGGGATGGAGCCTGCCTGCTCAAGCAGATGCATTACTGTTACAACTCAAGCCCTCCTGGTGCTCAAGCACATTTAAATCTGGCTACACAGAATGAGGCAAAAAGAGCTGCATTTGGACCCAGAGCTCACATAGCACAGTTACATTGGAATCAAGCACCCCCTCACCCTACATGCCTCACAGCAGATTGGGGATTAAGCTTGACTTATGTACCATGGTGGTCCTGTGCCCCATAATCCTGCTGCTAGTTGGGAAACCAATGGAAATCAGCTAATTAGCACTGATTAATGCTTCCAAGAGGAACCACAATTTTCTAATTAAGTGTGAGAGCGTGGAGTGACCTTACTAAAAGCAGATCCACAGGCAGAGTGAGGCAAGGGGAAATGGTCCTGTCTTTCTCTCACTCAGACAGTGACAGGGACTGTAGGAACAGTCACTGCTGCTCTGCACTGGGCACTGTCATCCTCCAGATCTATGTATCCTTCTCTCCAGCTTGTGCAGCCCCTGAGCCATGCCAGGCGTCTGCTTAACACACTACAGCCACAGGAATGAGAACAGGGAGCACAACCATGTGTTGGGAACTAAAGGTTCACATCACCGATATCAGGGCAAGGAGGGAATACGAGCTAAAAGGATGTGGGGAAAAGTGGAAGATTTTACTCCCTCTCTAAGTGATTTGTTTCATGTTTGGAGGGTCTGGTTCTCAACCACAGCTTGCAAAAGCATTTCATGCTGGCCAGCTGTCAAGGAAATGTGGACCAAAAGTAGGCTTAGAGATGCTATGGAATTAGCCTTTGTTCACAGGTGTGACCTGGCCTGGGAGCAAGAACCCAGGGAACTGAGGATGTCTGTGGGAAGCAGGACATGCCTTAGCAGCCAGGGAATAGACCAGGGAGAGGTAGAATTCACCTCTGCAGGTCTGCAGGTCTGCTGTTCATCCTCTCATCAAGACCTCTCATACCCCAGACACAGAAGTGACAGCTTTGCTTTTCTCTTCCAGGACATATCTCGAAAACATCATACCTGGAAGGAGCAGAGTCCCTGGCTTTCATCCCTGGTGGGGACTGGTGTGCCTGCCAAGGGCTATCCCATGGGTGCAGATGAGCAGGCAGCACGCTGGAACCCACCCCGTTGTGGTGTGCCAGACCTCCCGGTGCTGCCGGACGGCCAGAATGGGCGGAACAGGCAGAAACGCTTTGTCCTTTCTGGGGGACGCTGGGACAAGACTGATCTCACCTACAAGTAAGACAGATGTGAAATGAGAGTAAGATTGAATGACTTCTCCCTCCCTAAAACTCTCCATCTCATGTCCCCTGACTGTTGCATGCTGTGATGTGCTCATACAAGCAGAGCAGCCACACACCAAACCACCCGCAGGACTGCACCCAACACACACATTCTTGTAAATGCAGCTGCTCACTCTCCCATCCAAACACTTGCACAGCCTGCCCACAGCAGCACCCCAGTGCATGCCTTTGCTTCCCCATATCAAACCCCATTGCATGCTGAGCTGTGCCTCTGCCACCAGTACACTCCTGCTGTGCTTTTGTGCCCCCACAGCCATCACTCCATGGGCTGAACTCACAGTTTGTTTTTAAAAGTCCATTTTATGCTGCTGCTATTGATGTTCCCATAAACATGATTCTGGTGGAAGAGGGTGCTAGAATGGAACTTCTCTGGATTGGAGATGCTTTGGTGCTATGAGGGAGTGGCTGATGCTCTTTTCCCGTGGTGTCTTTTGCCTTTCAGAATTATCAGATTTCCGTGGCAACTTGTCAAAACCAAGGTGAGAAGGACCATTGAGGAGGCTCTGAAAGTCTGGAGTGATGTGACACCACTGACCTTCACTGAGGTTCAGGAGGGCCGGGCTGACATAGTCATTGATTTCACAAGGTGAGCGTGGTGGGTAGCAACACGCTGCTCCCAGGTGGAGCAGCAGCTCTGTGTATGAGATCCCAGGCCTGCAGCCGAGCTGCCAGCACAGCACGGGCACTGACACAGAGGTTCATATTTCAGCTCTCAGAGCTGGGCATGTTTTTGTTTTTTCTGTCAGATGTGGGACGCTTAGTGTAAATGCAGCTGTTCTGTGCTGGCCATGCACAGTACCGTTACTAATCCCTCATTAACTTTCTGAGTATATTTACATTTCTCTGCCCACAGGCTGTTTCCCTAAGTGTTTGTTTTGACGTTCCATCTTCAGGTCCTCCATCCTGTCCCCTGACAGAACAATGTAACTGTCTGCCTGAAGACAAATATAACTTCCTGGTTAAATGAATTTTGGCTCTTGGCCTGAAATTAATGGCTGGCCAAACATGCACAGGAGCAAAGACTTCCCTCTGTGGTCTGTTTGCACAGAACTGAGAATGGCAGTGAAGACTCTCCAAGCAGGGATGTGATTTGTGTTCTGTGTATTTGCTTGTGCCACCCTCTGCTCCCTAAAGCAGTCACATCTCATGGGTTTCCTTCTGTTGTCAAGAGTGGGCTCAAGCTTGAGCAAGCACCTGAGCCACATGGCTGTTGATCTGAAGTGCACTGTGGTTTCTCTCCAGGTACTGGCATGGTGACAATTTGCCCTTTGATGGGCCCGGAGGGATCCTGGCACACGCATTCTTCCCCAAGACACATCGGGAAGGAGATGTCCATTTTGACTATGATGAGACCTGGACCATCGGGAACAACCTGGGTATGGTACCGATTAAGGGAACTGTGGTGTGCCAGGTGCCTGTCAGCACACTTAGAGAATACTTAACTGTGCTTTGAGCAGGGCCCTGTAAAACTGAAATGCAACCACCATTCCTGTGGGATGTATTGTCACTTCCTGCCACTTACAAGCCTGCTGGACCTTTTTTTTTGCAAAGCCTATGCCCAGCACCAGGACCCTGGATTCCCAGAGCAGACACAGGCTCACACACTGGGTGACATACCAAGTGGCTTCCAAAGGACAACATAGCAATCAGGCCTCAGACTCAGTTCTGCATGCCCTATGCCCTCAGAGTATTTTCCCTTTAAACAAGTCCATAAAGGGAAGCTACCCAGGCTCCATCTCTGTCCGTGTGCCCTGGGAATGCTCTGACCATAAACAATACCACTGCAAGTCAAGACTTTTTTTCTTTGCTAATAATAGATCTGAGCTGGTAGCTCACTGCTCAGGCATTTGGGGCCTGGCGTCAGTATCCATGTGATACCACAGTACTGCTTGGGACCATCTGGACCTGTGCCCAAAGCATCCATTTCTGCAAGAGCCACCAAAACCAGCACAGGGACAAAGACACAATCACAAAGCCTGGGTTAAATCTCCACCCCTCTGAGGTTTTCCAGATATTTTGTCCACATCAATGTCAGGGCTCAGATGGGTCCCCCCTCAAGTCCAGCTCTGTCAGGTGAATGCCAGGTTGGCTCTGTGAGGGACAGGACTGTCACATCTCTGACTTGGTCCATGCCACCCTGATACAAGAATCTCAGCACAAGGCCTTGTTCCTGAAGCCTTTCTGCTACAGGGACAGGTGGGTTTTGCCACTTTGCACCTCCTGCTGGGGCTGCCTGTGCTGAAGAATTTCCTGCATTCTCTCATAGTCAGTGTTGGAGGCAAACCAGAACTGTCAAAACAGATGCCAGTTCCCATCAGAATCCAGCCCTGTTCCATGGCCCTTACCCCCTCTGCCTTCCATAAATAAATGTTAGAAAAGGTCTTTGCAGCTAATTGCTATTTAATATGCTGAAAAGAGCTTTATGATATAAACACGGTTTAATCTTTGCCTCAGCTCTCAGAGACAGGAAAATCCTTAGCCTCATTATATAGACAGCAGAGCAAAGGGGGTAAGGTGCCTTGGGGTCAGCCCAGAGCTGTGCAGGGAGCAGAACTGCATGCAGAGGACCTTCAGTGAGAGACAGCGAAGCACCCAGCTCAGCTCCTGCAGACGTGCTGTCCTTCTCCTCCCCAGAGAATCTGACAGCAGTGCTGCAGATCTGCCAGCACTGGAAAGCATTGAGTGAGGAGACTGCCAAGCTAAACACAAGTATCTGAAGGTTTGTAATAAATCACTGACACAGAGATCCCGCTTTGTCAGCTGACCTAGGTGTGTTGAATTAATTGCATCAGTGCTGCAAAAATTCATCACTTCTACATGCGGCTGAACAGGAGAGGAAGACCAGGGCTCACCTTCCCCTCCACCCTTCCAGCTGCATCCCCATCTCGGTGCTGAGCAGTGACCTGCTCCCCTGGGCCAGCAGGGAAATCCCACTTGGAGCAGTGAGACCAGCTGACTCACATCCCTGCCTTTCTCATCCCCTGCGCTGCAGCTTGGAGGGTTCCTGGCTGATGGCAAGTGAAGGAATACGCTGAGACTTGTCAACAAACAGCCTCTGCTCACAAGCTTTACTGCTTAATGTTTTCCTTACAGACTTCCCTAAAATGTATCAACTTCAAAAAGGGTCTATTGGAAACTAAATAACATCTGCCAGCCAAGCAACATTTTTGTTTACTGAAATACACTTTTCTCCTATAGATGCTGTCAGATCACATATTCCCAAAATACAGTCTCCCATACAACTGCCTGAGCTTGGTGAAGAAGAGCAGGTCATGATATTCAAAGAATTTTTGTGTGTTTATCTTTAAATGCCCTCCTCTTGCCACAGTCCATACGCAAGCAATAAGTGAGCTCCCTCTTCTGTCTGCACCACTCGCCAGCTGTCCCCGGAGGAGTCCCCACTGACACCACGAGCTGCCACAGCAGGCACGATACAAATGCTACTGCTACATGACAGCTGTAGCTAACAACTGTTGCAAGCTTGGGTGAACAAAAAACGACCTTTCCACCCATCACCTACATCACAACATAGGGCAGGTTTCCTTCCTTCTGCAAAGTTCTCTACAAAAGTATGTGGAAAACCCTCATCTTCCTGATAGCTAATGAGCGCAGAAGCCCTTGGAGACAGAATTACAGATTACCAACATGCCCAGGTTGATACTTGAGCATATAAATTCTAAGTGCTCTGGAATCAATGAATCCCTCAATTATACCCTCTGACTCCTTAAAAATACACACTCAAACAAGGTATAGAGCTATCCAGGAACAATCTGCAAGCTAGATCTCTATTGCTGCATGTCAGACTCCTAGAGCATACCTCAGTGCATTGCCAGGAGCTGACAACCTGCAGCAACAAACCCAGTAGGACAGTATCCTCTCTGTAAGCACAGCCTGCCCATCTCACACAAACAGGCACAAGTGTTTCCTGTCTCGTCCCTTTGCAGGCACTGACCTCCTCCAGGTGGCTGCTCATGAATTTGGCCACGTGCTGGGCCTGCAGCACACAACTGTCTCCAAGTCACTGATGTCTCCTTTCTACATCTTCCGCTACCCACTAAGTCTGAGCGAGGATGACAAGCAAGGTATCCAGTACCTCTATGGGAAACCCAAACTGGATCCCAACCCAACCCCAACACAGCCAGCAGAGCTGCCCCAGCCAGACCTTGAAACAAATGAGATCACCAACGTGAAGGTAAGTGAACAGCTTGTCTTTGTCTCCTTTAACACCATGGCTTGTTCTCAGCTGCTGGGACTGCCCACACCATGGGGCCAGCAACAGGCTTGCACATGGTCTGATGCCTGTTTTTCTCCCACACTACTGAGCCCACTTGTAGAGCAACATCCTGGACATGGGGATGTCTCATCAGCTGAACCCAGCCTGGGTGAGGGTGGTTCTCATGGGTCCCAGCCCCTCACCAGGCCATGCTTTGGCAGGCTGTGCAGCCCAATGCTTGTGAGACAGCTTTTGATGCTGCAGCCACCATCCGAGGAGAGCTGTTCTTCTTCACATCTCGCTACGTGTGGCGGCTCCGAGCTGGAAAGCTGCAGGCTGGCTACCCAGCTTTGGCCTCACGTCACTGGCAGGGGATCCCAAGCTCTGTCGACGCCACCTTCGAGGACCCTCTGGGCAATATCTGGTTTTTCCAAGGTAAGAGCTGGACTGGGATCAGATGGCTCAGAAGTGAATCTTCTTTACAGAGGGGTATTCAGGACACAACAAGTCCCTGCAAGGAGAAACCCTTAGGGTACACTCAGCAAATCAAGATCCTCGCAGTTTATTTCTTTCTGTGTTTAAGCTTTTTATTGAGGGGGGAAGAGAGTAGAAAGAGTCACTTCTACTTCAGACACAGCCAAGATACACCATTCTCCTCCCCTGGAACACAACTGTTTTGAGCCTCTGCCCTGGCCATGCTGCTGGCAGAGGAGGAAGGAAACACCTGTAACATCTCCCTTTGGGATGAAAACGGGAGAGAAAGGGCAGGTTCATTGCTGTCCACAGTCACTGAGTTTTGCTAGCACCCCAAAACTATGAGCCCACACAGAAGGGAGCCTTAGTGCAGAGCCAAGCAACCTCCAACCACTGCAGGGATTCAACATCAGTCACCACAGTGGGGTGAGACCTCCTGGACAACTCTGGAGCTTAAGACCAGCAAGGACTCCTATTTAAGCTCCATTGTTTTCTCTTTCCAAGTGTGTATTTAATAGCAGGGACACAGAACTATGTAACTACACCCAAATGCCCTGAGTGTGCATGACCCATCTGTGCACTTTGAGACCAAGCACCAGAAATCACACCAAGCAGCCCTGCAGGCAGTTTTACCGCATAAACAGATTGCTTAGTGCCTCACCTCACACCTTCAGTGTGAAAACTGGCAGGCTCCCACTGTGAATTAAAATGAGATAAGGGGAAAGTATTACATACCATCGGGCAATTACAGATTTTTCCCAATTTAATCTAAACTGCAAATATGTTCCCAGCCTCTGTTTCAGCTTGGCAACAAGAAATTGGGTTCTGTAGCTTGCCTCTCTACAGCCACATCTCCCTTATGTCTGTGCATGACTATGTATGAACTCCAGATAAGCTGGCAGGGTAGGGGCAGATCCCTGGATCCTATCTCATGCACACATGTGGCACACAAGGAATGTGCCCTATTTGAGCCAGTCCATAACACGTTTTGCTTTTCTGAACCCACCTGGCAGCCCCACGCCTCACCACAGACACACCACAGGAATCAGCCTTTGTCTTGTCAAACTCTACAGCTTTGTGGATTTCTTTACCAACAATGGGTTCTGCTCCTTTTTCAGCATAACCAGGGCAAACTCAAAGCTCAGGTCTGATTCAACTGCCCAAATGCATCCTCAAAAACTACAGGCAACCCCATCTGACTGGAGCAGCTAAAGAGAAGCATCCTTTCAAATGCACACAGGACTCTCCAACACCACAACCATGAGCCTGTGAGAAGCCAGGAAAGGTAGCCTAGCAGCTAGTATGTAAAGCTAAATCTTGTATTATAACTTCCACAGACACAGAAGAGACAGCTGCTAAGAGTCCTCCCAATCCCACCACTGAGTTGAATTGAGGGGAGAATTGAATTCCTTACTCCCTTGGTGGCCATTCATGAACAGCTTTCCCTGGGAACTCTTCCCAGGCACCAGCTCCAATCTGCAATTCCATGCCAAGTTATCTGACATCTAAGAACCTCTGAACCTGTGTTTCCCCTTTTCCATCTCCTTACCAGATTCTCAGTACTGGATTTATGACGGCGAGAGACGGGTCTCTGGTCCCACACCAACTGTAGAGCTGGGCCTCCCTGCTTCTCCTGTGCAGGCAGCTCTGGTGTGGGGGGCAGAGAAGAACAAGATCTACATCTTCAGTGGAGGCAACTACTGGCGCTTCAACCCTCGCACGCGCCAGGTGGACAACATCTACCCCCGGACCATGGCTGACTGGCGTGGCGTCCCACAGGAGATCGATGCTGCTTTTCAGGATGAGTTGGGTCAGTGGCAGCAGGGACAGGGCCTGCTTTGGAGCACGTGCTCAGGGTGATGCTACCTGGCTGTTACCACTCCCAATAGTGACGAGCACAGCAGCTCTGCCCGCAGTTCAGCCTATGCAGCTGTGCTGAACAAATGGGCTGCCTTCAGTAGTTCCTAGTGCTGACAGCAGAGTGAAGGCTATCTCACCTACTCCTCCCTCTCTCCTCCACAGGTTTTGCCTATTTCCTGAGAGGCCGAGACTACTGGAAGTTTGACCCCGTGCAGGTGAAGGTTCTGGAAGGTTACCCGCGTCAGATCAGCCAGGACTTCTTCAGCTGCACACCTTCCTCCAACTCCTTCCGATGAAGGAGCATCCCCCACTCTTCCCTTCCATCCCTGACCTCCAGCAGACACAGAGGGCTCCGCTGCCAGTCCTGGCTCTTTCCAGGCGCAGGGTCTGACACAACAGACGTCTGTCACAACGAGTGACAAAGTTTGCTCCTCTCCTGTTGCAGCAGCAGCCCCAGCTTTGGTCTCTTATCAATACAACAGCATCTGTCACATTCCTCACAGACACGAGCGGGCTCTCCTAGCGATAGCATCCCAGAAGCCATCAGGCCCGCCTGGAACGGGACCCCCCTCCCATAACACCGACCCGACGCCATCGCCCTCCGCGCTGTGAGGCCGCAGCCCCTCAGCCCGCCCTCCCCCGCGGCTCTCAGTGCTGGACACTGCCCGTCCGCACGGCGCTCCCGGGGACAGAACCAGACCCGCGGGCGTCAACTTTTGTACGACGCGTGTAAACTCTTTTTATATATACTGTGTATATACGTATCGATGTACCAATAAAGCGCCTCTTTTCTACCTGCCGCCCGCCTCACTTCAGCGCCGCCGCCATGCGCCGGGTGGGCGGGAACGAGCGCGCGGGGCGGTGCCCAGCGCATGCGCAAAGCAGCAGCCGAGTAGGCCGCGGCGCTGCCCTTGTCGCTGCGCCCCGGTTCCCTCAGCGCCGCCGGAGCCCCGCCAGGCCGCCGCGATGATGATGATGGCGCTGAGCAAAACCTTTGGGCAGAAGCCCGTCAAGTTCCAGCTGGAGGAGGACGGCGAATTCTATATGATCGGCTCCGAGGTACGGACAATGGCGGCGGCCGGGGGGGGGCGGCGAGGCGAGGCTTTGGGGTGGGCTGCGCTGAGTGGGAGCAGAAGGCCTTTGCTGCTGTGATACCGTGGGAAATGTGCTGCTGAAAGGAGCCATAGCTGCGGGCGGTCAGGGCGTGTGTGCCGTACGGGGCACGTGGAGGACGAGGGGGGATCGCCTTCCAGTTCCCCGCTATGAGCTGGTGAGCTCTGCAGGGCAAAGTTACAATTAAAAATGGTCTGAAAGATGTTAAGGTCAAAACGAGGCCTGTGTGACAAGGAGTGTGAGCCCCTTTGTGAACTACAAACACTCTACAAGCACAACAGCAGTTAAAAGATCTGATTGCAGAGCCTAGAACTCATCCTGCTGTCTAGCAATCCTTGCTGGAGCCTGCACTGCTGTCTTGCAGCGTGGACGATGTGCTGAGAAGAGCAGAGCTGCTTTGCAAGTGGTCAGCAAGTTTGGAGAGGCAGAGATCGTGTTCCAAGGACTTAAAGTAGAGCACAAGGCAGGGCTGTGTGTGTCTGAGCTATCCCAGTGGTGTCTGCTAAAAGGGATGCTGCTGGAGAGCTGGGTATGCAGCTCGATTAACTCCGTACTGAACACTGTGCTGATGTAGCAAAGCTAATGTTAAGTTGTTCAAAAATAAACAGGAATTGATTTCTGTCAATGAGTTGGAGTTTCTTATCAAACTAGTGAAGTAAGTGCTGATAAGAGCTATGTTTTCTGTATTGTGCTAAAAATTGTGCTTTATGATGCCAAACCTGATACAGTGAATTGTGAAAAACAAAAACAAATCCTCTTAGGAGGATTTTTATGAGGTCACTGTTATCATTATTGAAAATTTGTTTCAGCTTCTGATAATTCGTTTCTTTAAATGGAATATGTTTCCAGGTTGTATCTTTGCTTTTCTTTTTATAGGTGGGGAATTACCTGCGTATGTTCCGGGGCTCACTGTACAAGAGGTATCCCTCACTCTGGAGGCGACTAGCCACAGTAGAAGAAAGGAAGAAGATAGTGGCATCTTCACATGGTAAGAAGATGAGTAAATGCTCCTGGTCTCAATGACTGCCTTGAAGAACTGTCTCTGTAGCTCAGAAGCTTGTGTACCTTTAGGGCTTTGTGATAGAGTGTTCTGCAAAATGTGGCTGTCCTGGAGTTGGCTGCATTCATCGCAGTGCACGAGCCACACCTCAAGATAAATAGCATATTCCAGAAGAGATTTCTAGTAGCAAAGAGGGGTGGTTCTGTCCCTTAGCACATTGAAAGCATGCGCATGTACTCTATATGTTTATGACTCCCAGAATTTGCAATGTGTTTCTACTGATGTCACCATCACAGTGAGAATGCAGCCACCTTGGTATTATTTTTGATGGGAGACTAATATTAAGAACTTATATTCATTAGCAGTGCAACTTGTCATACATTCCTCAGGCTAAGGCATAATAAAGATAAGTGGATCGTTCTATACTTAAGCCTCCTTCCTCTAATATCCTGCTGACCTGTTGCTGATTTCTTTCTTTCCCAACAGAAAATCAGCGGTCTCACAGTCCAAGAAGATGTAAGTCTGATTTGTGTGTTATGCTTAGCTGTGCTACAGGAATAGTCTCTGCCACGACCTTTGGTGTTATTACAGTATATATTAACATCTCGTCCTCTGATCTCTCCCTGTGGTCATCCAATTGTGCACCCTCATCACATGCTGAACTTTTCTTTCTCAGAACATTAATGGATTCTTGGATGCAATATGGTCTGTGCAGTTCAGCAAGATCTGTCCCGAAGTTCTCCCCTTTTTCCAGGTCTTAAGAGTTTGTACTGCCTGGCTCAGCTTTCATTAGTATCTGATGTGTCTGCTCAGCCACTCGCTTTTCCACTGAGTGTTATATCTCCATTTCCATTATTAAGTCCACTGAGGATTTATAGTTTTCTGGGCTTTTCCTCCCAAAGACTGTGGAAAAAATTTTACATCATTGTAGCAGACTGTAGTTGTGCAGAGCTAAATGATGTGATAGTAAGGGGCTATTTAAGGTAGGAATTGTTTTTTCTCCCCTTATTACTTATAAGCTTATCTACTATTTCCTGTTTTAATGATGTGGTTTTTTGCTAGTCCCACCTGCGCTGACAGAGAGGGCTTTTCACTGTTCAGCTTGTTTATGCCATATGCTATGTAATGCTTTTTCGTGTTAATTATTAGCATCTTTCCTGGTAACAGATCATGGATATACAACATTAGCCACCAGTGTGACACTGTTAAAGGCCTCTGAAGTGGAAGAGATCTTGGATGGAAATGATGAGAAATACAAGGCAGTGTCTATCAGCACAGAACCTCCCACCTACCTCAGGTAACCGGTGTTGGTGAGGGTGGGGGTCACAATGAAGTTGCTGGAACGTGTCAGCGTGGACTGGAAGCACTGTCCTGTCCCAGCAGAAATCGCATAAACCCAAGGCAGCATGTGGAGGGTGCTTGCAAGTCTGTGCTAGCAAATATTTGCAATGTTGGTTAAATGAAGATCTTCATATTGTAAGGATTGGGTTGCTGCCCACGTATTACAGGAAGAAAAACATTAGTGTTTGATGATACAGCTCATTTTGCAGTTACTTCATTCCAACTGTAACAGATGTTTTGCAGAACACTCTCTACACATACTTTTTGCAGGAGATGTCGCATTTCTCAGCAGTTCCTCTGTAAACATAGACAGGAAATCCAAATATGAACCACGTATTGGTGGTACACCTGGATTCGTATGCGATGGATGGTTGTGAGCCGGACAATGGAGCTTGAAGGAAACTGGAATATGAGTTCTCAGTCCTACTGTCGTTAGGGAGGAGCTCATCATTTATGATACTATGTTTAAAAATAGTGGCAGTGGTGTTCAGGGCCTGCAGGTTAACACAGTCTCATTCTGCAGAGAACAGAAGGCAAAGAGGAACAACCAATGGGTGCCGACACTGCCCAACAGCTCTCATCACCTGGATGCAGTGCCGTGTTCAACAACGATTAACAGAAATCGCATGGGCAGGGACAAGAAGAGGACTTTCCCTCTGTGGTAAGGCAGCTTCCTTCTTCAGAAAAGTGGAAACAGTTACCAATGTGACACACTGCAGAGGGCTGCTCTGATAGGCAAGTGGTTGCCAGAGCCCTGTAACTTTGTGTTGAGGATTATGTCTAATAATTGGACAGTTGAAGTATAGGGATTGATGACAATAAAAAGCACTTTCCTTCTATGCTTGCCAGATGTATCGTTTTCTATTCCACATGCTGTACTGTTGTTCTTTGTTCTAGCTTTGATGACCATGACCCAGCAGTCATCCATGAGAACGCATCCCAGCCAGAGGTTCTGGTTCCAATCAGGCTTGATATGGAAATTGATGGACAGAAACTCAGAGATGCATTTACATGGAACATGAATGGTACGTAGGAAGGAGAGTTTCCTGAGACTAGAAAGATACAGTTGCATTCATCACCAAATATGAAGAGAGAACAAGCAAGTCCTTGCTCCATATAAAAAAATCTTTAAAGCTCTTCTACAGTGATGTGTCCTATTCGGCTCCCTTGGCTCTTAGCAGATCCCTAACACTCCCATGGATTGCCATAATGCCTGAATGCCTGTAATCTGAAAAGTTAAGACAGGCCTATTCTGATCCACTTCATCAGTTCAGCATCCTAATGGAAATGTCAGCCAAGATAAATACCGAACAATTAATGTGATCAGCTCCTTTATGTACATGGATTCATAGGCCATTACTGTGTTCTCTGTGAAACAAGAAAGCGGTAAAATCAAGTCAGTGTGTACACGTGTACAACCCTGAAACAAAACAGTGTTTTAACAGCAAAAGGTGATGCACGTAGGATTCCCCTCTTCAGGCAAAGATCTTAATTTTGTGTATTCTGTAAGTGGCAGACATTGGTGGCTGAGAAAAATGTCTTCTTGTTCTGTATCAGAAAAGCTGATGACCCCAGAAATGTTCTCAGAGATTCTTTGTGATGACCTGGATTTGAATCCTCTGACCTTTGTCCCTGCTATTGCCTCTGCCATCCGACAACAGATCGAATCTTACCCAACTGACAGCATCCTAGAGGATCAGTCAGACCAGCGCGTTATTATTAAGGTAATTACAGGGAGGCAGTAGAATGAGGGCTGAACTATTTGCATTTCTCTAGTTTTGTGTTTTGGACTTTATTTATTTATTTATTTATTTATTTTTCTTCTTTATGAGGGAGGAATAGTACAAAGACTTCCCTCAAAACCAAGGAGTTCCTAATTCCAGTCCTTTGTCCAGGTTAGATTTTGTCCTTGAGAAATGAATGACTTGTTTCTTCCCTTGTCTCCAGCTTAACATCCACGTAGGGAACATCTCCCTTGTAGACCAGTTTGAATGGGACATGTCAGAGAAGGAGAATTCACCAGAGAAGTTTGCCTTGAAGCTGTGCTCAGAGCTTGGCCTGGGTGGGGAGTTTGTCACTACTATTGCCTACAGCATCCGGGGACAGCTGAGCTGGCATCAGAAGACATATGCCTTCAGGTACAGAACTGCCATCTTTCTGGATGGGTGTAGATGTGTGTTCTTACTTCATGGCTGCTATCGTCAGTGAATCTTGAACAGCTGACACGGTGTAGAAATTAATTTGAAATTGGTTCTTATGGATTGTACCCACTCTATAGTTCTTAAGTTATTTGTGCATGGTAGGTGTTTGATTTCTCATGTTCACATGCCAATTAGTGCATACAACTGTCTTCCTTTTAAACAAGTTTGTTAGATGAAAAAGAAGTAGGGTGCAAGTACAGACTGTTATATTTCTTGGCCATCCTTTTGTTTCATCAATTGGTGATCCCCTAAGCTGGTATCATCTAAAGACCACTGCTTGTGCAAGGTTAGCAGTTCAGATGGTTTCATTTCTTCTCACTGTTTTGGACGGTTGTCTGTCTTGAAGTGGCAAGTGAGTCACACGTCATGGGACAGTGAGGTGTTACTGGTGAGCTATAAGAGGCACTGTGTTGAAATGGATGGACTCCTCTGGGTAACAGAAATGTTAGTAGTGGATCTAACTGAAGCATTCTGAATGTATGTGACACGTTTGCAGTCATGTCTTCCTCAGGCACAGCTTGCTGCTGGCTGCCTGACTGGTGAAGAAATGAAGAGTTTTGATCTGGAGCCTGGTGTGTTTTGTTCTGTAGTGGATCCTGGTGCCTCTCAACCAGCTTGTGCTTTTGCGCAGAGATCTTTTTGTGGTGGGTGTAATGTATCCCAGGACCAAATATCAATGAAATCAGTTTTTGCCACAGAGTGAAAGGCTGTTCTAATTACAGTGTCAGAATACCTTGTGCCTTCTTCTAATGTCTGCGCATGATGAGCCTTGGATACGTTTCTGTCTCATCAACTCTGTCTGACCTGGGCCAAACTTTGGTACTCTGAGCTCAGACTGATGGACACTGCAGCTCTTTGCCCTGGCTGAAGTTAAAGTTGGTTTGATCACAGGCAGTTCTCTTAGCTGGAATGCAACAATGTCAGGTTTGATTAGTCAGCTTTATAACTTGTCTCCTAATAATAATGATTCCCAGTTGTGCTGTGCAGAGTTCTGTGGCAATTTACTGCACGGATGTTATCCTCCATATGTTGCTTAGTCTGCAGTCTGTTAAGTATTCCTTAATGTGTGCTGGTGGGTTTTTTGACCTCAGGCCATGGTGACACTTGAGGAAGTTTGAGAGTTCAGCAAGTGATGTATTGCAGAGGTGGGAGAAAGGTGCTGCTGGCGCCGGTTTTGTGGAGGTCAGCTCAAGGAAGCTTGCAGCTAATCCCCAGTGTGGTTCACATGGAAGTTAAACTCTTCTCTAGGAACTAGGGAGTTGACTTCTCCCTTGCTGTCCATGACAGCAGATTGATATTTGCAGATCTGTGCTGTGGAACAGCTAGAGCAGTGGGTATGTGTTGCTGAGGATGGGTGGGAACTTGGAGGGCAGTCGGTGGCAATATGAGGCCTCTAGTACTGCCTCTTCTTCCCTGCTGCTTTACACATCTACTTTATATGTGTATCTGTCTCTGGTTACTGAAGAGTGCTTCCTTTTGGGGTGGCTCAAATAGGTGGATTTCAGGCCTTCTTTAGGCTGTTGCAATTTTTTAAGGGGGTGATTTAAAAACGAGGAAGGAAAGCACAGAAATGAAGTACATGGCCATGAACCAGTCAGAGGCAAAAAGCACCTAATTTAAGACTTGCTTTTTTTGTCATAGTACAAATGTGCCCTCCTCTTCCCTCTTCTCTTTTTGCAAAGGAGTACTTTTGAAACCTTCCTGTGATTAATGATGTTTGGGTTTTGTGGTTGGTTAGTTCCTGAATTCCCAAACCACAGCAGTGATGGTTGCTCCAAAGTTATTCCGCCGATGTAAGGGAAGAGTCTGCTGTAGATGTATCAAAAGAACCTTAAAATCTCCAGGAATTGGCGATTTGGGAAGTCATGTGCCTCTTAGTCATCAGAGGGAGAGGTGAAACTGCCCTTCAGTTGATGAACTCCAGGACAGTTCTTTCAGCTGGCTTCTCTCTGCAAAACAAGGGGAGCCTGAGAGCCCAATGGAAGTGACAGGATTGGAAGTTGGATTGGTAGCTGATGCAGTTGTGATTTTCAGGGGGAAGGTGTTCTAAACATTTCCTGCCTCAGTGCTGAGATGTTTCTAAGGGCAGCACACAGTTTCATACCCAAACTTTTGCCTTCAAAACCAGAATGATGTTCTCTTGAACACCAAACCTGCATGCCTGAAGGGTTGTCCTTTTCAGAGGAAGACCTCTCCCTGCCCTCTTGGCTGCAGTGCTGTGCCCATGATGCTGCTGTAAGAGGCTCTGCTCCAATAGAGGCAGTGCAGTGCTCTGCTGGGAGTGCAGCAGCTGACAGTGCCTTTCAGTCATTCTGCCAGCACCTCTTGTTTAACAAATAAAGGGGGGGGAGCTGTCCTATGATGAAGTTTAGGAGATGAGGATTTTTCATTTTCTCTATTTCTACCCTGCAGAAATGTGGTTTCTGAGTTGGATTGCATGTAAGCAATGCTCATGAGCTGGCTTTCCAGCCCCCATTTAATCCTAGTGGGTGCTCGTTGCTGATAGCATGGTCTCAACCTCATTTACCATGCTTCAGTCAGGATCTAGCAGTTAGCCTGGAATTTGCAGTATTTTGTGGCTGAGTTCAAGTGTTGCTTTAGTGGGTATTAGCAATAATGGAGGTTGGTTTGACCAAAGTTTCCTCCCAGGATCAGATACAAAGGCGTTGGATTCATTCTTCTTCTAACAGCTCTGATGCAGACTTTGTCTGCTCTCATGGTGAATGGCACCGAAGTGTTCCTTGCTGTGAATGCCGAGCATCAGTGCTGGGATCCTGGTGTGGAAACATCCCTGGGATCTGCATGCACACCTGTGTGAGGGCTCACACACGCTCACACACACGTACACATTCAGACACACTTGTGCTGAACTGCTTTCTAGAATTCAAAGCAAACATTTACATTCTGAGGCTCCTCTGTATTTATGCTGAGCTTCCAGCTCCACCCTCAATGTTTGGGAAGCTACTCCTAGTAAGTTTCTGTTGACTCTTGCTGAAAAGTCACTGGTGAAGGAGTAAACATTTTTATGCATGTGATAATGCAGCTGTTGAGGGCAGACAGATCTCTGCAGAGCAATCTTGTCATCTGTGACAGAGCTCTGTGTTTCCCTGCTTGTGCTGGGATTATGAAGAGCCCTGTTAACTCCCTGCTCAGTTACTGCTCTGTGGGACATCATCCCCAGTTAATAAACCAATACAAATATTGCCTGTGTGTAGTGCATTTGAACACTGACAGCCAAGTACATCATGGCCTTAATAGGAGAGAACTACTTCTGCCACAGTTGTTTTGATGTCTGTTTTCTCTGGTGGTTGTAGAGTTGGTAATAATTGGTCTCCTTGAGATGCTAACTGCCCGGGTACTTCTGGGAACCAGGCTGTATCCACTGGGGCTGACTAAGAGCTTAAGCCTGAAACACTTACTATGATCTGCTGTGCTTGTTTCTTGCACCTGGGCTGGTAACCCAGAGGAGTGGACTGTTAGCACTGACAGATGTTGCTTTGATTTCTGCCTTGCTGCTGCAGTGAGAACCCTTTGCCGACTGTGGAAATCGCAATTCGCAACACAGGGGACGCTGACCAGTGGTGCCCTCTTCTGGAAACCCTCACAGACGCTGAGATGGAGAAGAAGATCAGAGATCAGGACAGAAATACGAGGTGCTGCCCCTGGTTCAGTTTTCATTCTGGCCTGTCCCTAAGACAGAAGTTAAATGCCTTAATGTTTTTTATTCTCTGCTGAGTGCCAGTTGGCAGCATTTCAAACTTGCATACCACAACAACCTCGGAGCCCTTTTTGCTTCAGGATATTAAACTGTTATCACCTCACTCCACAAACATTTAACTGTCTACTTTAGCCATATCCTGCTTGAAACAAAGTTTCATTTTCTCCCCCCTGGTCTCTGCATGTGCAGGGGGAAGTGTTTCTGGAGGAAGGCATTCATCAAAAACATTGAAATTTCATGCACTGTCATGTGAATTAGCATCCTGCGAAGGATTCCTTTTATGTAGGATAAAGTGCTGTTTGATGTAGGGACAGACAGGGTCTCCACTCCAGCCTGATGAATATTGACCTGTTTGCTGGCACACGAGCACTTCTGTCATTGCAGGAGGAGCTCTGCTTGCCATAGAGCCCCACTAAGCAGTGTTCAGCAAGTACTCAAAAGCACTTGCTCCTACTTGGTTAAACTGCAACTGCTTCTGGCAGTATAAATGAACTGCTAGCATCTCTCCAGAAGATGTGTTGTGGGAACAGTAAGTACGCTGGCTCGGCTCTCTTAGGAGTGTTTTAATGCTGATTAACAGATTTATAATTGTTTTCTTCCCAGCTATCACCATCTGAATAGTTCTCAGTAGCAACTGGTTCAGTCTCACTTAATGAGCAAAACCACTCTAAAATCAGTTGCTGAAAGTGGGGTCATAGCACTGTGAGTAGGGGCACTCGAGTGACCAAAGATGTTTGGGCAGTAAATCTAAAAACCTCACAAAGCTGTGGTATCTTCACCCAAAGCATCACTTTCAGTAAGGCTTCACATACCTGTAACACAGCACTCACCATAACCCTTTTTCTCTCCCTAGGCGCATGAGACGTTTGGCCAACACTGCTCCAGCCTGGTAAACTTCCTCTTGTGACACTGGTGCTCTTCCTACAGACATTGTCCCTACTCCTCTCCCCAAATGGATCTAGGATTGGCAGGGGGTCTTACCGTCCCTCAGGGGACACACATGCCACTTGCCAAGAGTTCCCAGTACTGCTGACTTCTGCCCCATTCCCTCAGCCTAGAGCCACGTACCAAGAATGCTGCATTAGCACATGATCTAGCTGAGACTTGTGGCAACTGTTGGAGCCCTTATAATACCTGTGTGTGGACAGTGTAAAAATACTTTTGTATAGGTGCAACGTGCACTACTAGAACAACTTTTTAAATAAAAGGAATGCATACTACTAAGGCAGAGTTCAGTATGTTTCAATAAGTGTTGAATCTCACACTGCATCCTGTTAGAGCAACTGAGTCACTTCTGGGTATAAGAGTTGATGGGTGATGTTCCTTTTTGTTTCCTCTCTGTGAAAACTGCAGCTGGAAGATGATAACGTCTCTGACCTGATGCAGAAGTTAAAGCCTGCACTCAGTAACTGAGACTGCAGCATCCCTTCATCAGTGGGCTTTGCTGTCATCATTATCTACTCACGTAAGCAGCCAAGTTACAGTACACAAAAGACTACGCACTTGGCTTTAGATGCTAAATTCCCTCAGCGCTGCAGTGTCTGGTTTTTGCAAACCTAGAAACAATCTGTCCCTTCCTGGGGTGTTTAAAAACAAACAAACAAAATTCATTGAAGTGAGATTAAAAAAATTCAAGCTTCCTTTAAAAAAAATCTAATTAGAATCTACCTTGCTGCTGAGGTCCACCAGCTCTTTGATAGAGCTTTCACTGCCAGGAACTGCCCGTTATTGCAAACAGGATGGATTTTGCTGGCAGCCTGACAGTTGCATTTAGACCTTTATGATAAAGCTGGTAGGTTTTACGATCCTTGCTTGTCCACCCACACTGCCTGCAGAGACAAAACTACTTTCTGGCCTTAATTTATCATGTTTAGACTTGAGTAATAGCAGAGCTAGTTCTGATTCCAGGGTGGGAGGGAACTTCTTCCAGATGTCAGTACACAGAAACCCCAAATTTGCACTTTAACAATAATATTATTGCAGTCTTAGCCCGGACTCCTGTGCCAGAGTGATATTCCTCCCCCCATTTTTTCTTATGACAGAGGTTGAAAGGTTAGTTCTGCATGTAAGACAGTGCAGAACATGTTTTGCCTTGTGGATGCAAGGACTCCAGTTCTAAGAACACTTCAGCCTCTTTTTGTTACAATCAGGCATCTCTTCTGCAAGGAGCCCTTCAGGGAAGGCCATCAAAACTGACAAAACTGCTTTGCAGCTCATGGTTCAGTAACTGGGCTCTGAGCTTCTGTAGCAAGCTTAGAAGTATTTTGTTCAGCTTTTCAAGACCCAGAGAATGCAGAAACTCCCTCCAAGAAACTAGAGGCAAGGCTGCAAAGCACAGGATTTCAGCTCAGAAAGATGAGAACAGGCTGCTTTGAGCATTAGGACTGAGAGGAAACAGTGAGGAGCAGCTTTCCCACCCTGTATGCACAGCTCTTCTGTTTCATCTAATAACCAGCCCACACTGAGTGCAGCCCGAGTTGCAGTTCTGCGTGCCCTAAAGACAACACCAGCTCTGCTCATGAACAAAGCACACAGCTGGTACCTGTGTAGCCCCATTTCCACTCTACCTTCCAGAAGATCACTGCATGTATGGTTCTTTCCCTACGCAGAAACAAAAGTGCAGCAAAACAGTTAAAGCTTTCCATTACCAGGCTGTTTTCATGGGAAGCCTGCAAAGGAGCTGAGTGGGATGGCTGTGGTTCAGCCTTCTATTGCCATAGGGCTTCTGTATCACTTTGGCTGCTGGTTACTCACACCTCTAGTAGTTTTAGTGGTGGTTTGCAAGCACGTAGCTGAACAGACAGCCATTAACTGAGCTATCGTACACTGCAGATTTACTGTAAACATTTTGGAGGTCTAGTAGAAGCACACAAGCACAAAAGCCAGCAGGGATGATCACATTCAGTTAGTACAGCTGCCTGTGTTCAACTTCTAAGATTCTGAGGTGGATTCCACAGGAGTGGAGTCACACAGCATGCACACACTGCCTTGATTGCTAGTATCAAGTGCTACTTTCAGTCACCAACTAGAACAAGCCTCCAACTCCATTCCACGTCTCCTTTTGTGGGCCTCCCTTTCTCCATCCATACCTTGCCCCCTTTTCACATCCTGCAGGGTGAAGCAGTGAAGCAAAGCTTCCAACTGGACTAAGTTTTGCCTTGCCACAAGAATAAAAAATAAAGAAGCCTGAGCAAGCAGCCTGGTAGCTCTGAGCAAAGTCCTGAAGGTGCTGGTGCTTCTGATCCTGGCAGAAATGGACACACAACTGAAAAATAAAGACTTTAATGTAAAGACTCTTTGGAAACAACAATGAAAAAGGGCGGAGGACTCAGAGGAAAGGGAGTAGTTGAGCTGCATTCCACTATGGTAGGTTTTTGCCTGGGAGACTTGGCTGTGTTTACACCATGACAAGGTGCACTACTTGACTGAAAGCCCACAAAGACGTCTCACAACTGTGAGAGCATTAGTCTTTGTACAGAGACCAGAAGTGACTTGCCATAGAGCAAGCCATTAACAGCAAGAGAATGAGCAACTGGTTTCATATCCCATTTGATACTTAACCCCAGCAGGTAGCTGAAGAGCCATCACACAACCTCTAGCCCTTCTCCCTAGAACACCTTCATAAGGATTCATCAGTTCTTACATGCAAAGCTTTGCAGAACCACTTAGTACAAGAGGAAGATGGGTTACCCATACAGACAGTGAAGCATGACACATTAGAATGGCAACTGGTATTATTCCAGTGAGATCTCTGGGGCACAGCATAAATCCAGCCAGAAGAGAGGAATCCGGCCGCACAGAAGTCCTGTTACAGCGGTCGCTGCTGCTGGTCTTGGTCTCCAGGTTGGTTTTCAGGAAGATCCTCAGGGAGGGGGTTATAGTTGGGATCCTCTTCAGGTGTGTCAAATACCATCTTCCTGGCAATGGATACACGCATCCCATCAAGCAGGCAGGTTAACAAAGCGAGCTGAAGACAAGGAAAACCCCCAGCCTTCCAAGAATGCCCCAACCCTTCACAGGGTTTGGCTGCACACAATGTCCCAAGCCAGAAAGGCCCCACAAGGATTACTGAGACCAACTCCCAGCTCCACACAGGAGCACCTAAAAATGAAGTCACATGCCCAAGAGTCGTCCAGACACTCCTGAGCTCTGACAGGCTTGATGCTGCCCTACTGCACAAGCACTCAGCTCAACATGCAACAACGATACCTCAATCTCGAGGACAGCTTTGATCACCAACATGAAGCAGGACATGTTCTAATTCTTAAACCACAGAAATACTTCAGGAAAACAAAACCCTGTCTGTATCTAGCACTTCCACAAGAAGAAGGCTCCAGTTCAGCTAGCAAAACTTATGGTACCAGTAGCTGCCCTGTACACACACAGTGTGCAAAGTGCTTTCTGCAGCAAAGGCTTGAACTGCTGGACACAGATGCTATAACCACACAGTTGGGTCCTATGGCTTAACACAATGTAGCAGAAGCTGCAGACAGACTAACAGCCAAAGCCAAAGGTTACCTCACAGAGCCACACACCTGTTTGCTATGGAAGCAATCCAAGTTGGGAAGCAACACAGTAAATCCAAGAATGAAAATCTGCTTTACTTACAGGAAGCTGGGGGTCAAAAGCAACTTCTTTCCTCCAGGCTGGTTGGGGAAGACATCTTCCAAGAAATAATAGATATGACCCACTGCGATCCCTGAGGAGAGATGCCACCAAGGTCAGGGCCAGCTGTGCCTGCTCTGCTGGAGCTTAAGCAGGAGGAACCCCAAACCACCACAGCTCCCATCAGATCCACCTGAGCTGTGAGTGACTGCAGAGTGCCCTTCTACCCACCAGCTCTGACTTACCCAGCAAATCAATAATGATGGAATTGCCCAGGAGCAGGGAGAAGCCCATCAGGACCCAGGGCAAGAAAGGGGCCTGGAAGTTCAGGAGCCCAAAGAAGTTCATGCGGATGTAAGGGTTCCTGCGACTCCACACATACACCAGCATGATGGTGAAAGCTTGGCCTAGGAAAAACAGGCTGGCAAAGAGACCAAATAGCTAGGAACTACCGAGTCAAGGAAAACGCCTACCTTGCACACCACCTCCGGGCAGCACAGGATGTATGCAGACAGGGAAGTTTCAGCTAACTGGCATGAAAGATGCTGCCCATGCCACCAAATCTTTCCTGAGCTGGTTGAGATGCACTAACGCTCTTCCACATTCTATTTCTCTCCATGCACCCCAGAACAAGACATGGCACCTACAGTGATTGCTTCTTAAGGTGCCTGCTACAACCAAAATAGAGCAGGGAGCTCTAGGCCTTCTCTATCAAGTGATCACCAGAAGGGCCTTCATGCTGCCAGAGCTTGTGCCCTAAGGCAGCTGCAATGCATTCCAAAGAGGTTTTGTGCTTGGGAAGTCTCCTACCCAGACTACTTTGGTTACTGCAAGACAAACTTAGGGCAAGGACACATGGCCAGGTGCAGACAGATGGGCTCACAGTGCCCAGCACACTGCTGGCCTGCAGGCACCCCGCTCACTGTGCTCACAGCTCTGCACTGCCCACTTCATTTCCTTACACTCTCTTCACACCTATTGAGCAGCCCTTCACCTCAGCCCTGCTACTGTCACTGGCTCAGCTGGAGGACTCCTCATAGAGCTGAACAAGAGGTTTTCCTTCAGGCAGAACTTCCAGACGCTGCCATGCTGCCCCTGGGATTAGGCAGCACTTCCCACTCCATGTGCATCAGCACTTCACAGATACAATGAATACCAGAAGCTCTTCCTGTGGCTTGCTTACACTCCTCTACACACTGGCTGGGCTCAGGCCAGGCTCCAGCCAACCCTCCAGGCCCGTGGGGCAGAAGGAGTGCAGGGCCAAGGCTGCAGTGAGGCTCTCTGCCTGCAGCCCATGGCGTTGGGGTTCCCCAACCAGCTACATACCACACACAGCAGTGTGGGACACAGCTGGCAGATGAGCCCCATGGGATTTGCAGCATCTCAGAAGAGCCCAGAGGGCCTCAGCCTGCTCAAAAGGATACTGTCATGAGAAACCCTCCGAAGAGGAACATGAAGACAAAGTCAGCTGTCCTTCCACGGAAGGAGCCTTCTTCTAGCATGCGGCAGTACCTGTACCTGAGAGCAGGAGAGAAAGGACGGGTATAGGAAATTAACAGCTGTCTGCCTGCATCTCCAGCAAGGCCTCATAAAGGAACAGCCAGCTGCAAGTACAGGAGGCGGTCAGCAGGTTTACAAGCACCAGAGCAGAATAGAAAGTCTCTGTGGTGTTGCTACTCGTCTGCTGCAGCAACCATACTAGCAGCTTCATCCTCTAGCAGGGGAAACAGCAGAGGCCACGAGCAGGGCCACCACCCAGGGAACAGCCCCAGTGTTCTGCATGACAGGGCAGTGTGGAAGGATGGAGGGACGGGGCATCACGGCTAAGCCAAAGAGTGAGCAGACAGCCTTACTGAGACCAAAGGATACAGAAATATCATGTTGAAAAAGAAACTGAATCCCAGGGGCCCAAAAAAGAGGAAGTTGGTGATCAGCCTCCATATCTGAAAGAGAAGAGAGAACAGGGTGGACAGGTGGCTCTCTCCCAACCACACAGACAGCTGCCTGATGCCCTTCACGCTGTGCTGCTGCACCTACACGTGGACCCCCACTCCACACACGTTTTACCAGCCCAGATGGGAGATTACTCTGTTTCATGATGGAGTTAGCACAGTTCAGCACCCAGAGCAAGTGCGACTGCTCACCCCATGCCACGGCAACGCTACCCCAGCCCCAGCACAGCCGCTAAGGACTGCTCCTCACCTGGAGCTTCCTGAAGATGAGGTCGGGGTTGAAGTACAGCTGGAAGGGGGTGATGAACTCCAGCTGCTGAGAGACACAAGCAGGTCAGCTGCCACCACTGCCGCTCGCAAGGCACGCGGTGACAGCTGCCCCACGCCCTCCCCAGCACAGCACCCCGGTGCCCGCGCCCCCAGCCCTCACCACGGCGGCGGTGGTAAGCACACAGGCCGTGGTGTAGGCGCGCGTCACGGCCGGCATGCCCAGGTACTCCTGCGCCAAGCCCTGGTAGGCCATGGCGCACGGCGACAGCGCCCGGCCGCGCCGCGGGGCCTTTAACAGCACCCCCCGCGCTCCGCCGAAGCCCCGCCCCCGAGAGCGGCGCTCGGCCAGTCCCGACGCGACGGGCGGCGAGGGTCGGCCAATCGGAGCGCGCCTCATGCCCTCGGCCTCCAACCCGGAACGGACCCGCCGCGGACGGTGACGGGCCGACAGGGGGAGCGGCGCCGGGGTTCCGCCCCCTGGGGGCGGGGCGAGTGAGGGTGGTCGATGGCGGCGGGCGGCGCGATTGGCTGCTGGCTGAGGGAAGGCGGGGAGGAGGGGCACGCCCCCACGGAAGTGGCCAATCACAGGAAGAGTAGGGGACAACAGGGGGCGGGGCGGGGGCGCGCTGTGCACGTGGCTTTGTGCGGGAGTGACGCGGTGTGCTGTGCTGTGCGTGTGCCCAGGCCGTCCCAGCAGGCAGAACGCTGCACACCAGGCTGTGGCAGGTGAACGCAGAGCGCTCTCTGATTGCATGATCTGATGACAAAGGTCCAAATAAACCCGTCCTGAGCTTGTCTAGAGCTGCTTGCCATGTTGAAGAGCCATTTTACAGCCACCCTGCTTGCAGGCAGAAGAAGGGGCCTGATATTGGGTTTCTGTAGGGGAAGGTTAAATTGTCACCAGGTTTTTAATGAGTCCTGAGATTCCTCTTTAAGCCCTCAGTTAATTGGAAGTGAAATCATTAGCAGAGTCCTTGAGTTTTCCACCACATCCACTCTGACTGCTGTCTGACGAGGGACAGAATGCAGCTGGAAGGTGAGGGGACAGTGATGTTAAAGTAACAGAGTGGGAGAGAGGAAAGATTCGACAGGTGGGCACTGGGGGACGGGTTCCTGAGTGTGCAATTACAGAGACCAGCAATGGAGGCCTGAGCTGCACTGGAGACACTGGGAGTGGAGCCCAGGGGATGCTAGAACTGCAGCTGAGTCAAAGAAAAACCTCATCTGGAAAGGCCAAGAAGGGAAACTGAGTTCCTGACTGGGGCCAGGGATTCTGCTAAGCGCTGCTTGGATCCATGTGGCTGTTTCAGCTCCAAAGTCCCACTGCCACAGCTCTGTGTGTTAGCATTGTGCAGCCCCAGCAGAAGGGCAGCTGCAACTGAGTAAAAGAACTGAGAGTAAATAAATAGATGATGAAAGAAGTACATGGGTAAATATCTGCTCATTTGGATGGAGGATTAGAGGTTTCCTATCTGCTCTCACAGTCAAAAGCTGAGTTCAAGCATTGTGACTCATGCCCCTACCTTGCTTGAACCAAGACTGGAGATAAACATTTGGAGCCCGTTTGCTGGAAGGTCAGCAGCCTGGAGCCCAGACTCACTAACAACAAGGAGATGAGAATCCAAATGATCAATCCTAATTACTCCATGTGCAAATCAGACATTACATGAAAGGCAAAAAAAATGTCATCACATTGTCATTTTCCTTCTTTTCCCTTGTTTGCCAGCCAAATTTTGAGAACTCTACTTCTCTAAACTCCAGGCTCATGCTTGAGGCTTTCTTTATATAAGAATCAAGTGGGAAAGCAATGCAATGCATCCAGAATCTTCCCCCCTCAGCATGGGAAGAGGCCAGACAAACCTGTGACCCCACCAGTTCCCAGGCAGCTTTCTGCCCATGATCTCACTTCCTTCGGAGAGCAGCCAAGCTGACTTCATGCGTTACAGTACGCCCAGGGGCAGCTTCAGTCTGCATTACAACCCTTGTCACATTTTATAGTCTTTGGGAATTATGCCCTTCCGCCACTTCATGTCAGCCCAGCCACACAGCACTTATTGTATACCTCTGTAGGGATGCTGACAGGGCTTCCTCCAGAAAACCTCAGAATCCAGTTCGAACCCACAAAAAAAACAACCCAATCTCTTTGTCTCAGCTGCAAGACAGTAGGAGGGGCTGCCAGGACAGGAAAGCTGCTCAGGAGCTGCTCTGCTGATTTCCTCCTGCCTGGTCCTGCTGTCCTTCCCCTGCCCAGAGACCAAAGCTGATGTGGGCTCAGGTGCTGCCAGCAGTGGTCTGATGCTCAGATGGGCTCTGATAAAGGTCTATCCAGGTGCTCCTGGAGCTTCCCAAAGAACAAACTGCCAGAGCTCCACCTGTGACTTTTGTTCAGGTCACTCACAAGAAGAACCGAAGTGCACTGGTACCACAGGTAACGCTTTCCCATGCACTGTTATCAGTTCTGCACATGCAGGTATAGCAACAGTATCCTGTTGGTACCGTAAACTTTTGTGATCTACAAACCAGCTCACAAAGAAATAGTCCTGGATGGGAAGAATTCATGTGTGTCGCACACCCATCACTGTGAATTCACACTGTGAAGGCACAGTGTCAGACTACCACTGTTACCTCTGTTTTTGTTCTCTGCCTTCATGGGGGATTCTATGGAATGTGCAAGCATTTGCCTGGGGTCACAGGTGAGTTTAACCCCACAATAGAAACACAGCAGCTTCCTGTCTCGATTCTGCAAACCAAAATAGCAAGGAGTACAAAAACAAAGAAGAAAGCTCCCCACAAGTTAAGCACAAGGAGGCACATGAGCAAAGATAAATGGGCTGTCGCAGAGTTCACCTCCTTTGTTTGTAGTAAATTATTGTGTGTAATTCGTGTTTCCTGTCCATAAATGCCAGAGGAACTTGAAGACATGGAATCTGTTCTAATTTACTGAAGACAAAAACAATTCCTCTCAAGTCCATCTGGAACTTGTTTTTATCATAATTGTTTTAGGCTCAGTAACAAGTTCAAGATCTAACTGCCCTCCCTAATTGATTCAAGAATAAACAGATGCTCTATTTAAAGGCATCAGCTCCCCTGCTGCCCAGCCCAGCAACCATAGGGTTGCGGGATGAAAGGAGTGGTACACCGGGTCAGCACAGACCCCAACAAGCAGTGGTCTTCTAATGGGGCCACTTGTGCCACCAGCAGCGCTGGGGCAGGAAAACAGCCCCTGGCCCTATATGCAGTGAGTGTCCAGCTGGTGAGGTATGCCCTCTGCTCTCTCCTGCCACTAGCACGCTGTTTGTAGCTCTATCTAATGACCTTTAGCAGTGTGGTAGATGGCACACCCCTCCAGCCGAGCTGCATGCCATGCAGCAGGACTAAGTTCACCCCAAGCCCTTTCCCAGACCAGCACTCCATCCTGCAGCAGAGCCTCAGTTCTCTGCTTTGTTTGGAAACCAGGACAAACTCACACTGCCCACCAACCACATAAGGCTGAGTGAGCTGTCTGTGAGGTCTCGTTCACCCCAGTGCCCCCCAGCATGTGCTGTGCCAGCCCTATGCAAGGCACACATCCGTGTGAGTGGGAATGTAGTCACATGAGGAACATGTTCAGAAAGGTACAGGACACTGGAAAGGCAACTTCTGCTCTCAGACTCCATCCTTGCTGTATGGATGATGGGTACCAAGGACCCCAGACCCACCACAGAACAGTCACGAAGCAACTCTTCTCCAGTTCTGGAAACTCCACTCTATGGACTCACAGCCCATAGATAAGCTGTGTAACCATAACTGCCTGGGGCACTTGAGTCTTGTGTCTATCACACATCAGCAAAGTCTACAGTCTGAGGGCTAAAGTCAGGGGAAGATGAATCATGAAGAACTGGATGTTTGGTTGTTGTTGGTATTTTATTTGCTTGTTTATTAGAAAGAAACTAAAAATAGCACTTACTGCTCAGCCCTCCAAGGACAAGTGGGTTGCACAGGATTTGTGGTTAATCAAAGTTTATGTTTTTACTTCTTATGGCTTTTTGTTCAGAGATACAACTTCTTCTGGCATACTATGATATGAGAAAGATCATCTCACCTAAACCTCTTCAAGCAGAGTCTGGTCACATATCCAAATAAAGGTCCTCTTCTAAACCAGATTCTGATCATTAATTGAAGGCATCAAGAGAGGAAACCGCTGTCTCTTAGCACAGTTATTTTTTCCCAGTGCTTCATCACTCCTGTTAAGTTCTGCCTTGTGATCTGTTCCCTGCACCACGGTCACCTCCCACAGCTGTTGCTGGGGAATGTCATTCAAGGGCACTCATTTTGTAAGATTCATTTCATAACCACTGTGGCCAGTTGGCTAAGAGACTGCCAGGCAACACTTGTTTCCTATAAAAGAAGGTCTACTTTCGGCTGCAGAAATGCAGCATATACACCTGGGTGTGCTGTCAGAAGGGACATTTGCACTCTGGTTTTCACTGGAGCCAGGACTATGCCTGTGTCCTAGTCCAGGTGGCACTCAGTTAGGAACATCTCTAACAAAGAGCCCTACCTGAAGTGAGCACTAAATAAGATATCAGAACGAATCTGACACTGACATCGGACAGAACCATCCAGTTTGCTCTCTCTGGCTTTCAGATCACCCAGTTTCAACTAAGCCCCTGTGCCAGAGTATGATACAAAGAACAAAGGGAATAGCTCAGCTACAGCCTGACCTACTGTTCACAACAGACTGAGACAGGGCAATTCAATTACTAGTAGTATTTTGGCTTTCCTGGGTTATCCCAGAGAACCTTTATTGCTTAAAGCACTAACCCAGCACTCAGGAGACAGAGCCGCTCTTCTGACACCCAGAAATGCCCGCTTGCAGGTGAGCACCACAGGTGAGACGGAGGGCAAAGAAAAGCATCCGTTCACTCCCCGAGGCTGCTGTTGGAAAAGGCAGAGAGCTCCAGGAGCTCCCAGCCGGGCTGAGCACAGTGAGCCACAGCAGCAAGCATCCCGTGCTGCTCCTGCCGCTCAGTGGCTGAAGGTGGAGCAGCACTCAGCTCTATCATGTCCCAAAAGAGAATCTTGTACAGAACGGACCAGCAGCAACTGAATGGGGACAAAGAGGGGTTTTAAAACAGTTGTGCCTATAGAAAAAAGCAAGCCATGGCTGTCACTGCTGCCACACCATCTTCAGCAGCTCACACGGGACAAGGAACCATTTCTGGAACGCTGAGCAGCCCCACATTGGCTGGCCTCATTACCCAGGGCACATCAGGTCTGTCCTGCAGAAGCGATGTGTGATGAGTGCAGGAAGGGTGCAAAGCTGCCATCCTAGTGAAAGATAAGCCAGAAGACAAAGATGAAAGGTCATGGAAGAAGCCGCCATTGCTGTGCAATGCAACATTTTCTACTCATTAGAATTTAGCTGGAGCCTCTCAGAGATAACAAGAGGGCCTCTACCTGCACAAAGGTATTTAATTGTTAACCCAGGTTTTGAAACAGAACTGAATTTCAGTTCTGTACTCCAGAGGTGTCCCACAAATCCAGTGTACGAGGAGCTCTATGCCTCTGTGCACAACTGTGGAGCTCTGTTGGTTCCCTGATTGGTACCTCCTACAGTACAAAACCACGTACACTCCTTGGTACCAGCTGGCTTCAGAGCTTAGGAATTTGGGCAGCATTGGATCCTGCTGAATAATTACCCCAAACTGTCATGTATTTGAAAGAAAGTTAATGGAACTGTATTGCCAATGAGCATGCAGCCCCAGTTAGAGAATGTAAATGAAGTGTGTTATCCTGATGTAATAGGTGACTCAGTACACAGAATCATGGAATAATCTGGGTTGGAAAGGACCCTTAAGATCATCTCATTCCACCCCACCTGCTAAAGTCAGGGGCACCTCCCTCTAGACCAGGCAGCTCACAGCCCCATCCAGCTTGGCCCTCAATGCTTCCAGGGAGGGGGCATCCACAGCACTTTGGGCAACCTGTTCCAGTGTCTCACCACCCTCACAGTAACGAATTTCTTCCCGGTATCTAAGTAACCTGTTCCTGCTCCCGCTCCCTATAGGCTTTCTTTTTGAACTTCAGTAATTTCAGGAGCTTTTTGTTGATCCACAGAGGCTTCCTGGCATTCTTGCCTTCCTTCCTTTTTCTTGGGATGCACTGCTTCTGGGCTTGGAGAAGATGGTCCTTGAATACCAACCAGCTTTCTTGGGCACTTCTTCCCTCCAGGGATTTCCCCCACATCACCCTGCTAAGCTAACTAACTGAAGAGTTCAGAGTCTGCTCTCCTGAAGTCCTGAGTGGCAAGCTTGCTGTGCACCCTCTTTAACACCCAGAGGATTTTGAACCCCACCATTTCATGGTCACTACAACCAAGACCGCCCTTGAGCTTCACATCACTCACCAGCCCCTCCTTGTTGGTGAGGACAAGGTTCAGCATAGCTCCTTTTCCCATGGGTTCCTGTACAACTTGGAAGAGGAAGTTATCATCAACATACTTCAGGAACCTCTTTGATTTCTGGTGCACTGCTGTGTTGACCCTTTAACAGATACAGGGCTGGCTGAAGGCTGTGCGTTCAGTGCAGACTAGTTCTGTCTATCGGGCGTTTCAATCTGCCGCCGTTGCCCTGGCAAGGCTCACGTCACATCAAGTCTCTCCCGCGAGAGCTGCCCGCAGCCGGAGGGCTGCAGCGCGGTGCCGGCGTTTCCCTGGCGAAGGACGCTGCGGACCCACCGTGCCCGGAGCTGCGCTGCTCCGGCTCTGGCCCGGCTGCCAGGCGGCTGCTTCCGACCAACGAGTGTCAGTGCCTATTTCAGTAATCCTTTGGGGCGCTGCTGAGAGCACCAGAGGCTTTGCAGACAGGAAGGACCAGCAAAGAGGATGAACAAGCTGCAGAGATTGGTAAGAACGAGAAACTTTTCTATTATTGTCGACAGATTCTTCTTTTTTTCCCCCCTATTTTTATACGGCTGTGTAAGTCCTTGCAGGTTACTGTACTCATCAGCTCATGCCAGTCCTCGGGTTAGAGCTGGCAGACTGAGGGCACGTCGCACGGTGCTGAAGGCAGGCTGGGGGCGAACCCTGCAGGGCAGCTCGGCTGTGAGCTCAGGAACGTGCCGTGGATCCGGAAGGGAGGAGGCAAACATTCTCCCTTTGCTCACGGCTGTTAGAGTTGATAGACTCTAGAATGAATAGAGGGAAATCAGCAGGAGGAACGTTTCATCTTTAGGCGTTGTGGTTATAAATAAAAAGAAGCGTGTTGTTGTAGGCAGCTGGGAGGAGCAGGGATAGCAGGGGCAGGGATAGGGGCAGGGATAGCAGGGGCAGGGATAGCAGGGGCAGGGATAGGGGCAGGGATAGCAGAGGCCGGGATAGCAGGGGCACGGTCCTTGGCTCAGGTCTTAGCAATGAGACAGCAAAGCGGTGTAGCCAAGGAAAGTGCAAGTGAGTGCAGCGTGCCCTGTAACAGGAGCAGGAGAGAGCTCAGCCTCTTCTTGCTGCAGGGCAGGAACAGTCTGCTGTGCCTCAGTCAGAGAACGTCTTGTCTGAGGCTATGGAAGTTAATGACATTAAAAGGCTTTGAGGAAAGAAAAAAGCGAAGGGTAATTGAATTTGTGATTTAAAAGCTACTGGGAGGTGAGGCAAACTGTTCCTTTTTTCTTTTCTTCTTTTTTCTTTTTTTTTTTTGGGGGGGGGGGAGGGGTGTAGATGGCTCTGTAAGAGGAAATTGAGACGGTGAAGCAGACAAGGCTCCCCAGCTTTAGGATATCTAAGTCCTTTCTTGGTCAGTGGAATCGTATTCATGCAGCAAAACAGAATCTGGCCTGAGGTGACCTGCAGTGGTGGTGAACAGCCAAGCCCGAGCATGGGCTCTTCATGTCACCCTGCAGAGCTGCCCCGTGGGGAGTCTGGCCCTGGGCCACCTGGAACACTGTGCAGGCAGCACCAGGCTAAAGGCCAGGTGCCCCAACAAGCTCAGAGTGGCTTTGAGATATGAGACAGTGCTTCCAGCCCAGGGGCACCACCAGGGCACTGCTTTCCAGGCACAGCACCTCATGTACAGGTAGAAGAACTGAAGGCACGGACATAGAACACATGAGAATAGACAAGGATTGGCAGTGTGGCTGCAGCGGGGGATGGAGGTGTCTGTATGGGAACATGATGCTGCTGGCACATGGCTGTGCTTCTCTGCAGGGTCCAGTTGTGGAAACTCAGACACACAGAAAAGTATCCGGTCAAGGGTGGCAAGAATGAACTGGGATTTACAAACACAACACAGGAAAGATAAACAGAAATGTGTAGAAAGGGGGATACTCATGACTGTTTTTGCTCGTAAGCCTGACAGTGAGCAGCTGGGATAGCTTGTTCTACACCCTTCCAAAGGCAAGAGGCTTCTCTGATACCAGCACCCTGATCCCATGGTGTTGCATGAAGCAGCCCCATTAAATGGCTATATGAGCAATGGGCAGTGAAGAAATGACCTCAAGGAGGCACAAAATGTGACACAGAACCCATGACCTGCCTTGTATTTTGTCCACATCATTGTACCAAAAATGCAGAAAATCTTCTGACTGAATACTCAGCTGTAGACTGCTGAGCACCTGTAGGAACAATTGTGTGATGGGAAAGTTAGTCAGAATGACGTTGTCTGCTCCTGTACTGAAAGTGAAGCTGCATAGGAAAGGCAGTCTATTTTAAGCTCAAATGAAAGGGCAAAAAAATAAAGTATAATTGCAGTAAAAGAGTAGAAGAAATAGCATGGCAGTGAACAAGAGTGCTCTGGACATAAATAGCCCTAAGAAAATGTTATACTAGAGGGGAGCTGGAAATCATTCAGAAGTTATTAAACTTTGCCAAATGCTTCTTGAATAATTCATCATGTGGGTACAGGTTTTGTACTGAATTGAATTAACTGAAGCAATAACACCAGACCCTGGCAGTATTTGCTGTTGTTACACCGACTTTCTGTAAGCATATGCATTGAATATTAAACAAAAGACACTTGCAAGCCTTTGCCTCCAAGCAGTTCCAAATTGTGGAAAGCAATGAATTGTTAATATGGAATATTAATATAGTTTTGCACTTTTGGAAGCCATAGATTTTAAAACTCTGTATTCTGTTTTCTGTCTTTTGTACTTCCCATTATACAACATCATTTGTAGCTTGTGCTAATGTTCATCACACAGCGGGCCAAATGTCTGCTGAGCTGTTTTATTCTGAATCTATCTTATTTCTATCCATCTTCTTCAGCTTCAGAACAAGAACCTGATCCTGACAGTGTGTGCTGCTGGGATTGGAGGCACTTTCCAGTACGGTTACAACATCTCCATCATCAATGCTCCAACTTCAGTAAGTACTGCAGGTCTGAGAGGCTCCTCCTGAGGCACACGCTGCCTTAGTGTCCTCATTCAGGCTGCAGATGGTGACCTGCCACCAGAAATATGCAGTCTGCTAGTACTGAGGGTGGGAGTGTGTTGTCACCTCTGTATAAGTCATAGTCAAGGTACAGAACTTTGCCAACGTGAACCACCCTTATTCAGGATCCAATGTCACAAGAATTCTTTTAAAAGCCTTGGTTTTAGTTGTTTTAGAACTTCTAATTCCACTTTTTTTTTCCAACCTGCATCTTATGAAATTGATTTTTGCCCTTAAATGCAAAGCTGGACCCACGATGCATGTTTTTAAATTATCCAAAACAGCTACGCAGATACACAAGCCAAGTACAGCTTTTCAGCAGCTGCAGTTCTAGACCCTTATTCCTCTGTTAAAAACACGTCTATGAGCTGGGGGGTCATTTTCAGTCCAAGATCTAACAGTACGAACACAGAACAAACAGATGGATGCAGGAGGAAGCGTTTACATGTCTCTCACTCCATGGTCACACAGCACTGTCCTTCTCTCGCAGTACATCCAGACGTTCATGAACAGAACATGGTTGGAGCGCACAGGTGCTCCTCTGGAGAGTGGCATGGTCTTGCTGCTGTGGTCCTTCACTGTGTCCATGTACCCCCTGGGAGGCCTTGCAGGGGCTGTTGCTGCCGGCCCTATGGCCATTGTGTTGGGAAGGTAAGAGGTGCTGGATTATACTTGAAGCTTTGCAGTTTCTTTTAGGCCAAGGGGAAATATGCAGACTTGGCACACATCTGAGCTCACAACCATGTCTTTTCTCTCTGAAGGAAGATGTCACTGCTGGTTAACAACCTCTTTGTGATCGTAGCTGCGGCCTTGTCAGGATTCAGCCAGATGGCAAAATCTTTCGAAATGATTATGCTCAGCAGGTTCCTTACTGGTGTGAATGCAGGTATGAGGTATGCAGGAATGAGAAACCTAACAGGCCAAAAGTTATCAAAAGTATCAATTAGAAATAGAAGATACTTACATAGAAGTGATCTTAGACATCAAAATAATTTATCCTCTAGTCTGATCAGATGTGAAATTAAAGGTTTGGATTAAATAAATTTAGGTAGAACAGACATCACATTTCCTGCAAGAGAAAAGCTGACTGCATTTGCCCTCATCTCCTCTGCCTGCAAGCTGAGGCCAGCATTTGTCTGCCTTGCCAGGTGTAAGCATGAATGTTCAGCCCATGTATCTGGCAGAGAGTGCCCCAAGGAAGCTCCGAGGGGCTGTGGCCTTGACCTCTGCATCTTTTACAGCCCTGGGACTGGTGCTAGGCCAGGTTGTTGGACTCAGGTAATGTAAAGCTAGAAGCCCACTTTATACTTCATCTATTTTTCTTCTCTTTTTTCCTTTCTTTTTTTTTTTTTTTTTTTTTTTTTTTTTTTCCTTCTTTTTATTTTACTCCTCCCTTTCCTTTCTTTTCCAGTGCCCACACACAGCAGATGATTCTGGTCTCTTGTAAAACTTACTGAGCAAGGTACCTTTTATTTCTTTTTCTCCAGGGAGCTTCTAGGACGGGAGGAGAGCTGGCCACTCCTTTTAGCCAGCAACGCTGTGCCTGCCCTGATCCAGCTCATGGTCCTGCCGTGGCTTCCTGAAAGTCCCAGATACCTCTTGATTGACCGTGGAGACAGAGAGTCCTGCATCTCTGGTGAGCTCAGGGTGACAGCCACAAATGTTTGTAGATGCATTAGTAGTTGTACCCTTAAGCAGGTGGTAGTTGGTTGCATATTTGTGTGAACTGAAGTAATTCTGAGCACAGATTAATGTGTACTTCATAGCATCCTGCTTTTCTACTAAGACTTAGGCTGCAGTCTCTTGAGAATGGTGCTATGGTTTTACATCTGAGAAGCACTGTCTTGTTCATTCCATCAGTGATTACTTCCTCCCAAGTTAAACAACACTCTACAATCTTAAATATTTACAATCTATTAAGATAATTTAAAGGCATCTTCCTAAAAAAAGTACTTATTTTTTTAAAATAAATAAAAGGTCAAAAGGTGCAGCTTGAGTTCACAGTGGCGTACATGTTTTGTAACTGTGAAGTGAAATAAATGCTGGCTAAGGTGCTCATGACCAAATGTGCAGCCAGTTCATATTAAGGGATTTGCTTAGATTTGTAGCATACAATCCCCGTACACAAAGAAGTAGGAATTAGTTTCCAGGAAACATGTACCAAGAACGTCTTAATTGCCTGCATTTCCCTGGGAATCAACCCACTTGAGGTATGAGTCAGAATCATGGCTGCTGGAATAGCAAGGACTGGAAATATTCTCTTGTTAAACAGTGGGGAAGGATTTGCAGTCCCTACTCCCTAATCCCTCAAGGGGCTGCCACTTGCCACTTATGGAGGCAGTACCGTGATCATGGGCTGTTCTACAGCTTCCCACAATCATCATCTACTGCTCAGCTGTTTGTCCTGCAGAGATGGGCAAATAAAGGTAAAGCCTGAGTTCCCTTGTCCTTGTAGCACTGAAGAAGCTCAGAGGCAGCAGTGACCTGGGAGAGGAGCTGGAGGAGATGCTAGCTGAACAGGCTGCTGCCAAAGGTCAGAAAGCGAAGAAGCCCTGGGAGCTGTTCCGAAACCCAGCAGTGAGGTGGCAGCTGATAAGCATCATCGTGCTGAGCAGTGCCATGCAGCTCTGCGGGAACGATTCGGTGAGCTGCTGGTGGCTGCAGCAATCAGCAGCAGCACTGCATGGGCTGTGGGTGCAAGCACTTGGGTTTAACACTCCTGCAGAAGCAGGAGCAGCGTTCTGCTCTGCCTCTGTGGATCTGGCTGCAGAAGGCATGAACAAAGTAGTGAAGGAGGAATTGTGGGAGAAGTTGAATTGGAGTATATAAAATGATGCCATAAAAAGGAAACTGGGTACAAATGATAGGTCTGTGCTACAGTGCCTGCTTAATATGCAGGAAAAACCCTTTGGCATCCAGCCCTGATTTTCACGGTCCTTCAGGAAAAAGCAAGTGGATGTATTTTCAGACATCTTCCCTTACTGCTCTTCTCTCTTCTCTCCACAGATGTACTTTTATGCAGCTTACGTGTTCCAGGAGGCTGGAATTCCTCAGGACAAAATCCCGTATGTTGTCATCGGCACAGGGAGCTGTGAACTGATCACGTCTGTTACTTGTGTGAGGCTCTTAAAACACTGCTGACACACAGCTGTGCTGACAGTGAGGAGGACACTGATGACAAATTTTACATTGCCTGTTATCCCGAGGAAGCACTTTATAATACAGCGGTCAGGCAAACTCTCAGCATTTGTGTCCAGAGGGGTTAATGCTGTGCTTTGTAAGACACTGCATCGTCATCACTGTCTGAACAATGCTCTCTGGAAGGGTCTGAGTGAACACTGTGCTTCTGATCTGTGCGCACTGTCTCTAGAAAATGAAACTTCTACCTCATGTCATCACAGCTACAGGCAGGGTTTAGGTGCGCTTGGGATGTTCCTGTCTCCTTGGACACCCATCTTGCTGGCTCCTGTCAGATCCCTTCCCCTGAGCGGCCTTTCTCTTTCAGCTAGGAGTTGCAATGGGACAAGAGGGAGCAGGCAGGAATCTAAACAGATGTTGAACATTTTGCTCTTTTCACTGTGTTACTTTGTGCAGAACATGATTATAGACTACGCTGGCCGGAGGCCGCTGCTGCTGGGAGGATACATCCTCATGGCAGGATGGGCCACTGTCTTCATGGTCGCTCTGAGCCAGCAGGTAATGCACTCCACTGGATTATTTAAGCAATTGGCCTTTGCTTTTTTATGTGATTGAGGTGTCAAGTGGTGGCAAGTAACACTAAATGCTCTCATTGTCTTTTCCCTATGGCTGCAGACTCAGATTAGCTGGATGCCTTATCTCAGCATGGCCTGCATTTTTGCCTATATCCTGAGCTTTGGAATTGGACCAGGTCAGTTCCCCACGTTTCACTGAAACTTTTGGGTGCCATGGGAGTCTGGAGCAAGCACATGGCTTTGAAAGTAATTCCTTGTCACAGTCTTTACAGTGTCATAGGATTGAACTAATTATGAGCAATTTTCACAGCCAGATCGCAGTGAGAATAAAACCTCTTCCAGCAGTTCATTCCAACATGAAAGAGACTAAATAATTACCCAGCCCTTAATATTTAACCTAGGACTTCCCCACTGCTGTTCATCTCTTTTACCACTTGTTCTGGCATTGTTGACTAGTGAGAATAATTTACTGAATAACAATTTACTGTTCTCACAAATGTCACATTTGTTTTGCTTGTGCTGTCTTGGTTTTTATCAGCAGTGTTACCAACAGTGTTATTAACTTTCCTGCTATTTCTTTTTCCAGCTGGTGTAACAGGAGTTCTGCCCACGGAGATTTTTGATCAGATGTCCCGACCAGCTGCTTACATGATCTGTGGGTCTCTGCTCTGGTTCAATCTCTTTCTGGTTGGAACAGCGTTTCCATTCATTGTGGTGCGTTCCCAAGGCAATGCAATGGTGATTTCTAATGTAAAGCTTTGCGGGCATGAATGGCCCATAGTTTTGCTCCATCCTCTACTGAGAATGGCTGGGACTACAGCTGCAACTTTGTTCCCCTTGGCCAGACCCTGGCACCATTCCCTATGTTGATTCCTGAAGTGAAAGGGAGCAGAACTCCACCATATGCAATCCCGTCTTAGTTCCTATTGTGGATCTCCATTCTGTCCAGTTGTGTATAGACAGAAAGCCAGAAAAACACATTTTGAGATACTTTTCTTGCTACCTCAAAGCTCCCAAACTGTGCTGGAGTGCTGCTGTGCTCCTTGCTGGGGAGCACACAAATACTCTCTGGATGAAGTTAGTCCATGCAGGGAAGGGGTTTAATAACCTGTTTGCTGTCGTACAGAATGTCTTTAACATCACCTTGTTCTTTACCTCCTCCTCAGAAAAATCTAGCACATTTCTGCTACGTCCCATTCCTTGTGGTTTGCATCTGCACTGCTGTCTACATTGGGTTCTTCCTTCCTGAGACCAAAGGAAAGTCCTTCCTGGAAATCTCGGAGGAGTTCAGGAAACGGAACTTCAGAGCTCAGAGCCATGAAGCTTTCTATAAAGGCCCTGAGGAGATCAGGTCCACCACGCTGTAGCAGAAGGAGAATGGCGTCTGGTTGAAATTCAGCAGTGGTTGTATTCTCTTTGCAGGGACACAGAGAGAGGAGCAGGGCTGGGGAGAATATGCTGCTCTTAGATTCACCTTCAAAAGACTTTAGGGCAAGATACAAAATTCAGCCATTAGGATCACATTGCTTATTTACTGCATGTGTTCAACTCCTCCTAAGTCACCATTTTACTGAAACCCTAACATGATTTGTCCTGTCAGCTCCTGGGGATATTCTCAGGGTCTGCTTTCCTGCTAAAAAGCTTGAGAGTTTCTCTTAAAAAGCAGGTCATGTGTGACGTGGTGGTTCGACTGAAACACATTCAAGCAAGTATATCAGAGAAATGCCTGACAACAGCATGATACAGCAAGACATGGAACCTGATTGCTTTGCTCAGGGACATCACTAGATGTTACAAAGGTTGTAAGCCACCTCTTCATCAGCTGAATTTCTTAACACTTGATAAACCATTTATTGTCTTGCTACACAGACTATTTTCCTGCTGCTTAAAAGCAAGGTTCTCTGAGTTGAAATGTGAAGTGCCTGCTTCCAGCCAGCAGTGAAACTCAGGCCATGCTGCCACATGCCTAAATGTTGATTTAGGATATGGCGTTTAGGTATTCAAATCTGAAATTTGGCCCCAGAGGCTTAGAGCTTAGGATGGACATCAATTCAAAAGGGAAAAAAAGGGAATGAAGAATGGATTCCCCCCTCTCCCAAATTCAAAGGCAGTTTTGGATAAATGCACGCCCCCTCTGAAGGATCCATAGTTATTAGCCTGAGCTTATCAGTGTCACAGATCTTGGTTTACACAGAACTTTGTGCTGTCACAATTGCATTGCTGCAGATCTATAGTACACGCCGACTACTAAATAGCAACAAAAGCTGTAAATCTGTTGTAGGTTTTTAATACTAAGTAACACACATATTAAAGAGTGACAGGCTGATGCCTTATTCTCTTATCACCAAACACCACCATGCAATGCTTCAGCAACTTTCTTCTGAATTTCTTCTAAGTTTAATCTGCCTTTCTTTTCAAACCAAACAGCAACTCGCACCCCAGAAGCACCTTTTTGTTTTTCTTCTTCTTCTTCTAAATCTGGGCTCTCAGATAAAAAAAATTAACATGATTAAGTTCTTCTTTTGGACAGCAGATGAAATTCTCAGTACCGTGTCGCAGTGCTCCTGTTTCTGTTATTAAGTGATTTCAAATAGACCACTATTTGTTGAGCAAGCAGTTGATTATTTTCAGCTATAAATGCATGTGATGGGTAGATTAAGAAGAAAGCTTCTAGCACTTGCTGCATGGCTTATACAGCTGATGTTCGGGCACCACTTTGCAGACTATTTCCTCTGGACTGATTTTCTTCATGGCTTGTTTTCTTGCCATCCAATCCTGTGTTCTGTCTCTGGTCCCACCTGGACACTGCCAATGCATCATGCAGGTACTAAGCCTCCATTTTACACCTGTGCTCTGCTGAAGCTGCGGTTGCAGGGAAGAGGAACGTTGGCAAAATAAGTAAAGTTTCTTTCTGTATATTTTTAACCAATTTTAATTTTAAAAAGTCCAGCATTTTTGAATGTCGTTGATGTAAACATAATGTTTCCCAAGTGTATTACTGTCATGTTGGGCATGGACAGATGTATATCTCCAGAGTCTGTGCAAGAACCATCTCTTTCACAACCTACAGTTTTCAGTGTAGGAAAAATAAATGTAAATGTTTGTTCATCTGTGGTTGGTGCTATTTAAAAGTCATTCACATAAACACGTGGGCAATAGCAGCTATCTCTGCTCTTGGACAACACTGAGATTTTGAGACAAATTGGATTTTGAGACAAGACAACCAGGAGCAAAACAGCTGGAAGCTCGGATAGTCAGAGGAACTCCTCATTCATATAGTCTGGAGAGGGCAGTGAGGGCCTGATGGAAAGAGGCCTGATGAATGCACACAGTCAAAGCAAAAAGTGCTGGTACCATCATGATGATACCAAAATATTCTGTCCTTCGGTGGGGATCAGAGAAAAGATGGGAGATGGAAATGAGGCAGTGAAGAGAAGGTGAGAGAGAAGATGCCTGGGTGGAGGGAGAGGCCTGGCACAAATCACTGGAAAGCACAGGTTCAAGGAGACTTGTTTGGAGAAACCATGCAATGTCCTGAGGTCCTCGTCTGGGCTGCCTGTATGGCTCCTACATTGAGCCAGCACTCCTTGGCTTTCTGCAGGGCAGAGGATGCTGGCTGTACACCACGTGTCTGCTCACAAGTGATAGGCATTCAGACCCAGCACTGAGACTGTGCAACAGAAAACCTCGGCTCCAATTAGTTCTTTTTATAACCATGGCCTGAATTCAGGTGTCTTTAGACTGATTAAGCAAAGGTAAACAGTGGTTACATTTTAATTGATCTAGTTGGTTGCATTTTAATTTAAGCATCTAACAAGATAGTTATTTATTACTGAATTAACATACCTTCATTAACAGAAAGAATATATACCAATTGCTTAGGTCAGTTTTCTAAAGAAGTGAAGCACTGGGCACAAATGGACTTGAAGTGATGCTCAGAGGCTCATGGTGGTTTAAAAATCAAATCCCCAAGCACTGTAGGACTGACTGATTACCATCATACCAGAGAAACACTGTTCTTGCTGCTGCTATCCTCAGAGTGCTCCGCTGTATAACCTGCCTCTCAGGTCCCACACAGCCCGGTCCCAACCTGCCCAGCCTGGATTCTTCCAGAAACTGAAGACGTGCACAGTCCCAGCATGGACACTGCCCAGTGCAGCCACTCAGCAGCTGAAATGCTTTCCCCTAAGCTGTTTGAATCACCCGTAAAAGCCTTGCAGCAGAAATGCACTGGAGACTGCCAGAGAAAGAGGTCAATTGAGAACTAGAGCTAAAAGTGAAGATTGAATTGATTTATGTTACCATCAGGATTTAAAAGTGACATTCAGCTTTCCTAGCACTTAACATATTACAGGAACACAGACTTGAATTTCAGGCAGTGAACCGGTAGCCTTAAAGCATCGACCGATCCCGTAATTCAAGCATGAATGCACAAGCTTAGTCACACTTAGTCAGGTTTCTGAATAAGGCTTCAGACAGCTTTACTGTGTTGAGGCTCAAGGTAACAGTCAGGAACTTTTCCGTTCATGAGATGACTAATTACCCAAACCACGTTTTGGGGAGTCCAAGCCAGTCCGCTCTAGTTTGTGTCAGTCTCTGGACTTTGGCTTCCATTAATGCCTCTTTACTGTCCTTTACTTGTCTCCTGCAGCCCTTTTGCTGGAGTTTCTCTGCCCAGCTGACCTGGCATGAATGCATAACTCATCAAAATTACTCGCGGTTTCATCAGTAACCAACGCAGCATTTCAAAACAAATAGCAAGAACTTTATGACAAACCAAAGGGAGTGTAACCAATGAAAGAGAATGAAATGACATGTTTTCTCTCTATATAGCCTGCCTTTTCCCAACGCGTCCAAAGAAAGCATGAGGAAAGATCTAGTCCGGAAGCTGAGATGACTACCTTTGCATGCAAGTTGGTCTGCGTTTTCTTTTTTCACCCCAAACAGAATTTTTGCAATACAGATTTGTTTTCTTTCTGATATTCTAAAGGGCCTGTTGCATAAATTAAGTACCGAAAGTTAAATCAATCAGAATGAAATGCATTTCAAATAATAGTATGAAATCACAATTGAGAGATATGGAGATATTTTATAAAAGCAAAGAAAACTGGATTCGAGAGCACTTTTATATTTAATGCCTGATGTGTGACAAACCAAAGGAGTTCAGAGCAGAGCAACAAAACATGATTTGACAGATGGAGGAGGATCAGGAGATGGAAAAAAGTCCTCCTGAATAAAGGGTTAGAAATACCAAGGTGCATTAGGAAGCCAAGAAAAGAAACAAACAAGTAATGATGTTACAATACAGAATCAGGATAACAGTCAGAAATTTGCTGCAGATGCAAACTTTGGACTTAGAACAGGATTTACTGCTTTTATTTTTTGGCTCGTGGTGAGGTTCATGCTGATATGTGGCATCTTCTGTAAGCATGTGTGTAGTGGTAGAGACCACAGCTCTCACTTCCTCCTAGTGCTTTGATAAGCACAAGATAAGTAGATAAGACTGTCATCATTTAATATACGAATGTGCCAAATACCAAACAGATTCAGAACTAATTCCTCTGAAGCCAACAGTGATGCGACATGGATAAATTTGATGCTTATTGAAACAATGGCATTTATCTGATTAGAAATCAGCCTGTAAATGTTTGCCAGTTATGGCTCAGCATTGCCTTTGAATACGATTTGTTCCAGAGATAAAAGTGCAGCACCATCTCGTCATTGCTGTGCAGAAAGCACTGGTACACCCAGTAACAGGGGAGTGGGAGGGATGGGGTACTCACGTAGCACAGTACTACACTGGGGCTATGCTTAAGCCTATCAGATACATTTCTAAAACAGAGTGAATAACTATGAAACCAGGAATGCCCTCCAAGCTCCAAATATTTATGTAGTCTCAGCCAAGCTACTGAGCAAAATATTCACTTAGGAGAGATAACAAATGGGAAAAGAGGAGGAGGAGGAACAAATAAAAGGAAAGCGTGTGCATGATGCTTGCACGTTGTACCATGCTCCCACAACTAGAGATTCTAAGCAGATTAAGTTGACAAAGCTGAAGACAGAAGCACTGAGGTGTAAAACCTGCTCTGGGAGAGAGCTACAAGATTCGCTTCTACTTTCTACTAATGTGTTACTGTCCTGTGCTTTAGCTGCTGTGGACTTCTACTGCACTACCTCCAAGTGTCCCTCCCCATGAGCAGAACAGGACATCTGGGGGCATGTCTGAACAGCCTTCTCTGCTGATTTTTCTCCCTGCCAGAAAATGAGCTATAATCTCTTCCTTCTGGCTTTTGTCCTGGGCATTGGTGGAGCTTTCCAGTATGGGTTGCAGATCTCCATTATCAGCTCTCCTGCTGAGGTAAGCACCGACAGCTCAGTGATTGAGCTCCCAGCATGGATTTCAGTGTCCTCATGCATTCCTCCCTCTATCTGCAATCACTCAGTTCTTTCCTTTTGCACTCAAAGCTAGACTTTTTGTGGTTGCCTGATTCTCAGAGCAGCTGCCATCGCTCTTGTGTTTCATTGTTTCTAACTTCTGTCTGATGCCACAGAATAGGGAAAGGGGAGGATGAGGGTTATCTATAGCCAGGTGGTTTTCCATTACTGACTTGGATTGTTCACAAGAAACTCTCCTGTCCACAGAGTTCCTGGAGTCCTTTGTTCCAGGTCCTCGGCTATGCACACCAGTTCTGTGTGAACACCTGTAAGGCAAAACAGGACAGGGAAGGAGTGGAGCTCTGGAGCTCAGGTCAGCACTGATACCTGCAGCTGAAAAAGGAGAGGTGTTTGTCAGCTCAAATAGTGCTGAGGAAACTGAGGTCATAGTGTCACCATACTGGGAACCCTTATCCCGAAAGAGGAAACTGTGAGGTTATCAACAGTAGGTTAGAGAGATCGCAGAATGATACACAACAGGAGACAAATGCTGACCTCACTGAAGGCAATTTAAGTCAAATCCAGACTTCATCCAAAGCAGCAGGCAGGATGCAGAAAGTAAACATGGAACCAGTGGGACTGAAGGGGAAAACTGTGTAACAAACCATGCTCTAGCATGTGAACAGAAGATCATCTTGCACTTCTCTTAGTGGCATTTGCTGTTGATATTTAGTATTGATATTTACTATGATTTATTACGCCGTGTTTCTAAAACATGGGCTCTGCTTATGTAAGTGGCAAAATTCCTTCTCGTTTTACTGGGGTTTAGATTTCAGCCAGGGGACTGACAGGAATGTATCAGACAAGGCAGATAGGTGGGAAAGAGAAAATAAGAAAGGTGCAGTTATCAGGAAACATGTTGATTGAGTCCATTGGTTTCTGTTTTTCTTGTAAAGTACATCCAAAGTTTCATACGTGAGACCTGGCTGAAGAGATATGGATCTTCTCCCAGTGAAGAGATAATCACTTTGATGTGGTCCTTCATTGTGTCCGTTTACACCATTGGTGGGCTCCTGGGCTCCATATCTGTCAGATACCTGTCTGTTACATTTGGAAGGTAGGAATAATGATTGCATTAGTTTTCTTTTTGCACTCATACATGCAATACAAGTGATTTTGTCTGGGTGAAGGCATATGTCTGTGTCTTCACTGCTTGTGAAGAGGTCCTGTGAGTAGCCTAGAGCCACTTCTTATAAAGATCATTGAAGAAACAGAATAGCAAAAAGCTGCCAATGATCACAAGGAAAATACCCTGTTCCTTGTAAATTGCAAAGCCAATCCAGACCAGAGAAATCATCTGAATTTCACAAAAAGCATCTCACAAAGCGTGTTCTTCAAGGTAGATATTAGCTCCAACACACAAGAAGTGCTGTAGGCGTCAAAAGCTCCAACTAACATTTCAGTTCAGGACAACATTTTCCAGTTTCCCATTTACTTCACTGCAGCTCTTTAACCATTGTACAAGTTACATCACTTCTGTCTGGCCAGGAATGACATATGGACAGTACTTATGCTTGTACTGATTTAAACTAATTCCAGGAAGAAGTCCATGCTGCTTGCCAACATCCCTGCTCTGTTGAGCGCAACTCTCATGGCACTCAGTCGGCTGTCTGGGTCCTTTGAAATGATCATCATTGGGAGATTATTTGCTGGAGTGTGTGCAGGTAAATTTGTATTCCCACATGTGGTGTTAGAAACCTGGGAGAACAGTAGCTGAGAGTCACAAGGTTTTACCTTGTGCCTGATTACTGAGTGCATTTTTTTACTAAGTAAGAAAACACGAACAGAATTGAATGAACTGTGTATGGGAGGTCAAGTTCTCATTCTTTTACCTCCATATCCAATCCATGTGAAAAGCAGTGCCCTGTCTGATGGTCATTTGTCACTGAAGGTTTAGGTCTGAATATCCATATCATGTATGCGGGGGAATGTGCCCCACAGAAGCTGCGTGGGGTGATTGCCATTACTGCTTCCACTTCCATTGCTGTGGGAAAGTTTGCAGGATTTGCTCTGGGTCTCAGGTAAGAGCTGTTTCATTTTCTTCTGTTATTAAAATTTATGCATATGTCAATAAATGCCTACAGATAAGCAAATGAACAACTGTTTGTAGGTGTACTGACGTGTGCAGCCAGACCAAACTGTCTCATCACAAATTCTCAACTGAATGGAAAACAGAAAGCATATAAATGGTTGAGACTGATGAATGATGCTGCTCCCTAGCAAACGCAGATCAAAATACAGACAATTTAACTCTTTTGTTTCAGAGAAGTTCTGGGAGTAGAATCTCTGTGGCCCGTTCTCATGGCAGCAAATGCCATTCCTGCTCTCATTCAGCTGCTCACCCTCCCCTTCTTCCCAGACTCTCCCCGCTACCTGCTCATTGACAGAAAGGACAAGGAGGGTTGCATCAAAGGTAAGGAAACAGGTCACAAAGCATTTGTGCTCTTAGCAGCCAGAGCCTGGAAACTGCCTTCTGGCTCTGTGTAATGATTGGATGCTCTGTCCGTATCTGTGAGCATTCCAGGTCTTCAGTGACCCTAATGGCAGCTGCTAACATAAGCAGAGAAACAGCCATTATGGCTTCTTTGGGTGTAAAGAGAGAGAACTCTTTGGCTGTAGAGTTATTTTTAATCATAGGGATTGTCTCTGGTTTGGTGTGTGCAGTAGAACTGTACCTTCAGCAGGAGGGAATTCAGGGAAGGACTGATAAAAACTTAAACCTCTCCTATATGGGAATACTGTAAATAACTGCTGGTCAATGGTGAGGTCGTGATTGAGATTTATAGGTAAGAATAGATAGGAATGAATTGGATTTGGGTATAAGCTGAACCCAGATCTATAGGAAATTCAGACAAGCAGAGACCCTGATGCTTTAATAGGGCACTCTGTAAGGCAGGAAGCAATCCTCTGCATTCATGTGTGCTGGTGAGCTTGGGCACAGAGTCATCATCTCCTCCTCTCCCTGCAGCTGTGAAGCAGCTCTGGGGCGATGGTGACTACATGGCTGAAGTGGATGACATGACTGCAGAGCAAGAAGCCATCCGTGGGGAGAAATCTAAGAGTGTCTGTGATCTTATTCGTGACAAATCTGTCCGTTGGCAGTTCATCACTCTCTTTCTTGTCTCCTCATGCATGCAGCTAATTGGAGTCAATGTGGTATGTCTGCTGCTTTTCTCTGCTTTGCACACTGTTCACAGTTTCTTGGCAAGAAGTGTTCTGCAAAGAGTAAAATGCTGATTGGAGCAATGGCTGTGAGGTGGGAAGTTGTTAGCATTTGTTATAAATCATTCCCATGGGTGTTTGTGAGCTAAGTTGACAACTGTGGTTTAGCAAGGGTCACAATGTTAAAATGGGATTTCTTATGTGTTAGGAGTACTTACATTCAGTGTTAGGAGTACTTACATTCAGAAAAATGGTGACTAAACTGATTACTTAGTAAGTACTGTCAAAATTTGTATGTGCTCTGTGTCCTGCACATGAGACATTAAAACTTGTGAAAGGAGCTAGTGCTGAAAGTAAGAATATCTTTGTTACTGAGTTAGAAGCAGAGCTGATGGTAAAAGCTCATCTGCACAAATGAGCCTTGTAAAAACACTGAGGATTAGTTGCCAAAATCAAGAACATTGTCTCTTTACTTAAGCCCTAATTAGTTGTTATCTGACAAAAAAGGCAGAAGCCAATGTACACGTGATCAAGAGTGCAAAATTCACACATTTCTATTCTTTCCAGGTTTACTTTTATGCATACAACGTCTTCTTAAACGTTGGGCTCTCCCCTGCCCAAACCCGCTATGTCTCCCTGGGAGTTGGGATCACTGAGATCCTCACCACAGCTCTGTGTGTAAGTGGATCTTCAGCTGAATTTCATTCTGCTGCAGTGTCTGCTTCATTTCAACCTTTAGAAACTACTGCAAATGGAGATCCAGGAATCAGCCCCCTTCAGCAGACCAACAGGAGTACTTTGTACTGATCACACACCACCATCTCACTTGCCAGTAGGACAAGTAGGGGGTACTTCCTAGGGCCAGCTCCCTGCAGATCCCCTGCCTGGCTGCTGAAGGCAGCTGCTGAGCAGCTTGCCCACTCCTGTGAGACCTGTCCTGAGCTCTGACAGCAGGTGCTCCTGTTTGCAGGGCTTCCTCGTGGACCGTGCTGGGAGGAAGGCACTGCTATGGAAAACCTACACTGCTATGGCCTTGGCCTTAGGACTTCTCACTGTCACACTTGCTCTACAGGTAAGACCTAACTTATGCATCTGGGCCAAGCATCACATCCTTGTGTTCTGTTACATGGCAGACATCAGTACTGTTTCTCTTCCCCCAAATAACTTTTTAGATGAAGTAGAAGTATTGTTGCAGCAGTCGCCATACTAGCAGCAGTCTGTTTCCAGCCACATACATGCAAATTAAAGTCATTATCTTTCTACAAGTATAATCACTGCCAACGCTGTCTCCTTGTGAAGTGTGTGGAAGTTGAGAACACAGATGTATGTGATACTGTGTAGTAATGAAGACTGACCCTGTTTCTAATGGAGCTGGATCAATGAAATTTCTATTTCTGATTTGATTTTTGTTTCCTATCATAGGACTTTTTCTCCTGGATACCATATTGTTCTGCTGCACTCATTTTTATCTTCATCATGAGCTTTGGACTTGGGCCAGGTTGGTGTTTTATACTGGAATGTTTTCATATACCTTGGCTTCCTCACAGCAGCTCTTAGGAGAGGTATAGCTGCTATACAACATGAATTCTTGCTCTTCAGTGAGGAGTAGATGTTCCCAGTCCTAGATCCCTCGATACTGTGGTAGGAGTTAGAGCTCCCTTTCATATTGCATTTCTACTTGTCTTTCTCCTGAAGAATCAAGCAGCATTTCAAGCATGCCTAGCTCAGATAAAACTACCAACTTCTACAGCCACATGAAGGATGAGTTACAGAAACATCAAGTAACATTTCTTATTTTTTTTCTTTTTTTCTCCAACATTTTTTCAGCTGGAGTATTATGTCCCCTGCCCACAGAAATATTTATTCAGTCATACAGACCAGCTGCTTATGCTTTTAATGGTGCTTCAAACTGGATTCAGCTCTTCTTTCTTGGACTGTTATTCCCTTTCCTTGTGGTAAGCAAAGAAAGGTGTTTTAGAATTTTCAGTTTGGAGGCTACATTTTTCTTCAACCCAGAGATTACTTCCCTTTTCCAGCTCTGTGCAATAGACAACCAGGATTAACCATAGCTTGGATGGCCTCTTGCTTTTTACCCAGAGGTGTAATGAAAGTGTAGGAAAACCACAAAATGCTGCTATCTGTACACAGAGTAACTCTGGAAAACATGGAAAGGGCAGCAGGAACACTGACACAGTCAGAAATCATCTGAATGTCACAAGGAGCCCCCTTCCTTTCCCTCCTTGCCCTGTAGATACATCTCCTTTGGGGTTAATGTGAAAATGGATCCACCCGTACTTCTCCCAGAGATCTCACCCAGCACTGAGAATTAGCAGGGAAACTGAAGCCTGTGCAGCCTGGGAACTGTGCAAGGAGGGAAAGAGCTAACACATATTGTGTTGGGAAGGATGGAGAAGAAAGGAAAAGTGACTGAAGTGCAGCTCAGCACCACTCTGAGTTGTCAGTAGTGAGATTCAATATCTGCTGATAATACAGCTTCCCTCCTTACAACAGTAGCAGAGAATTAGCTCACCTTACACCTCAGTGCTGGCCCAAAAGTGTCAGCAAGCATCAGCTAAGTCCCTGGTGAAGTGTTTCAGTGAATACAAGAACAGGAACACCATATCATAAGAGAAAGATATCTAGATCAATTTCTATGAACTAATTTTCCCTCTTTCTTTTCCCACAGGAAGGCCTTGGTAGTTTTTGTTTCATCATTTTCCTGGCATACTGTCTGTCCATGGCTATCTTTGTCTACCTGGTAGTGCCAGAGACTAAAGGAAAGACCATGCTGCAGATCATGGAGGAGTTCAACCGCCTGAACTACCGCGGAAAGAAGGGACAGGACGCCCTGCAGCAGAATAACTGCTCACTGACAATTGTTACTAGACTTTAGTAACAAACTCTCCACTCCAAATTCTGTTCTTTTATTACTGTTGCACCCAGAAACATCACTAAACAAAAGAGATTCTATTGCTCCCAGACAGTACCAATGCATATTAAAAAGTAGCGGCCTGCTGTGCAGTGTGCAGGATGACCTTGGTGGTTCTCTCCAACTGCAATAAAAAAAATGAAATGCTCAGCACAAAAAGAAGGGAAGAAAGAGAAAGAGAAAGACACAGAGAGAGAGAGAGAGAGGAAGGAAGGAAGGAAGGAAGGAAGGAAGGAAGGAAGGAAGGAAGGAAGGAAGGAAGGAAGGAAGGAAGGAAGGAAGGAAGGAAGGAAGGAAGGAAGGAAGGAAGGAAGGAAGGAAGGAAGGAAGGAAGGAAGGAAGGAAGGAAGGAAGGAAGGAAGGAAGGAAGGAAGGAAGGAAGGAAGGAAGGAAGGAAGGAAGGAAGGAAGGAAGGAAGGAAGGAAGGAAGGAAGGAGTATTGTCACTCTCTACAAGTTAGCATCTGTGTAAACTGATGCTAACTGTTAGCATCCTGTGTAAACACAGGATCAGCTATTTTTCTTATCAAAATCAGGGCTTCAGTATTGTTGGACAACGTGAGTGTGGAAGGCTCAGACATACAGCACACTTGTGAAAAGGAGGAAAATGAAGATAGAGCCTTTCACATCAAAATTACTTGCTACTATTTACAAGATGGTGCTGCTGAGCTTTCCAAGAGAAGAGCTTCAATCCAGATGAAGTGTTTTGCTCTTTGAACCAGTGGAGGAAGAGTACCATTCCTGTCAGCAGACATAAGTGCTATGCAGTTGTTTCCCCCTCATACAATTAGACTTGAGAGCAAGCATGCAGTCCTGGGTCAACTAGGACGTTCTTGAGCTGCTTGCAACCAGGTTTCTGTGAGCTGCAGGATGGTTTTAATCCTTTTTAACTTTTTGGAGGGAAATCATTGGTACATCTGAAGGAGAAAAGTGTAAAGGAGTAAAGGAAACACTATGTTAGAGAAGCATCGAAGCATAACCTGCCATCTCTAGCCAGAATCACGTATATTATTTAGATTTCTGAGATTCTTCTACTTGGATGTACAAGGATAGACCATTACTGAAGGAAAGCATGAGCAAAGAAAGCAGAACTGCAGGAAAGCCTAAGTAGGCTAATCTACAGTAGGCAGGAACTCCCACACCATCAGCAATAATATTGGAGCATGCCTTCATCCTGGAGATGTTTCATGTCAGAGAGAAGAGACACTGAGTTTCAGTGGGTTTCAGTTCCCACATCTCTGGTATTGATGAAACAAAGAGTGGTGCCTCTGCTAGAGAACCCAACCTGTGTCTGAGTGTTTGCTCATCTTTCTAGGTCTCTAAATGCTCCACATTCTCACTACAAAATATGGGGAAAGGGACTCACTTTTCTATTCATTGCTATACAATGTGAAACACATTTGCTTGTTGTGCTTTGCAGTTTACTGACATGAAAATAAAAATGCAGCAACTTGGCAAACACATCCCACCGATCACACCAGTGTTTGGCTTTCACTGATTCAAGAGTCAGGGCCAGAAGAATGCCCATCTCTGGGACTGTTTGATCAGGGTGAGCTTTTGTTCTGGAAATGAGACCTTCACCACTGGCTGTTGCAGATGCTGTACAATGCAATAACATTTGCAAAAGGATCTAAATGTTGAGGGGCAGTTTCTTTTGCAGGCCTAATCTGCTGTTTGATCATCACACCACCCTCTAGCAATATTTGTAGCAGTGCCAGGAGCTTCACAGCTGTATTAGGTTTACATGGCAAGCTTTGGGTGGTGGGGAGGCTGCAAGGGTGGCCTCTGTGAGCCCAGAAGCTGCCCCAAGTTTTAAAACAGCCAGTCAGCTGGCTCCAAAAGGGACCTGCTGCTGGCCAGAGCTGTGCCACTGAGCAATGCTGATGATGCCTTAGTGACAGCAGATTTAAGAAGGGTAAAAATGCTGCACAACAGCAGTCGGGAGAGAGGAATGAGAAAATATGACAGAAACAGACCTGCAGCCATCAGGGTCAGTGCAGAAGGAGGGCAGGAGGTGCTCCAGATGCTGAACAGTAGTTCAGGAGAGGCCCATGGTGGAGCAGGAGGTCTGGGGGAGCTGCTGCCTTTGAAGAGAAAGTGTTAAGTAATACCTTAACTTGGTCTGGTGTTTCTCAGCCTTACTGGTTTGCAGTGAGGAATGTTTTTGTGTCCTACAAGAGGCTAAGAACTCATTTCCTCACATGCATCTTTCTACAGCATGATCTCGCTCACCATGCCTGACTTTTTCCCTTCTTCCCCCCTACTAGTACAAACTGTCTGTAAGAGGGGAAGCATGGTTAATCATTAATGCTGCCTTAAACTAGCATGGATGGTGAATAAAGGTTAAATAAGTACTTGTGAATCAGCAGTGTATGCATTTGATTTCTAGGATCACAGAAGTGTGTCAGGTCTGGAATAAGCACTAATCTTAGGTGAAAAGGCTCATTCCTTCCTCTTCCATAGGGAAATGAATAGGAACTATACTAGACATTAAAGTCTTGCTTTTTCCATATTAAAGCACTGAACGAAGGTGAGGGGACAGATAGAAATGACAATTGCATGAGTATTCTGGGAGAAATACAGACTGTGAGAGGAAGAAGAGCAAGGCTCTGCTGGGAACAGTTAGTTCAACCAGATGCCATAATCTGGCCACAAACAGGGTGTTTTAAACCTCCAGAAAGTTCCAGCCATGTGACCTCTCCTTCCAGCAGTCAAGCCTCCCACCCTCGGCTCAAAGAACAAGTCCCCATTTCCCTCAGATTCATTCAGGTTCACTCTTCAGAGCCTGAACTCTGGCATCTGACTCTGTCACATTTGCTGTTAGCCTGGTAGAATCCTCTTGAGAGGGAAAGGGACCTGCAAGGGACAGTACAGCACAAAAAGGTCTGGAAACTGAGATACAACATCCAAATGTGACAAAGGAAACAAGTTACAAGGAAAGTAAAATGTGCAAAACAGCAAAAGAAAGCAGTCATGATTTTAAAACCAGCTTTTAGGGCACTCTGGCAGGAAGCAACACTGTTTGGGTATCTAATTGAATCTTCCTGCCACCAAACTTCAGGACAGCAAAAGTTTTCAGGAGCTCAGAAGGGAACTCTATGAATACATGGAATGAATAAACATAAAGTCCTGACCACGAAGTCCCATTGTTCAATGCTGCAGCCTGGGAGATGCATGAGTAAAGATTCACTGCTCGTGTATCCAGATCTTGAGCTTCTGCCTATAAATGCTGTTTGCGACTGCCAGACCTGAGATGCTCTGCTGGGTACAGTCCTGGTGTGATGCTAGGAGGTAGATCTGCATCCCCTCCAGCAGGAGGTCGGAGAGGCCAGGGGGCAGCTGTGTCATCTGACTGCACTTCTCTGTGGCAGCAAAAATCTTTGGCTGAAGGAGGGCAGCATAAATGTGACTGGAGTTTGAGAGTAAGAATTTGTAAGAAGCAAGAGAAAATCTAAGTAAAGACAGGGATTTCTGCAGTTATAATGGAAGAGAAGGGTGGATTCTGGGGTTTTTCAAGGGAGAACATTTGAGGAGTCTGTGCTAAGAGGTGAAGGAACAAAATGCGTAACTACAGCTGATGTGGAAGTAATGAAGATTTCATGATGTGGAAAGAAGAATTCAGCTAAAGTTCTTCCAGTGTATTGATGTTCTACAGGACTCCCAGGCAGAAGGTGTGGAGACACAGAGTGATTGCGATGTCAGTGAAACAGCAGGCTCAGTGCTGCTGAGCTGCCACTCACTGTCAGGGAAAAGGCAAAGTGGCATGGATGCAGCCCTTCCACTGTGCTCCTGTCACACCTGATCCCTACCAAGCAGAAAGCCACATTCGTTTTAGCAATGCAAGTAAAGGGGAGCACTCCCAATACAAAGATAAACATTTACTAATGTTGTAATCAGCATGCCATATCTGAGTCTTGGAATTATTAAACCAGCAAGAAGAGACCCTGGCCAGTGATGGAGTAGGACATAATTCACTAGAAGCCATGTAGTTAGAATTTAACTTCTGCGCTATGATCCCAACTTGTTATAATCTAAGCATAGGAAACATATCACTCATCCGACAGACTTGACAAGGGCTCCCAGAGCAGGCAGGTATTCAAGGGGAAATGGCTGGTTTCCTTTCAGAGCTGGTGAGTATCCAAAATCTTGTCTTCTAGCCCAGTCACTGACAGCTGCAGAATCTCTGAAGATTACAGCATAGGGAATCAAGCAGTCTTTGCTATAACAGAAAAGAACAGAGCACATGCTGGGGACAACACTGACTCAGCAATAACACTGACTCTACAGCATGTGCAGAAAGTGTACGGCAAATACAAAAGAGGTTTAAGAGAAGAAACCTTTCCTGGAAACCAGGAAAGGGAAAAACAGTGAAAACAGTAATACAGAAAAGAAGAAAAAGAAAAAACCCTCTTCTCTATTGCCAGGCAATCTCAAGGACGTCTGAGGATATTCATCTGTTCAGATAAATGTCTGAAAACACACATGCTTGTGACGGGTGCTCTAAAATTCAGTGTACATCATGGGCAGCATAGGAGTCATTCAAGTAGGAGCCCTGAAAATGCAGATTCCAATGGGGATAATATATACATATACAAACATATATATTTATATATATTTACATTTATATTTATTTATACATATTTGTGTATATATATGTGTGTATATATATATATATATTTATTTTAAATAAGAGTTTTAAGAGAACAAACTTGATCAGTCCCAAGAAACAGGTGAATAAAGCACCTGAGAATTAAAGGGAAAAAGGAAATCCTGAAAGTTGTAGTTGCACCAGTACAAAAGCAAACACAAGCTGTTGATAAAGGCTTTCATTGATTTTTATGATTTATCACTTCTATTATTTTTATCATTAAAAATCTGTGGCTGGCAAAACTGAAGGAATTATCGACTGCATCTTGCCAGGCTGTTAATGTTCAGGAAAGGATTTTATTTTTTCCTGCTTTTGTTTTTCTTTGTTTTGTTTTTATGTTGTGATAATGATGATGGTGGTGGTGATTAAGGCTTTTTAATCACAGAAATGGAAAGGTGTAAGATCCCATGAATTAAGTCATGGTTCTGAAGGCCATGCTGGGATCAGGAACTTTGGATGTCTTTTATCATCTTTGGCAGGTTCAATACCGGAAGCTATTTCTAATGATTTTGGTGCTAGGAATTGGTGGAACGCACTTAGGTGGCTTTCAGATGTCTGTGATCAATTATACTTCTCCGGTAAGCAAACCTTTCATAAAATCATATTGGTAAATGGTGTTGTTTGTTGTTTGTTTGCTTGCTTGCTTGTTCGGTTTTGGTTTCTGTAACTGTTTTTTGCTTGTGTTTTGTGTTTATATTTTGAAGATACTCCTAATATCCTCTTACATGTTACTATATGAGTCTATCCCCAGCTCCTTCCCAACCTTTACTGTTCAGGAGCTGTACTGCAAAGACAGCTTTCCATTGAGTGTTAGAAAGGCTGAGAAAACTGGAAAACATGCAGTGTACCTGCTGTGATCTGTAGTTGAATGGAGAGACTATGGAGAATAAAGTAGCAGCTATTTTCAACATCAGTACAGTAACATCTTCCCCTCCTTATCAGTTTTCATTGCTCACAGTGCTAATGACCAAGCAGCTGCTTACAGCCATCGTGTGAATAAGCAATAATCTGTATTTTAGTGGATTTGTGGATAATATTGATACTAATTTGCAAACAAAAGCCCTATATCTTTGATTTTAATAATAACTATTAATCTATTTATTTTTTTAAGTTGCAAACATACAGAAGAATCACTCAGGGAATAAATACTTTTTTTCTATCCCAGTACATTCAGAAGTTTATCAATGAAACCTGGCTGGAGCGATATGGTTCAGCGCTGCATCAGGAGACTCTCACATTATTCTGGTCCCTCATTGTGTCTACATACTGCGTAGGGGGAATGATAGGGTGTCTATGCAGCGGGTACCTGACAGCAAAATATGGAAAGTAAGTGTATTTCCCAACAATTTACTAATGCTGCCACAAGGGAAGCAATTAAACCTCACTCACCTAACATGACTGTCAGAATTTTCACTGCCCCCTCTTGGTGCGATGTTAGCTCTGCTCAGCGTGTGTAACTACACCTGGGTACGCCAGGCAGATGAGAACATGCAACTGTTTCTGATTCCATTTTCACCAGTTTTTGTGCCATTCAATCCATTCAATTCCTATATTTTTGCTGAATGTTAGTGGAGAATCAGTCTCTGAAATGCCTTTACTGAGCAATAATGCCCCAACAACACTTTGATTGCAGCTCTTACAAGAACATGCAGGTTCATTCATCTGTAAGAATGGTCACGGTTCCATCAAACGCAAGCAGAAGTCTGTCAAATCACATTCAGAACCATCTTTTTGAGTGTGACCAGAAAGGACAAAGCCAAAACTCTCTAGGTGAAGATGGACAGTGAATCTAGGTCTCCATAACGCCAGATTTGCCTTGTTCAGGTGACAGCTCAGTGTTCAGGATGGGAGTCTGACCCAAAGGAAAGAAGTGAAGACCACTCCTTATCAGTCTCTGCCTTGCAGGAATTTCTTTCAGTCTCAAAGTGGGTTCACACAACACTAGCATAGAAAAGAGAAGCCTAACTTCTCCCTTCCCACCCTCTTGAGAGAACATCATGTCATTTCATAATCAGATATCATTGCCCAATAAGAAATGGATTTTAAAATGATCATGGCTTAGATCCATGACAAGCACAGGCAGAAATTAGTTAATGATGAAGAAGAAAATATGAATCATGCCAACATGTTGTTTGCTTTTGTAGGAAGAAATGTCTGCTCATCAATGATGTGGTCCTAATAATAGCCACACTGAACACTGGCTTCAGTAGGAGAGCCAAATCCTTTGAGATGATCCTGATTGGGCGCTTCCTCGAGGGCATCTGTGCTGGTAGGACTCCCCACTACTCCATGTTAATGTGAATTCTTAGGGGTGATACAGAAATCTTCCTGCTAGGAGTACCCAGGCATGCACAGTAACCCCAGTGGAACAAGGAACAGATTGGGAAAAGGTAAGATCACACCTCATGTTGAGGCAGCAGACTGCTCAAGCCCATTGCAAAGTGTGGTGTGTTCACTGGGCAGGGACATTATAATGATGAGCTGTCCTTTGCCTTCAAGAGCTCTTACTGAGAAAGATATTAGATGGATTAGCTAAGAAGGACGTACAATTTTACAGTACTTATATTGAAGCAGGTGAAATAAAAAGGGACTCTCTTGTTTTCTATAGCTTCAGTTCTCCTTTGTCTTCCTTTTAGGAGTACATATGAATGCCCATATTCAGTATGCAGGAGAGATCTCACCTAAGAAGTTGCGTGGCTTTGTAAATGTGACCTCCTCTGTATTTCTTGCACTAGGAAAAGCTGTAGCAAGAGTTCTTGGATTACGGTACTTGTGCTGCTCCTTCTGGTCCTATTTTCTATTTGTCTTCTGTGTGGCAGGAAAGTCCAGTCCTAGAAACTGACACACACAGAAGGTGGGGTTGTGCTTCACTTAACTATTGCTGTCAAAAAGGAAATGTCTGCCCCATTCCAGTCACTGAGGTTCCCTTGTCAGTCACTGAGGAGAGGAAGACAATTCTCGGAGAAGCATTAAATTCATCTGTGAAGGTGCACTCTCTCTGCTGAAGTTAATAAGAACAAATTATAGATGTATATTTAAGCTTAATAGGCCCATGAGACCTGAGAGCTCTGCTGATTTCTTCATATCCTCAAGCAGAATTACTGTATTTGTTCAGAGATCTGTTGTGAGAATATTCAAGCTCCACTGATGTTCCTCAAATTATGAGAAAAATCTCAGTCTTGCAGTGGAACAAAGATATCAGGCTTTTTTTCCTTTCCCTAGTCTAGTTATATTTTATTTCAGTTTATTCTTTACAGCTGTATGTATACATAGTTTGCCAGTCTAGGATCCAGAAAATACCAAGCTAATTATAAAAAGTAACTCTACTGGACTATAAATCCACTCTTGTATGCCTTCACAGAGATCTTTTAGGAACTGAAGACACATGGAATGTGCTATTATCCTTTTCTGGCTTTGTGGCATTGATCCAACTGCTCTTTTTGCCCTTCTTTCCTGAGTCTCCTCCGTATCTCTTTCTGCAAAAAGGAGACAAGGATGGTTGCTTGAAAGGTAAGGTAAAATTTTTGATCCCTAATTTGTTAGACTGTAACTCCTGGGAAATTGAACTGAATAGAGGTAATTGGTTTTTCTACTGGACAGCTACAGATTTCCTCATAAGATATGATGAAATATCTTGCAAAGATCATAGCACAGAATTATATTGCTCAAGAAAAAGAGCATTTGTCAGAATTATTTAAGGTCTATCCTTATACAGTACAAAAGTTGAAAGCCATTTTCCAGAAGAGTCTCAGCAGGTTCCAGTAAGTAATGTTCTAGTTCTGTTCTCAGTGACTGATGAATCGAGGCATGAACTCAACTGTAAGCGATCAGTACATTGTGTGACGGAAGAATATGCTTCATTCTGTCCCTTCTGTAGCCATGAAGCAACTCTGGGGAGAAGAAAATTATCACACAGAATTTGATGACATGATGAAGGAAAAGGCTGTAACAAAAGGCACCAAAATAATGAATGTCCTAGAGGTGCTGAAAGAACCGTCTGTGCATCCACAGCTGTGTACCATGCTCCTACTTCTACTGAGTCTACAGCTCTGTGGCCTGAGTGCAGTTGAGTACAGCCTATAACCAACCAAATCACTGTAATTCCACCTTGTCACTTTCCTCTGGAAGCCCTGTTGTATCACCACCAGTATTCTTCATACCTTTATGGGAACTTCCAGGCTGGGAATACAAAAGATCCAGTTCAGCAGAAATTCCTGCTTTCATTCTCCTGGTTCTATCTTCAAATATTCTGTATGAGAAATGGTTATAAATACACTGAAGATTTCTGCAGTTCACAGATTCATTTTCTTTGACCTTTACGGTAGCAGATGAGCTATTGCCATTTAGTTTTCATTCCATTTCATAATGCAGATTTATCCATTAAGATATTTCCTCTCAGTTGTTTATGTATATAAGGTGGCTGAGCCCAGTACAGTAAAAGGCTTTCCCCAAGGTGTCATTTCTATCACTTTCCTTGTGAGTCTTTCAATGCAAGCTGTATGTACTGTGATATTGCTGGACTGTGACATTGCTGGACTCTCTGTTCATGGCACTGCCTGGCAATGTGGGCAGAGAAGTTATTTCTGTCCATTGTTGACAGGGGAAAGGTGCTCAGACCAGCAGGAGCACCTTCTTCTGAATAACTGCAAAAAGGCCACAGAATAAACTATTACATCACCTCCAATAAGCCCCAGTATTATACTATTGCTATCGCAGTGATGACAAATCTAGGTCTAAGTGATGCAGGATAAGAACATACCGCATCCATTGACCATGCTTCATTTTTACAATGCTTCTTATTTCCCAGATCACTTTCTACACATCGGAAATTTTTCAGACAGCCAACCTCCATGAAAGCATAATCCCATACGTAGCTCTAGGAGTTGCAGTCTCTGAGCTCATCTCCGTCATCTTCTGTGTAAGTCAGATTGTGATGGGACTTTAGATTGATTTAGATCTATTCTTCCTCGTGTGATTTAAGTCTATATTTCCATACTTCCTTATCTTCATTTGGTGAGTTTAAGATATTTCCTGTGGCAACACATAAACCTGTGAAGTGGTTGTTAATGTCTCTGCCAAATTTCTTCCCATCTTTTACATATTCCTTCCCATCATAATTTCTTATAAAAATCCTTATCTTATTCATACAAATATAAATTAAATATCATTCAAAGATAAAGATGCATGCTTACTTCCATTCACTGATGTATCTAATTATTTATTTGAATGGAATCTTAACATGCTTCCATTGATTACAGTGTTGATGAAAAAGTTGCTGCAGCGTTTGGGCAGCAAGGGTAATTCATGGCACTGGAGAGACCAGAAGGAATTCCATAAAATAACTAACTTGCTACTAACATGATTTGTGTTTTCTTAAGTAAAGAGAACTGAAGAAGAATATCTAAACTGTTAGAAGGCTCACAGCTAGACTTGGCCATGCCCTGAGTGATGTATGTTTTTTCTTTGCTTCTCAGAGCTCCATTATTGATCGTTTTGGACGCCGGATACTCCTGTGGGGTGGTTATTTGTTGATGGCACTGGTACTGGTGTTGCTTGAAACAAGCCTTCTACTGAGTGTAAGCAAATGTCTCTCTAGGGGTGGACCTGCATCAGAAATCTTTGTGCAGGACAGCACATAGTCAGCCTTAGTTCTGACGTCCAAAAGAGCAGGTCAGAATATCTTCTGAACACAAACTTACAGCCCTTCTTGCAAGGCCTATATCTGTCATGTCTTGTATTTCATCTTTAACTAATCTTTCAAACAGCCAGCAAAAAATATATTTTAAAACTATCGGTCAGGCATAGCTTTCCTCCAGCTCTCTGCCTGATCTCTCTGAGCCTTTCCTGTGCCATTTTGCTGCCCCCTAAAAGCCCTAGATAACATCTCTGTTGTCACCTTTCCCGGTTGCTATCCCCTGTGCCCTGTGACAGAAGTTGTGGGTACTTCCTACCACTACCAGTTTCCAGCCTTGATGCACATGATCCAGCTGCATACACACAGTGCAGCTCTCTGGCTACCCCCAAGGTGGGTGGTGGAAAGGAGAGAGGAACCCAGCGGCACAGCTTTAGATTTGCCAGTGTTTACACTGCATTTCAATCTTTGTCTCAGCCCACAAGCTATTGCCTCCTTTATGTTCACACATATCTTCTGATTCACAAGTTTTAAACATTTCTCTGAAGTTGTCTAATTGGAAAAGACGATTAGGTTGAATCAGTTACACTTTTCCCCATGCTATAGCTAGCTTGGAATTCATTTCTTATTTTTCAGAGCAAGGTACAGTCCAACTCACTTCTGTAGGTGTGACACTGCAGGCTACTTTTGGCCTTCTGCTGCATTCAGAACAGAAACATAAGTAGTTCTAGTGAGACTCTGTTCCTCAGCACTGTGGGCTTTTTCATCAACATCTCTTCTCCAGTATGTTTGGATCAGCTACAGCTCTGAGACTGTTATTCTCATCCCTCCTTCTGCCTTTGTCTAGGATCGGTTCCTCTGGATGCGTTACTGCAATGTTATTCTTATCTTTTTATTCATCATTGCCTATGGAGTAGGACCAGGTGAGTATAATGGTATAAGCAGCAACAGTAAAACTTAGACCACAGGAGTACACACAGGCCATGGAAAGACTAGAGGCTACTAAAGGCTACAGATGCCTTTAAAACCTAACAGAATTGCCATGGTAGCAGAACCCAGTCGGCACCTACAGGCAAAGGGGAGAAATAGGCCATTAGAACCATTCACTTCCATATTTCATACATCCTAGGTAGAGAGAAACTACATTTCAGGGATGTCCATCTCTCTCCATGGACTATAGGAGAAGTTGGTTGGTGAATGCTGATAGAGGTGGCTGTGCTACTTAGATTTACATGAACTTGCAGTAGTCTGACTTTACTTTGATTTGATGAGTGACAACATTTATTCAGTTTGAGGAGGGTAGTTAACCCAAACTCCACAAAACACACAGCAGTGTTTCTGATTGCTTTTTATGCTGTTGTTTTTTTCCCCAGCTGGAGCTGTTTCATCTGTCATGAATGAAATCTTCACCCTCTCAGCACGGTCTTCTGCGTTTGTAATAGGTGGAATCATCATTTGGCTAGGCCTCACTTTCACCGGAATGATTTTCCCCTTTGCTGTTGTATGTAATTTGATTTAAATTTTCTCTTTGACTCTCTCAATTTAAACTGTTTTTCTAGGCTTGTCTGGACAGGAAGTAAGATGAAATTCTTGTAGATGACCAAAGCTGTGAATTTTAGTTACCACTGACACTTGGAGACCATTCATATAAAACACTTATCTGGAGTTCTGACAGCCTCTGCTGCCTTAAGAATAGAGTGAAAAGATAAAATAAATTGATTTCTCATTTCTTAGAGACAAATCAACAATGTGTATGAATCTACAGGGGCAAGTATTGCCAGGGAAGTCACTCATCTTACTCTGTTTTTATCTCCAGATGACTCTTGGTCCTTTTTGCTTCCTCATCTTTATTGCTGTCCTGGTAGTTTCATCAGTTCTCATCTACCTGTTCGTCCCAGAAACAAAAGGGAAGTCAACCTTTGAAATTACAGAAGAATTCAAAACACGCAGATACAAGAAGAAAAGGCATCAGACTGTAGAGAATAACGTGACTGAAGAGAAGATATATTGCACCAAGCTCTGACCAGCCACCATGAGAAACTTCCACTGACAAAAAGCTCAGTCTCAAAATCAAACTGAGTGCTAAACCTTATCATGAACTTATCTCAATAAACCATAATCAAACAAGCAACATACATATAGCTTGTCATTAATCCAAGTAGTCTAATTTTTATTTATCTTTGCTTCTCACTGCCTCCTTCCTACAACAGTTCTGTGTCAGGAGGACATTCATAACCACAGGCACTTCCCAGGGCTGACACAGGTCAGCTCTATGCAGTCAGAAGGATGCAGGCAGTGCTGAGAGCTCGAGGACAGCAGACTGGGAGCAAGGCAGTGAGTGAGACACTTTGCAGGAGTACTGAGAGAGCGGGCACTCAGAAAATTCAGCCCATTTTATAAATAAGTAACTGCTCAAGACAAGAAGCAGAAGCTGTGGTAGTAAATATCTGCTTGCTCTGTATCAGATTAGGACACATTACACTCAACATCACATCAGCACATCAGCCTGCAGTTCTACTCTTTGCCACTGCTGCTGTCCAGGAACTGTTAATCTCTCTGACTGCTGCTGCATTTAACCACTTACCTCCCTAAACTCTTCTACCTTTATATAAAACTACATTTTTTTTCCATTTCCCATCACTGGTACAAACAGTACACCACACCTCCTGCTTAGGAGGATCATAAGTCCTGCCTTTCTGCAGCTTTACCATTCACGGTGGTTATCATTGTGCTGGAACTTTGAATCAGTGTTGAACTTAGGGTGTTTTCTATTTAAAAACTACAAATTACTTCCTACTTCTGAAGGAATAGCCAGAGAAGAAACTCTGATAATAAAGCATGTTCCAGCAACTAAAACCTAATTTGGATTTTATATTCCACCTGTTTTCACTCCCTGAATCAAAATAGTTCATGCTACAAAATCTTCTTACACAGTGGGACCTCTCCTGTCAGTACACTGAAACATTTGATGTCTCTGTTTTAAGTCCTGTGTAATCGCTGTAAAAAACATCAGTCAGCAGAAACAATACGAAGTTACCATTAATCTCAGCCTCAGACTGGTGATTCCTCTTAAGCAGAAGTTGCAGGAAATAAATGACAGAAAAATTCCTCAGACTGACAGTTCTGTCTGCCTGGGATCAGCCACCCTTTCCATAGAGGATAGAAAAGCTCCTTTCAGAAGTGCTGAGTACAACAGCTGGCAGAACTGGCTGTCAATATTAAGCTGTCAGAAGCACTTCAGGAAAAGAGAAGTTGTCTGTTGCAGTTACCATACTTTGCTGTTGCATACGTAGCTTGTGGGTGGCAATCACTTCTTTCAGGAGATGCTGTTATACCTACTTTCCCTCTTACACAGACATCTCCCCTTACTCTTCTCTAGACTTTTTTGTCCCTTTTGCATTCATTCAGTGCATTCATTTCTGTTTCAGACCTTTTTGCACCATCACACTTCTCATGTCCTTTCTGTACCTGGGTTGCAACTTTTCAGCACTAGTTTTGCTTGTCCTTGATATGATCTTCCCATATCACAGTATTTAAAAACCTAAATCTGCTCCTACTCCACCACAGTTAACTTTCCCCTGTGGTAGCCCTAGGTGATGTTAAGGGAATAAAATATAAATTAGATACCTCATGTTTTTAATTAATATACCACTGCAGTTCTCTTAATACTACAGCTTGTGGTCTCTGGTCCATGTGTAACTGACCTGTTCCCTACAGCTAAGCCTTCTGCATACTTGAATAGAACACTACCTTCTTGGTTGGCATCCATTTCAAACATGCTGCCATACAGAAGAAGTTGCTAAAGACTGCTGGACTGGATGCCACAATAGTGTGTGAAGTTTTAATTTTACTTTACTTGGAGTAAAGAGGTGCAGGAAATGTATTTGCAAGTGCAATATAAAGTGGTAAATAAATCATAGAATCACAAGGTTGGAAAGGACCTACAAGATCATCAGGTCCAACCATCCTCCCATTACCATGGCTACCACAAACCACTAAACCACATCTTGTAGCTCCTCATCCAGACAAATAGTGCTCATCACGCTGCCCCTATACCTCCACACCTCCAAAACACCATTGAAGTGCTGCCTGCATCCAGGATGAAATACTTTCTTTATCTTTGTGCCATGATGACCTTTTCAGCCCTCTGTAGCAGTGCTTCCATACAACTCGCAGCTTTCCTAATAATGTTGTAAAGGGGAATTTCTAATGCCTAATTTGTGTATTTGAAAATAAGCACAGCTTGAGACCAAAGGGAATGCAAATATATTATGTCCTTCCACGCTGTTCTATTCACAGTTTACACAGATTTCACAATGAGATGCAATTGCAAATGGTAATACTTGTGATATGTGCTGCACAGACATGCCACAGATAAGCTATCTAGATAGGCAAATGGAAAAATACAAGTTAGGATAAGTGTTCACCACTGGCAATGCACCAGATAATTAGTGTATTCTGCCATGAAAACTTCCACTTTAATTTTCAGTTCCTTCCCTCTGATTTTACTCTCCTCCTTTTCCTATCTTATTTTCAGGATTCCCAAACCTTCATGCAGAAAATGTGCCTTCAGCACACAGAGAAGAAAGAATTCTCTGCTGGGATATTGATCAGTCACTGTGGCTTTGCTGGTCCTTTTTCAGGAACAGGTGTCAGCAGAAGCACAGCTGGAGCACTGCAGAAGGACTGACTGCTCGTCTGTGTTGCACAGCTCAGTGCCACGTTCAGGTGGGAGCCCTGAGTCCATCTTTCCCTCTTATGAGCTCCAGGTAGGCTCACTGTGATTTAACTCCACTGCCTCCTGCAAGTAGCCAGTCTTTTCAGTGTAGTCTTGCTGGCTACCATCACTGCTTCTTACCTGAAGGAATCTTTCAATTCCAAGCATTCATTCTCCCAGGTTCTACAAAACCAATGTGCTAAAGCCAAGAAGATCCGTTCTCCCAAATGCTTGCTACTGCTGTACATCTCACAGTTACTGATAAACCAGATAGTGTATGATTAACCCACCAATATTAATGTTTGAGTGTTGTTTAAACCCATGCCAAGACCTCTCTCTTTCTCACACTTCTGCAAGAAACAAATCATTTTTAACTAATTCTGCCTATCTTTTACTCAAAAGTAGTGGTAGCACACAGTACTTGACTCTCACAGGGAGACTGATGGGGCTCTACACATATTTTGAAGTGGACCAGTGAGTGTAATTCCATTCAATAATTCTGAGGACTTCAATTCATTTACACAATTATGATGAAACCAGGAAATTTAACTCTAACATTGAGTATTTAGCGCCATAGTAACATCCCACAAATGTGATAGAATCATTATAAAACACAAAATCAAGGAAAACTAGGAAACTGAAAATAGAACCAGCCATCATGCTCAGTGTATCTTCATGCCTGTCTCCTCTTCATATGGGCCACCAAGTCCATCTTTGGGGGGAATCTTCAATCAGACACCTCGACCATCAGATGCTGTGACTGAAGGATGTTTCAGCTGGACAGGATTCCTTGGTTTTGGAATGCTTTTCCTATTTATCATGGTAAGTGAATAACCAATAATGTTAATGACTGGTCACTAATGTTTTGAATGTGATTCCAGACACCAGATGATGATATACTTAATTGTTCACACGCTTTAATCAGCACTGTAGTGGTTAGATTTCTAGTCAATGAAATCATGATCAGTGATTCAAGGAGAATCAAGAAGAATCAAAAGAAAATATTTATCTTTCTCTGGTTTATTTTCAGGAAAACCTTCATTCTTCCTGCTTCCTTGTTTTTGCTGGGACCTTCATCTACCTCCTCCTTTCAGAGAGAAAGGATACAATTATGAATATAACAGAAGAATTTGCCATTTTACATTTTAGGATGAGACTTCATTCCATTACAGGAAGTACTTGTGAGGAACGTACCACCTACATCAGCTTCTACCTGGTCAGTAGAAGACCTGTATTTTTAGTATGTTAATTAAGGACTTGAATGTTTGTAGAGTGCAAGATGAATCGAAGGCAAAATATTTGTTTGCTATTATTGGAAAATATTTGAATACTCCTTCATAGACACAAGTGGAATCTACATCAATGGAAGCCACTCTCATCACCACAAAAACTTGACAGAAGTTAGTAACGAATAGGTGGTCATGACACAAAATATGAGCTATGCTGAATTTATAGATTTCACTGATGAAATATTTTGTTCCTAAAAGTCTCCTTTAGTTTCAGATATTTTGTTTTTCAGAACATCGCATCTAACCTAGGATAAACCACTGGGCTCCTCTCAGAGCAGAGTGAGAGGACAATGCGTTGTAAATAGGATTTCTTCATCATGGAATTAAAAAAGAAAGAAAAAAAAAAAAGAAAGAAGTCAGGCCTGATTATTTAGGTGAAAGTAGAAATGAGTCAGTCAGCTTTGCATTCCTGCTACAACAGAGCAGTTTTGTTGAGTCACAAGGTATACAATTATCACAGCCACAGTTACTCATTTGGTATTCTGACTTGTAACCTGCTTCCCACCACTGTGAGCAGTTCTGTTGGAGTGTAACCACCTGAGCCAGCATACATGGAGAGAACAGGAGGAGAGTGTTGGCAGAATGTTGTGGTCATTTGTAAGTCTGTAAGGTTTGCTCGTTTCCAACTGCTATTAATTCCTGTAGGAGAACCGTAGTACGGGACAACTATCAAGAAGCACAAATACAAAAGATGACAGCAGAGTGCAGTAAAGGTGATATACACACAGGACACAAGGAGAAGCCAAGAGCCAATCCTCACTGGACTTATTCTTTAGTAAAAGTCTCCTGACCACGCTGACTCTTAAAATTGCTGATAAAATGAAACAGTACTATGCTATAAAATCAAGTGTAACCCAGAAAGGCCGGGAAGACCCAAGAATGTCAGAGAAACATTACCGTGAATTAGTGGAATTGCTGCTATTTGAGATCCTCAGCAATTATTTTGCAAGGAGAGTAGGAATCACACAGAAAACCCTACACTTTGATACGAATTGAGAACATGTATGTATGCAATAAGCAGGAAACATTACAATTTTAAAACAATTTCAAAAATGAATTAATAGCTATGCTGCTTCTGTTTTTGTACAGTCAAAATGCTACTCTTATTGGTGTTCAAGAGAAAACACAAAAATGCTAAATCATTCTAAATGCTATTGCAAGCCAGGAAAAACAGCTTTGCTATGCATTGTATAGGAACACTTGCAATTACACACGTAACTAAGGTTTTATTATTAACATCTATTTTCTTTTCTTTAGACTCGCTGCATTTGCAGTAAAATCCTCTGTCAATAATTGCATTCTGTGTTTTATGAACTAGAAGTACAAGTCCTGAGGGTGAGCTTAGGAATTTACTGATGGCTCCAACATGACCCCATTGTCACACCCACACTCAGCCCAAACCTTGGCAGTGCAGGAAGGTCCCCTGGCATGACTCAGAGCAAGCAAAAGACGCTGAAAGCAGGAATAGCACAGGACATCAGACATACAAGAGCCCCAAGCAAACCTCCTTCTTCCAAATGTGATCTCTAGAAGAAGCCAAGTAGAGCCACAGTTCAGGCTTCATCTCACCAGTGTGGAGCAGCTGGGAACCAAAGGTGACTTTCCAATGGATCAGTGGATGCACCACTGGATTTGGAGCTGTTCAGTGTCTGTAATGCTCAGAGCTGAAGCCTGAGGGAGAAAGAATCCAGCTGTGCCACCCTACTTCAATAAGGAGTATTTACTCACTTTGATTACTCTCATGAGGAAGTAGATTTTAGTTACTGGCTGGTTCAGCATGGAGCCTTCGGGACCAGGTGATCTATTTCAAAAGCCTCTGCCAGGGCACAGCATCTCCTGGTGGCTTCTCATTATCCCTGGACAGAACCCTCATAACCATAAGACAAGAACTGTTTTCCTTGGAACGGTCTAAATGGTACATTAGTCAGAATAGCTGAATTAAGCTTTGAAATTTGCTGCATCTATCTTAAGCCCAATGAAGAGCTGTGTGTTTGAGAATTCGCCTATTTTTTTCATCTAATAAAAGCTATTTACTATACCAGTGAATTTGAAACTGAATATCAAGTCTTTACTGCTTAATAAATAACAATACCTAAACATTTTGCTAGTTACTTTTCCTATTGAGCAGATTATAGGGGATGTTACTCAGCTCATATCAGAGAAATAAAGTGTTCTTGTCTTGGAAAACTACTTGGGTTTTGTGTTTTTTTTTTTCCTGAGCTCTCCTTTCTCTTTCCAAAGGCCAGCTACAAACTTCCTGTTTTGAAACTTTCCCCCTGCAGACTGGACCAGATGCAATTATTTCCTGAAATATTTAATCCAGCAGTGTTAACTTTGTCCAGCTGAAGTAAATATAAGTGAGCAAAGACAAAATAGTAAAAATTTAACCCTGCTCCCTGGAGCCAAAAGCCCACTGCCATAGCAGCAGGAATAAGACAGACACAGAAGCCAGTGATGACACGGACGCTCAGCACACTGGACAGCCAGCCCCTGAGCTAGAGATGACTGGCTTCCTATCAGACCTGGTGAGTACGTGGTGGGGCACTGACATTTGGGGTATTTTTTATGCTATCAGTGCATCAAAGAAAACAAAATCACTGTCTCTGTCAAAACAACAAGGCTCCGATTTGCAAAAAGTACTTTGGAAGTGATTCTACATACTTTTTCAGGGAACTGCAGGTGTTCGCACTTCTTATGGTCTGTCTTCCATCTTTGTCAGAGCCTACTGCAAAATCCTTAAACAAGTGAGATGTTTCTGGAGAATGAGAGGCACAATTTAAGGAGCAGCTTGAGGCAACTACATGCTTAAGATTTTCTCCTACTTCTGCAGGTACAATACCAGGGACTCTTCCAAATGGTCATTGTCCTGGGGATCGGTGGAACATTCCAAATTGGCTTTCAAATCTCTACAATCACCTACATGAATCAGGTAGGTGAAAGCTCACATAGCAGACTAGTAAATGGCATCACCAAGTCCACATCCCTTTCTTGGCATGCTCCTCCCTGATAGTTAGCAAGGATTTAATCACTATATTCTCTTCTTATGATTAACTCCCATTACTGTGCAATTGTGTAAAGCAGAACATGTCAAAGTGTTGAAAACAGAAGAAAATAGAGAGATCTGCAACTTGTTGTTAATAGAACTGTTCCTCAAAAAAAGCACTGACAGGTGTGCTGCAAGTTTACAGGGAGACGGATGTCCCATGTGGCTACTCCAGTGATACCATATGACACTCTCAGAGCTTACCCATCTTCACATAGGGAAGTCAAACAGAACAAGTCAAGTGAACTGTGCTCTAACTGCTTCTCTCCACTGACCACAGGTAAAACTTCCATTTGAGACACTGGAACTTAAGGGAAGACATTATCATTTAGTAGAAATCACCTTATGGCAGAAGTGTTACTTTCAGGCTTCAGAGCACAGAGTTCTAAGTGAGAAAGGGTTTAGAAACTGCAGTTCCTCTTCACAAGTCTGTGTCTTAGAACCTCAAATTTGAAGAACAACCAAGCAAAGAATGATCTCCCAGTAACAGAGAATCAACATAGCATACTTTATTATTCTATGCCTAATAGCTAGTATAAACTTCTAGAGTCTACACAAAATAGAGACTTCAGCTAAAGCAACAAAGTTATGTTATAAATGTAATAAAATACATGCTGCAGAGTCTCAGTTATTGTTAATTATCCTTTTTTCTCTGTCTCAGCATGTTAAGGCTTTCATTAATGAAACTTGGCTGGAGCGATATGGCTACCCCATCCATCAGGATAACCTCTTGTTCCTGTGGTCTCTCATTGTGTCCATCCTTGGTATAGGAGGTCTCTTGGGTGCTTCAGGAAGTAGATACCTGACTGTCAAGTATGGCAAGTATGTATGTTTAATGAGAATCTGTCAACTGAATCTTAATTTAAGGAAATTGCAGTTGAGGTTTTTAAAGTTTTTAAATGTGAGACTGACTTAAAGGTACAGTCACAGCTGTACACAGGCAGCTTGGCAGTGATGCCAAGTTGCTGCTTCTTGCCTGTGTCCTGTGGCACTAGCTGACCAATTATGCTTCCAGCCTGTCACACAAAATGCAGTTAACTGAGGCTTGTTCAATTGGAAAGGTTGCTCCCAGCTGAAGGCAGAGGTGTTTCTTGGAGATGCTACTCAAAATATAGCAGCATTGAGATGCCCCTATGTGCTCCATCAATCTCACATTGCTTCCCTTCCTTGTTTCACTTTCCCTGGTTTACTGGAAAATGAACTTTGACGTATGACCCAGAAGGGACCCAGTACAGGCTGGAAGGTCCTGTCCCAGAAGTCACAGTGCCCACACATGCCTTCCAGGGAATCTGGAAGTAACCTTTTTTCCAGTGCCTCTCTGCTGACCATGTAACAGACATCCTTGGCTCTAGTGAATTCCCCCTGTTCAGATCCTGAGCTAGCTGGATGACAATATAATTCTATGTAAGAGGGACACAAAGTGTCCAAAGACAATAGCAGAAGGACTTCATTTTGTACTGGACCATATATGCGTAACCTGACAAAGTTATCAATATGATTTCACCCTATGCTCCTGTGTTCCAGAAGCTTAAATGCCATTTGTCTCCTGATCTACAAAAATGTTTTCTTTGCTTGCATTTACAGAAAAAAATGTCTCCTGTGCAACAATCTATTAATGATAACTGCAGCATCTATCATGGGCTGCAGCAAAATGTCCCAGTCCTTCGAGATGATTCTCATTGGACGCTTCCTATGTGGTGTAAGTGTAGGTAAGTGATTCCTCCCATGGGTTAAATATTGCATCCTTATTCAAAATTGATAACCCTCTGCTAAGAGAGAAAAAAATCTTAATTCCACAATCCTCTGTCAGGAGATATTCTACACCAACCAACAATAAGCAGGATAGTTTTAAGTGATCTTGCAGATACCAAATGAAATTCAGCTTTGCCAAGTCCATAAATATTCAGAGCCATCATAAATGTTCTGATACAACTGAAAACTTTTCTAGTGGAGAAATAGATATAGTATTACTTTAATTTTGATGGACAGTACTCAAAATTATATGGAATATAGTTTAAATCTAGTGCTCTCATATGGCTTCAGAGAAACAGACCATTCAAAGTCATGGCCATTTCATTTTGACTCTGAGCATATTTAGGGACTGTTCTACAATGGTGTTCAAACTGCTTCAAAGCAGTAAGTCCTTGGCATTAGGAGCTGGACACAATCTAGTACAATCTAGTACAGGTAGTCTATGTGCAGAGAAAACAACTTGTGCTATTGTCAGTATGTCTTGTATTTGTTTCCTCCACAAAATGTTGCTTTTCTGTTTAGTTTTGGATATTCACAAGAATGCCTTTTTTTTTTTTTTTAAATAATTTACTTAGAAATTAGTGTCTATTTTTTCAAATAACCAGGTTCTCTAAATTGCTGAAATACCGATGTATTGAAGAACATTATTTCAAGGACTGCTCACCCATGGTCACCCTTTACATAAGATCTTATGATCTGCAGTGATATGCAGTCTCCATAGTAAAAATTAGGTCTCTACATAAGATCATAAGATCTTAATTTTTGCTATGGAGACTACATATCTCCACCATTTTGCCAACTTATAAAGCCAGGAGAAGAAAATGATTTCAAGTCAGATTAGAGGAGCTGTGACTATCACATAAAGAAAATACTCTTGTTCCCAGACTAGATTTCAGAATTCGGAGTTATTAAGTACTTCACTGATAGCTGGAAACATCAACTCTGTTTCAAATCATCAGAATTATTGCTGTACATTGAAAAGAAATACTTGCATCTTCTCTCGAGTCATGTACAAACCAACACTGAAGCACCGTATACTTTAACTCACAATGGATCTACCGTACCAGCTCTTCTATAACAGCAGTTCAAACAGGGCTGAGATTATATACATTAACCACAAGCAAATTAAACACTACTTCACTGTTCAGTCACGCTGTTTAGTTATTCAGCTTTTGCATATTCTCCTTTAAAATGTACTAGGACTCAAAAGAGACACTGTGATGAGGCAGCACCCCACAGGTGTACAGTTCTTAAGATCAGGAATCTGCACTGTGCAAAGAGGACAGGAGCCACTTCTGTAGAAAAGGTTAGAAAGCCTAGTACTGAAAAATCTCATGCCTAGGTTGAGGTATGAGAAACAATTTGGTGCACAAGACAGCTATATTCTGTGCTGCTTAGTTATTTACATTCAGTTTTATCTCCCATGGTTATGAATGTCTTCTTCTTCTCTCCCATAATTTCCTCTTCACCTCAAGGCTTTTCTACTCCTCTGCATCATCAGTATGTTGGGGAAATTTCCCCTAGGAAGCTACGTGGATTTGCAAACTCCACTGCCTCTTTCTTTTGGTCACTGGGAAAAGCCGTAGGGCAAATTGCAGGACAAAGGTATAGTACAACTGATTTGCGACCCAGTTCATATCTGGATCCCTCTATTTTTTGCTGCTTCTTCTGCTTTTCCATTCATTTCTTTCTCTTCTTGAAAACCAGTGTCATGAACGTTTTATCCTACACACTTGATTTATTCCTGCCAGGGAGCTGCTGGGCAGCCAGTCCCACTGGCCCGTGCTGATGGCCTCCTGTGGAATTCCTGCACTGGTCCAGCTGTTCACTCTGCCCTTCTTCCCTGAATCCCCACCATATCTCCTCATGCATAAAGGAGACCAGGAGGGCTGCAAGAAAGGTAACTGAGTGCTCTGTGTTCCTGTTCCTTACTTGGTTTTCAGTTGTTTTGAGAGTTTTCTCTCCCAGTGATGAGAAAAGTTTCTCCCTGCTCATTTCTGACTCTGAATACTCACTAAGTACGTTTTTGTTGTCATCACATAGAACACAAAACTACTTCTGTATTACAAAATCTTTCATACTAAGCTGTTATGCCCTGAGCAGTATAAATGATAAATAATAAATGACAAATGGCTGTTTGCACTGCAGGGCTCCATAAGGCACCACTCAACTCTATGTTGTTGGCTGTGTGTACCAAGCTTGTACCCCAAGAGAACAAGGAAGGGATTAATGTGGACTCATGGGCAGGGAGGAAGTCATTGTGCACCTCACTAAGCCCCTCTCTCTGAACAAGCCCCTCTGTGAAAAAGGGGACAGGGCTCTGGAATACACCATAGGATATCTTTGCCTCACACTGCAGACACAGCCCATGCTGGTCTGACAGACATATGTATCACCCACTTAAACTCCTCAGTCACCAAACAAAAGAGACAAATTAACATGGCAGGTCTCACTCTCCTTCTCCTCTACAGCCATAAGGCAGCTTTGGGGTGAAGGCCATCACCAAGCAGAGATTGATGACATCATGAAAGAGAAGGCAACAATGAAAAACATCAAGATCTTGAGTGTCCTGGAGCTAATGAAAGACCCAGCTACCCGCTGGCAGCTGTACATGATAATTATTCTGACCATCTCAGTTCAGCTGTGTGGCATCAGTGCAGTTGAGTGCATTTCCCCCTTAAAGTCTCAAAGCATTTACAGTGACCTTAAAGAAGATATTACAGCTCTCAGGAGCTCCCCTCATTTTTCCCAGGTTTCCCAGGCCACTGTTTGCTATCTACCAACCCTTTTACACAGCAGTAGCTGCCTGCAGAATTTGGCCAGGCTCTCCATATGACATCTTCTTGCCCAGGTCTTGGTCATTGCTGGAGTTACCATCCTCTGTATTTAGGCTTATTTCTCAGATATGAGGCTGCTATTTCTATAAACAAGCCCACTCACTCTTGGCAAAATCTACAGCACAGTTTTATGTTACTGCTCCCATGTGTCAGCATTCTAAGGAGGACACTTGTGGTGGGATGACAATATGCTCACTCTACCTTTAGCTATTAAAGCATACTCACGGTTCTGGCGGCTTCTGCAGTCCCCCTTGCCTTCTTCAGATAAGAACTTTTCTGAGATAATTCTGAAGCCACAGCCTTGCAATTTCCTGCATGATTCTCCCCTGTGTTACTTCATACTGCAGCAACACCTGTGAAGGAAACACAGAGCTGAGCCTAACACAGTTCAAACTGAAATCTTTATCATCTTAGCAAATCTCTGAACAGAGCAGAAATACTGTAAAATAAAAGATGTCTCTTTTACTTCCTCATGATTCCATAACCCACACTCTTCTTTCTTGAGAAGGAAGAGTATATCCTACAACACTGTTCTTGGATGGGCTCCAAAAGTGACAATATAACTGTTTATGAAAGCACCTAAATGAGATCTATGCAAACCTAATTACAGCAGCTGGAGATTTGTTTATCACAGAACTTTATCTTTCATCAAATAAATTAATTTGATAATGTTTTATAATGTTTTTGTCTGCCCATAAAGTGAATGCTACCAGAAAGAGTGCACAACTCTTACTCAAAAGCTGAGCTGCATGCTCCTTGGTTGCCAGCTCCTATCCAGGTCAGTGTTACACAAACATGGGTAAGAAATGATATTCTTTCTTCTCTTACTGTCCTGTTTGTCATTTTTGTCTCCTCTAGATTTATTTTTATACTTTTGAAGTCCTCCAGGCAGCTGGCTTTGAAGAAAGAATGGTCTACTATATGACCCTCTCCATTGGACTTGCAGAACTCTTGGCCACTGTAGTCTGTGTAAGTCAAGTCATGTTACTGTGGGAATGTGTCACCATTTGCTTTTCTGGCACTGACACCAGCTGTGATTTCTGTCCCTCAGAGCTCCATCATTGAGCGACTGGGAAGGAAAACACTCATAAGAGGGGGCTACTGCATCATGGGTTCACTGCTAGCCGCTATCACAGTGACCCTCTCCCTACAGGTTAGGAAACTCTTCTCTCAGTAGTTCTCTTTCCATTATCTGTTCTCTTCTATTCTTACCGCTGCTCACAAGCAGGAATATGTTTCTGAGAAAGGAATGTGAAGCTCAGAAGTGCTCAAATAACCCTCTGCACATAGGATTAATCCTTTTCTCAGCAAGTACTCTCTGCACTCCTGCCTCCCTTTAAGCAAGACCATAGCAAGGGGTGCACAAAGCGCGGAGAAGGAAGCCTTGATTCCTGATACCGTCAGGCTGCAAACACCGAACACTGGTCAGCACAGATCAAAATGAAGTCATAGGAAAATTGTCCTTTCTATGTATCTCTTAACAAGTAAGAATTTAAAAACCAGATTCTTTGAAGTTCAACTTTGCTGCAGATTTCCCTGGGAATGCACATATTTGTTCACACACCACAGAGCAGTTCAGCTCTTTATTACTGTGTCAGTGATGTAACTTCTTCAGAAGCAGTTCTCTTGGGTTACCAGTATTCATCTAAGAGCTGTTCAGTAGAAACTACTGCAAAATTAACATTGAAGCAAGGTGGCAGCAGACTTCCATTTCTGTTTCAATCATCAAGTGTCTCCGATATAGGAGAGAGATCTTTTCCTAAAGCATCGTGTCCTATAACTTCTTGACTAAGATCTAGGAAAGCTCCTTTTCAGTAGGAATTATTATAGCTACTAATGCTGCCAAAACCAAAGAAAGATATGACTTGGCCTTCCCATACCTCTAAGGGTTAGGGGAAGCACTGTGGGATCAAGGAGAAAGGAGTACAGGGTGGAAAAGACATCCTTTAATTGAAGGCATCTAAGCTTGACAGCTGCTCTGCACCAGCAAACTTGATGCTCTGCACACCTAGCAAAAATCTCAGGGCTCTATCCATAGGAAAAAGAACTCACATTTCCAGTTCTCCCACACCATGTATTTTTTACTGAAGTTCTCGCCTACAATTCACAGATTTCACCCAGAAATTGTTTTTTTCTTTCTTTCGTTGTGTTTTCCCAGGATTGGTATTTCTGGATGCCGTACTGCAGCCTCTGTCTGATTATTTTATTTGTAGTTGTCTTTGGGCTTGGGCCAGGTGAGTACCTCATTCAAAAGAAGTAAAAGCATCAAGTCATGTCACCTTGCAAATATGGATGGGGAAACATTGCTTTATTTAGTACACAGCATTTCACAAAGGTGAGTTCGTTTAACCTAACCTTGTAGTCATGTAAGCATCGTGGGTCCAGTCAGTGACCAGAAACTTCAGTGACATCCAGTTTGGGTTTTTATAATGAGAGACTGATGAAAGGAGAGAGCAAAAAGTATTCACCAGAAAATCACAGAGAAACAGAGTGAAATTAGGCTTCTCAGAAATACTAAGAGGAAAAAAATGAAAAGGTGAGAGAGAAAGAGAAGAAAGGATACTTCTAAATTCATTGTCATTTACTCTCAAATTGTATCCCATATAAAAGGCAGCATAGAAGTCCTACTTTGGATTAACTCTTTTCCTAGCTTATACTACTAACTCCTTGTGAACTTATAAAGCTTATTTATTTTTAAAATACTTGCCTTCTCACATGGTAGGTGAAATTATTTTCCTAATTCAAGGCCATCAAAGTTCTGTGGCTTCAGGACCATCACTGAAATGCCCAGGAAGTGAATCTGGACAGACTGCTTATCACTGATCTAGCAATATCATACTGGGAATTCTTGCTTGTGGTAATAATTGGTATTTCACACTCTGCAGCCTTTATAATGGGATGTCAGATTTTTTGAAATGCCGACCACTCAATTCTTAAATCTCCTCAGTAAAATTTGTTTGAAGAAATTAATATTTAAATAAAGTGACACGTAACAGCCACAAACACTCTCTTTTCTAAAGGACAGTGACATACTGAAGTCTCTTGAATGCCAGCCAACAACAGCAGCACCTTTTTGAAGATCCAAATCTTCAGATCAAACACATTGAGAAGTAATTCTTACTCCTCTTCCTTTTAGGTGGTGCTATAGTTTCCATGAGGGTTGAAATTTTCAAGCTGTCATGTAGACCACCAGCCTTTGTGATCAGTTCAGTTTGCAACTGGCTGGGTGTCTTTGTGATCGGAACATCCTTCCCATTCATTGTGGTGAGTGACTTACTCCAGGGCACTCCCCAGGTGTGCCATGCTCCAGAGCTGGCCATGGGAGCTGGAAGAAGAGCAGCAAGTGACATCTCAAGAAAGTGACAAACAAAAAGATATGCTCATCTTGCTCTCTTTCTCACTCTGCTCTTCCCTGCAGGAAGGACTCAAGCACTTCTGTTTCCTCATCTTTATGGGGGTACTTTTCACTTCAGCAACATTTTTCCACCTGTTCCTTCCAGAAACAAAAGGGAAATCAATTGTGGAAATAACAGAAGAGTTTGATAAACTAAACTTCAAAAAGAAGAACGTTCCAGCAACTCCAAACCATGTCATGGAGGAGGGTTACACTTTCTGCACCAGGCTGTGACTGGCTGCTAAAGAGGTGGCAAGCATTCTTAAAAGAAAGAAATAAAAGATCTTTGTTGTTTCCTGGCTAGCAAGTTGGTCAAATGGATAATCAGCTTTCATTATCCATCATCTTTGAGGCTTTTCTTTTGCCAAAACAGCACGGTTCTAAAGCACTCCACTCTGGGCAGCTTAGAAAAGGATGATGGCTGATATTAGTGGAATAGACTTGTCTAACTCATGCACATCTTGGCTCAACTTGCTGATGTGTAAATCTCTTCTATAATAGAGCAATTAATACACACTGAAACTACATGGAGAATTTGTAAACATTCTGCTGACCGCACAGAAAAGGAAGACTTATGATTGTTCCTCTCTCTATGATTCTATGAGTTTGTATTTACAACCCTGAAATAGCAACAGTGAAGTTCTCAGCTTGCTATTTCTGGCTAGTCCTCAATTCACAACACATTAAAGAAAAAGAAATAACAGAATAGGACAGAAAGTCTTTGTTTCTTTAGACTGAACAACCACATCTTTCCAGATTCCTGTACTTAATGCCACAATTTTCTTCTGTTATCAGGTTTTCATTCTAGTTTGTCAAAATTCAGCACATTTGGATTTAAAACGTTAAATATCAGAATCTCTCCTTTCTTTGGACTGCATTGATTTATTCTATTTAAAATAAAAAAAAAGAAAGAAAATCAATCATTTGATTCGAAGACCAGATTTATTCATGAATTGAATAAAGAATTAGTAAAAAATTCCTATACAGCTTTACTTATTTCAGTGGCAATACAGCTAACAAAGTCACAGATCCCATCACCAGAAAACAGAAGCACCGGGAGTCCTTTCAGGTACTCAGTGCTATCACCCAAACAGCATCATCTCCTTAAGCCTGCAGCTACCCCCCCAGGATCAAACTGCATTGTGGGCAGTGAAGCACATAACAATATGCAGTGGAGTGTAACATACAAAGTAAAATCTAAACACTAGACGTACATAGTGAAATAAATGTTCCTTTTTATCTCTGATACTGCTTTGACTGGTGTATTTACTTCAATGAGGCTATTCAAAATACGAATTCTGTTATTCATCTTAACTGCTGCTTACCTTTTATTGTAAATGTTAAACGTAATAAAAATGGCAGATGAACTTATAATAATGCGCCTGGCCTCCACAGCTGTTTCCTTACAAACAGTAGGACGTCCCTCAGGAAGAGCTGACTAGAAAAAACTGTTGATGTGCAGATCTTTCCATGACTGGGATTTTTTGTTACTTCTTTCATATTGAAGAACACTCAAGACCTCTCCCTAAAAGATAATCTATGAAACACGGAGAGTCCCTGGAGTCAGAAACGGCCCAAAATTTTGCAGGGTTCTGTATATGTGTATGTATATATGTACCCAGGCTGGATGGGGCTGTGAGCAGCCTGGTCTCCTGGGAGGTGTTCCTCCCTATATCAGTGGGGTTGGAACTAGATGATCCTAAGGGTCCTTTCCATACCAAATCATTTTAAGATTCTATGATTCTATGTATAACAACATAAATGGAAACTACGAGTCATTTGGAGACAAATCTTTCCTTGTAGAAATCTCAACTGTTGGTAAAACAGAACTATCTTTTCCTAACCCATCAGTCTGAGCACATCCTTCATTCCGTTGCAACAATACCCCAAATCTTTGGAAACATAAGAAGATCATGTAGCATTGCTGGATTGACTCTCCAGTGAGCCACTCCTCTGATCTGTTATTCATTAGATGTTATTAGGAAAGTCTTCTCCATACGATCTTTAACAGGAAGTGAGCTGATGCCCTATGGAACATTAATGTGACAACGAAGTGGAACAGCTGTTTGGAGCACAGGTCAACCTTTGCCTGTGCTCAGTGGAGCGAGAGCTGTATTCTGGTAACAGCCTGGTCAAGGGATGAAAAAGCAAAAATGTATGGTTCAAATATAAAGCTGGAGTATCTTCAATAATTCATAGCATATAACATCTTGGCTGGGTATACTGGCACTTCTGCTCAGCTATTTAAGCCTTAGCAATCCAGGTCTTCCTTGATGTTCTGGGGTCAGAATGAATAAAAGTTGCCAAAACCCTCGTAAACATACCAGCCAGTTATCTGAAACGGCATGACTGCAGCATCCTGCTGATACTTCAGAGTACTGTGGAAGTCCAGCCCAGAGACAAAGAGGTGAACCACTCAGAAGAGCCATCAGCTGATGTGTAAGGATTTTCTCAAATACTGACTCTGAGGCAGATACAAAAACTTTCAAACTAGATCAGAGAAGTGCTGTTACATAGACACTAAAAACAGACATGGGATGGTTAGACCTTATTTGAGAAGGTTTAGGACAGCTTTGCATATGTGTGTCTTGCATGATTGTAACGCTGCATTTTCCCCCAGCACCACCTAAGCAAGGCAGATCCCAGCAGCTGGCATAGCATTTCTTTCCTTTGGCAGATGGTCAGTTTGTCATTCCAACTTTGCATGACTTTCCAGAAAAATAAATTAATTCCTAGCATCAAAGGGATGATCTCACTTGTGTTCTAACAACACTTTCACTGCTGGAGACCTAATCAGAAAGAAAGAGAAAGAGAAAAAGAGGAGAGGAGGAGAGGGAAGAGAAAGGGAGGCGAGGAGGAGGGAGGGGAGAGAAGGCAAAAAAGCTCCACCACGCACTCTCAGCTTACATCAAAAACAAAGACAATTTCATTGTGAGAGCAACACAAAGCTGAGGAAAATGGCCAGGTGGCACTGCATCTCAGATGGCAGCTGGAGAATTTGTGGATATTCTTTGTGGGTGATACATTTTCTAGTATGGCTATTTGCATACAATAATTTTTGTCTGATTTCTTCATCTTCTGTAACTGAGGTGTAAAATGTAAATGGTATCTAAGCCATTTACCAGCTTAACACATATAAAACCATTTTAGCCATGAAATAAATGAAGTTAAAGACTGAAAACATTCCCTGTGATGTAAGAGATAACATTCCATCTCTGGATGTTACTAGACTGATATTGAATCTTCCTTTCCCAACAAAGAAAAATCCACTTCTCCTAACTATTCAGCTGCTTGAGCCCAATGTGCCACTGTAGAATTGTTAGGCTCCTTCCAAAAGTCCTGCAGATCCAGATCTGAGCCCCATCTAAAATTCCCAACAGATAACACTGCCTCCATGGTTCTTAGTTTCTAATGACAACTAAGCAATTTATGGCTATTGGAATTCCTTTTAAAATCAATGTCTCTGTTTCCTATTGCCCTAGTACAAAAAGGAGTTCATAATGTATACAGGTTCCTTGCAAGGGAGACCGTCTTGGTTACTTGAGCTAGATGTAACCATTGGTTGAAATATTTAATCCAACAATTCTAAACTTTGTACAACAGCTGAAATAAGTGTAATTAACTCAAAAACCTTCTAACTAAACTTTAACTTCAGTAACGTGGGACTAGTTCACTGACGCTGCTATTGTGTAATGTGAGCTTTCAGTTCCTTTGGCAGGTACCAGTCAGTAAGCAACAGGAATCAGCTCTTTCATCGGAGATGGCCACCTTTTTCTCTGACCTGGTGAGTAAATGTCACTTTTTCTCATGTCCCTGACATTTAAAGGGCAAGGTTAACGTAATCCAGATTTCTTAAAGATTATGAGCTCTTTTAGGACAGTGACCATCCTTCACTTCTGCATTTAAACATCACCAACAAGGTTTGGAGCATCGAAAAGTATTTTTCATGCAAGAAGACAAAATAAAAACTAACAGAAATGGTTGCAGTTCCACTGTCTGACAATGCTGTTGTACTTTTGTCTGCTGAATTACTGAAAACTAGCAGGCACTGATTACTTTCATGGCTAATTCTAAAGTAATGAATGGATTAACTGTGCTGCAAAAGGCTAGGATATACGTGACAAGCTGCAAAAGTAATGAGCTTCCTCATTTCATCCATCCATTCAATATCGTCCATCAGGAGTTACCACAGTCTTAAGATGGGAAGAAATTATAACAACTATTTCTTACTCTTATTTCTCAGCTTTCACTACATACTAAAATTCTTAATTTCTAAATCTATCATGCACCCATTAAAAAAAAAAGCAAGAGTGAGAAAGGTGAGTTAACTTGTTTGAATGCTTTTGTTGGTAGGCAAATCCACTGAATCTGAGATAGAGCTTTGAAGGAAATTCAGAACTGTCCCTGGAGGAACTCAAGGCTGGGTTGGATGGAGCCCTGGGCAGCCTGACCTGGTGCGGGGCAGCCAGCCCACAGCAGGGAGTTGGGGCTGGGTGATCTTTCAGGTCCCCTCCATCCAAAGCCATGCTGTGATTCTGTGATTATCTGGCTTGAAAAGGACACAGGGCACAGCGCCTTCTGTACAGATCAGTAGTATCACATACCCCAGATACGTCTGGGTAGTTTTGTGTGAGGGAGAGTTTTATATTAGTGCAATTATAAAGTCTATTCCAAATTATCATCTTCTCTTTTTAGTCCATGCCTTTCTGAAGAAGGCAAATGTTAAAAGTATTGTTCCTTTATTAAGCTTAAGGACAACAACAAAGTCAGAAACAAAAGCAGTACATTAATGTGAAGTTGACGGAGAACTTCATTTTCACTTCACAGGTTCAGTTCCAGGGGCTATTTCAAATGGTCCTAGTGCTGGGAATTGGTGGTAGTTTCCCATATGGATTCCATATTTCAGTCATCAACTCCCCCTCTGCAGTAAGTAGCCATCTCCCTGGCCAGTTTTAAGATGTGGGGGGTCTTACTTTCCAGTTCATCAATCCAGTTTCCAGTTCATCAATCTGCCATGCATATGATCTCCTCTCCTGTATGCTACTTACAGGCAAAACATGGCCAAATACACAGATGTCAAAGTCACAGTATTACACTTCCAGCACCATTACTGTCTTCCATGTGTATAAAACACGCTTCTCATAGCTAGAGCCTATAAGAAAGAGAGCCGTCCTGCATTAACCTGTCTGAATTTGATTTGTAATTTTACTTCTTTCTTTTTCTCCTGATGTAATTGTAAAAGATCAGACACTGACACTAATTTGAATATTTTGAACCTGCTCTCAACTAACCTATTTTACTCAGGAAGTTAATCTCAAAAGAAATCTAGTCTGGGCTAGAACTGAAGTATGGCAACCAAATAAAATGAAGGAATCTGACACCCATTATCCAATCGAAAATCATTTTCCTTTTCAGCACATCAGGAAGTTTATTAATGAAACCTGGATAGAGCGACATGGCTCTCCCCTCCATCCAGAGACAATCATGCTGTTGTGGTCCTTCATTGTGTCTGTCTTTGGGATCGGAGGCTTCCTGGGGAGCCTCTGCTGTGGCTACCTGACTACCAAATACAGGAAGTAAGTGCTTCTAGTCCAAGTAAAAGGAAACACCAAAGTGAATGAATAACCCTTTTCTTCTTGGTCAAAGCAGCCTGATTGCAGACTAAACTGCGTGTACTGGCACATCCAATGTTTTCAACTTGCAAAATCCAGCAAGCTTTACAAACACCCAAAAAGTAGTGGAGTCTTTTGCTGTAACGTGCTATGTGCAGCCTCTCTAAACACCTGGAAAACAGAGTGCAGAAGACATTCTTACGTGACAAAGAGCCAGATTTCTACTTATGTACAGTTGTTTTGGGGTGATGACATTATATCGAATTTTGATATCTAAACTAATGAACCTGTGGACAGAACTGGAAAAATTTCCCTGAAACTACACTGTAAAAGATGAAGACAGCACCAACACAGATTCTCTGAGAGAAATCTCCATTTCTGGCAGTACATTTTGCTAGAAATCATTCCAAAATTATTTTTCTCTCTGGAAGGAGAAAAATTCCTCACCAGTCTGGTCTTTTCCCAGTGTCTGTTTATAACACCACTAATTTCATTTGCAGAGAAATTGGCAAACTTATCTGCTTGGTGTGATCCATTTAAAGATCTGCTCCACAATCCATTGGTCCAGAGGCCCCTCGTGTGGGTCTTAACAAACCAGCTTAGCCTGCCTGCCATTCTGTTCTTTCCTGTCAGGTAAGTGCCCCCAAGAAATTTCTTGTGGGACACTGCCTAATCCCACACTCAGAGGTCTCCCATGACTGGAAACAAAAATGAGTTCTCCCATGGATTATTCAGTGTGTGATAACCTGTATTACAGTCTTTGAAACAAAAGATCTCTGAGAGTTCTTGATGTATGCAAGCGGACTCTAGTCTAGCAAGCATCACAGCAAAACCGAGTGCAAACGACTTTGACTTGATCCTGAGACATGGTGACTGGGAGCATATCAGCCCATGATTCACACAGAGTGCTTTTTGAAGCATGAAGCTCACCTCTGAGAAATGCTTTTTGCCATCTCCCAATACCTCAGGTCACATCCATCTGGCCAAGAGTGCCTTTAATATGATCCATATGGCAAGAGCCATAGACAGATTACTGTCTATGTATGTAACATTTTATGAGGAGTTCCTGAGATAAACATTAATGAATTCAGGCATAAAGGACTGTGAAATTTTAAAGTACCACTTAGACTATCCAAAGTCAAAATTCTTTCAGACATTTCTTTAAACAACAGGAATGGTTCCGCCATGCTTTCTATCAGGGAAAAACAGTCAAAAGAGATTCTCGTTTCACATTAAATTCTCATGGTTTGGTATTGTTCTTTGTTTCAGAAAAAAGTGCCAGATTATCACCAACCTGATCATGCTGGTAGCTGCACTTCTAATGGCCTTCAGTAAAACAGCCAAATCCTTTGAGATGATTCTGGCTGGACGCTTTCTTTATGGCGTTGGTACAGGTATGTGCTCATGACATTGTGCAGAGCAAGCACCCCTGCTGTCCCAGGATCTTCTCTTCAGGTATTGCCACTCTTGAGTAATGAATTTAAAGAACCAAGTAAACGTACTAGGCCCTTAATAAAAATTAAAGCCCCCATCCCTTCGCAAGGAATTTGAATCCAAATGTCAGAGTGAATGGAAGCAGAGGAAGACAGGATGGGGCCAGAAATTTCAGCTTTTTGCAGTATTTTAACAGTCACTTTTCCTGTTTTCTCTTAAAGGGTTTTCTCTCAATATACATCCTCAATATGTAGGAGAGATTTCACCCAAGAAGCTGCGTGGATTTACAAACTCCACAGTTGCTGTTTTTCTGACACTGGGAAAATTCACAGGACAGGTTGTTGGACTACGGTAAATTCTGTTTTTCTATTGTGTTACACAAAAAACAGTAGAAATCTTTCTATATACTTACCATCTCATCTACTCAATGACTGAGAAACTTTAATCTTCCCTAAAACAGGGCTTATCTTTTGCCAGAAAAAAACTTTCGATTAAATTGCTCCACTGCACCCTTGAATGGAAACTGAGCATTCCTCACCACTCAGGAGAACATTCATAACGTTGTTTCACATGCACTTTCCAGGGAGATTTTAGGAAGTGAAGCTTTGTGGCCATGGTTGTTAGCATCTAGTGGACTGTCAGCATTGGTTCAACTGATTACTCTTCCATTTTTCCCTGATTCACCATCCTACCTCCTGATCCAGAAGGGTAATGAGGAAGCCTTCAGGAAAGGTAGAGTGTCTAATTTGCCACCTAATTCACGTGATTCTGTAGAATGCCAGCTTCAGTAGAAGATAAGAAAGCAGCACAGAGCTGTTCAACACAATGGTGTGTATAACGGAGCAATAGCAGAGGTAGTTCTAACAAAAGTGGTCAAGTTTCCTAAAGCAAAACATCTGCCAGAGAATTCACTTGGGCTAATTTAGTCAGTTCAGAAAAGAAAGATGGACGCATAACGGCATGTTTAATGCGTCCCATTTGGGCAGTAACTATCTCTTTAAAGGGTTTGGGCAGCCCAGTGCTTATTAAATAAAATGTACATAAATGTTTACTTGGGGTACAGCTAAGTCAACTCAACTTTAGAAAGATACACTATACTGACAACAGAGGAACAGTATTCTTCTATCTGCCTGTTGACTCAAGATCAACTAGATGACAGAAGCAGACAACAAACCAGCCACCAAGAACCTACATCAATGGATAGACTGAATAAGGGTTTAATGTAATCATTTATGATGGAGATATTCTGGTAGAATAATGCACTTCCGTCTCTCTCCCCAACAGCCATTAGGAAGCTCTGGGGGGAAGGAGACCATCAAGCAGAAATTGATGACATTATGAAGGAGAAGGTTGCAATGACGAGCACCAAAACCTTGCGAGTCCTTGAATTACTAAAAGAGCCATCTATGCGCTGGCAGCTTTACATTTTGATGATTGTCATGACCACCTTGCAGCTCTGTGGAATCAATGCAGTTGAGTGCTCTCTTTATCCTCAGAACAATAAACAACTTTAGGCAGCATTACAAAACCCTCCAAGTTACTATTTCTTACACCAGCTTAGACTAAGAAACTCACAGGATAATTTCCATTGGAAGAGACCTTTGGAGGTCATCTGGTCCATATCCTACTGATCACACTAAAGCTACCTTCAAAGTTAGATCAAGCTGTTCAGGGTTTGGGCCAGCTGACATTTGGAGGCCTAGAGATTCCATGACTTCTCTGGGTCCCTGTTGCAGTGCTTAACCATCCTCTCTGTATTATGTGCGGTTAGAATCATCCCTTGCTGACACTTGTGTCCATTACCTCTCATTCCTTCACTTTGTACCTCTTAGAAAAGTCTGGCTCCATCTTTCCTACTCTCACCTGCAATTAGGTCCCACCTTCTCTTCTCCAGGGTGAAGAAACCTCAGTCTCTCCTCAAATGTCATGTACCCTTATCCCTCAAGCCTTTCAGTGGTACTCAGACCTGATCCAGTTTTTCAGTGTTTTTCTTGCAGTGAGGACCCCAAAATTTGACACTCCTGACTTTGGTACCATGCAGGGAGGAATGACCAAGTCCCTCAAGCTGTTGGCTATGCTTTTACTAACACAGAACTATACAGTTATCCTTCACTTCCATACTAATATTCCAACTTCACTAAGAGATCAAAAGTGACACGCATCACAATTGCTAAACTTTTCTTCACAGGTGCATTTCCTCTCTGCATTTTTCAGATATATTTCTATTGTTTTGAAGTATTCCATACAGCCAAGTTTGAAGAATATCTTATCCCATACGTGTCGCTGGGAGTTGGGCTATGTGAATGCCTATCTTCTATATTGTGTGTAAGTAAGTCTTTGGAGACTGGAGTTTGAAGGATAAAATGTAATCTAGTCAACTGTGCTTTTCCTTTCTTATAAGCAGGCTCAGGGTAGATTTGCATAACCTAAGACACATCTTCCTGTTTCTATAAAACCACATGAAGGATGAAAGGCAGCTCTTTTCCATTATATCTTTAGAATCTTTTTTGTTCTGTAAAAATGTTTTCTCATTCTGTTACAATGAGTAAACACTAAATGAGAAGGCATGAGCAGAACACAAGGGTCAGAGGCACAGCTCCAAAGGAATAGGCGTCTGTATTAGCTGCATCTGATGGCTGGGATTAGATGAGTGTACATATGCATATACAATTTGATATATACAATCATGAAAGAAAGAAAACTATCTAAAAACAGTCTAGGAGAAACAAATAACAGCTTTGAAGCTGATAAATTTATCTGGATTTAAGAGCCTCTCAGATCGCTGACTATTATGCAGATAAGGCTCATGAGAAAGACACATGTACAGGGCAGGAGTTATTCATTTGAGAACTGAGATTTATGACACATTTTCTGCCTTTCAGAGCACCCTTATAGAGCGATTTGGGAGGAAGGTGCTGCTCTGGAGAGGATATACACTAATGTGTTCTGTGCTAGCACTCCTTACCACCACCCTGTCACTGCAGGTAAAGATCTAGTAGCCTTCTGGTAACTTGCGCAGCATCAACCCACATTTCCAGTCCTGCCTGAATAAGTACGAAAACTGGAGTCAGTGGAAATAAAAGAGCTCTGGCAGTCTTGCATGTATCTAACAGTTTGGTATCACTGGTTTCTCACTTTCAGCACCAGTTCTTCTGGATGCATTACTGCAGCGTTGTCTTGATCTTCCTATTCGTTGTCTTCTATGGAATTGGGCCATGTGAGTAAGAGAGAAAATTTTGCATCATCTTGGTTGGCAACACGACTGGCAAGGAAAGAACAGACTAATCCCATGATAAAATTCTGGAAAGTAGGAGAAAAGGGTAGATTGGTACAAATGGGAGAAAGAAAAAGGATACAAACACCTCAAATCCTTTTGCCAATCCCCATACCCTAATAATTTAAAACTATCACTTTCTTCAGAGAGTTTAAGAATGAAACTTCAGAACACTTTAAAAAATACTCAGCCAAAAATAGGATTCGAGGCACTGCCAGGTGAACGGTAGTGACTGACCTTTCATTACTCAGTGAGTTAAGCTTTATAGCCATCAACATACTTCAGGCAGAAATTACTACAGGAGCCATAAGAGCTATTACCAATGGCTACCAATGCAATAGGGAACTGAACAGATGCACTGGCATCAGCAAAAGGATTCCAGCATGTACGAGAGAAACCCAAAGTCCTAAATTAGCATCTGTAGAACCTTTCTGGAATCAAGGTCTTTCAGCCCCACAGCAGAGGTGATCTGCCAGCAGGCCATCTACTCTGCCTGATGTTTCTTAGCATTGCCACTGCACCGTGAAATGGAGGAAACAAGTATACCTTGCTTGTGTTCTGCTTTTCTTTTACAGCTGGAGCCTCTATAACTATCATGGTTGAAATCTTCAGCCAGTCATTCCGACCATCAGCCTTTCTGATTGTTGGCTGCATCAACTGGATGGGACTGTTTGTACTCGGGATGATTTTTCCATTGATTGTTGTAAGTCATTAACCAGATTCCTCCCTCTAGGCTCATCTACTTCTAAAAGCTGACAGGGAGTTAAATTACAGCAATAAATTGCATTGCTATGCAAAGCTTAGAGCTCTGTCTGAACATCAAGCCTGCTCAGGAATATCCCAAGCCTCTCAGAGAAGCAGCAGATCAAACATGGCCAGTGGAAACTGCTGGTGTGATACTCATTCTGGTTCATGTATTGAACAAAACTTTGAATTTCCATTAGTAAGACACAGACCCATAAACAAGGGCAAAGAGGTGGAAATGAGGTTCTCATTTTCCTCACAGTGTTTTTCATTTCTGCTTGCAGGATAACCTCGGTCCCTTCTGCTTCCTCCTCTTTTTGGGAATCCTCGCTTTATCAGCAGTTTTCGTCTACCTGTATCTCCCTGAGACCAAGGGAAAGTCAATCATGGAGATAAAGGCAGAGTTCAACAAGCTGAATTTTGGCAAGAAGGAAATCTCAGTTACAGAAAATAACTTCCCTAAGGATCAGTCGTTCTGCACCAAACTCTGAATGTTCAAAGGAGAAATCTGCATCCTTTAGAAAAGACAGAAAACAATGCTGCAATGGAAATAAATAGAACATAAGATCCTCCGTGTTTGTTTTTTTCCTGTTTGTTATGGCAGTCATTATGTTAGGGTTTTATTTCTTGCTGATATCTAAACACTCTAACAGGAAGTTTTGTCACTTAGGAAGGATTAAGCAGACCGAATGTTCATCAGTCACAAAAGAGAGATAAAATAGGAATCAATAATAAAATAAAATAATTGACTTGAAGGCTGATAGAGGAAAAACTAGATACGAGGTTTTGGGCAGTTCAACAAAATGTAGGTTCAAATCTTAGCAAAGGAATATAGGAGAAAACATTCCAGCTTTCTAAATAGAAAAAAATATTGAAGGTGAAATTGTTCTATGATACATTCCTTCTGGAGACAGAATGGGAATCTCAGTGGAGAACTTCTTAGCAACTCCAGGCAGGATGAAGGGCTGGCTGAACTGTTACTGTTGTATGTAAAAGAGGTTCAGTGGTTCCTATAAAACACTCTCCAGAGCTTTTGTGGCATCTAAGAATCTGGTTTCCAGACCAGCACATCAGCTTCTGGGAATGACATCAGACGATTTCAGAAAAGAGTTTGTTTTGGAAATGTTTTCCTTGTTACATAAGCAAGCTGCAAATGCCTAGAGATTATTGTACCCAGTAGAAAAAAACGGGTTCTGAAGTTCATTACAAATACAGTCTAAGTTTTTCTAGGTGACCACTAACAGCTATAGTACGATTTGTCACTAAATGCTTTGGATCATACCACCTGCTTCCAACAAATCACTGCAGAAGAGATTCAGAATCACAGAATCACAGAGTCACACAATGGTAGGGGTTGGAAGGGACCTCCAGAGCTCATCGAGTCCAACCCCCTGCCAAAGCAGGTTCCCTGCACCAGGTCACACAGCTCAGTGTCCAGGCAGGTCTTGAATATCTCCAGAGAAGGAGAGTCCACAACCCCCCTGTGCAGCCTGTCCCAGTGCTCCGTCACCCTCACTGTAAAGAAGTTCTTGTGCACATTCGTGCAGAGCTTCCTATGTTCCAGCTTATGTCCATTTCCCCTTGTCCTGTCTCCACGTACCATTGAAAAGAGTTTGGCCTCGCCACTATGGCCCCCACATCTCAGGTATTTATAAACCTGGATTAGATCCCTCTCAGCCATCTTTTCTCAAGGCTAAACAGCCCCAGTTCACTCAGCCTTTCTTCATAGGGGAGATGCTCCAGGCCCTTCACCATCTCTGTGATCCTCCACTGGACTCTTTCCAAGAGGTCCCTGTCATTTTTGTACTGGGGAGCCCAGAACTGGACACAGTATTACAGGTGAGGCCTCACCAGGGCAGAGTAGAGGGGGAGGATCACCTCCCTTGACCTGCTGGCCACGCTCTTTTTAATGCACCCCAGTATGCCATTGGCCTTTTTGGCCACGAGGGCACACTGCTGGTTCATGGCCAACCTGTCATCCACCAGGACACCCAGGTCCCTCTCAGCAAAGCTCCTCTCCAGCAGGTCACCCCCCAACCTGTACTGGTGTGTGTAATTCTTCCTCCCTAGATGTAATATCAAAGTGCACAAAAGACAAGTAATAATTCATTAAAGAGCTAAGGATTCAAGGAGGTATCATGGATTACAACAAAAAATAAGTGTTAAAATGATGTGTGAGCATAGGGAAATCTCATTTGTTGTGAACAAGATAGCACTAAACCTCAGCAGGAGTACTTCACTCAGCCAGAGGCTCCCCACCTTGAGAAAGAGGTGAGCAGATTAGAGATTTACAGAAGGGAAAAAGCACAAGAGAAGTCAGACTGCAAGGATCAAGAGAGATTCCTTTCTGTCATGGAGAAGACTGGAATAGCTTTTTTTCCCTTAGTAGAATAAGGCAGCAAGATTTCAGTGAGCTTTTGGAAGGAAGTTTTAAAAGCTTCTGTTGCTTCCAGTTGGATTCTACATTGGGTTTGGGTTGTGGTCGCCAGCTCAGAGACAGCATCATATCAATGTTCTTGTTTCACTTCCAGCAAAACACAGAGCTCAAAAGCAGTAGAGAAGCTTCCACACACCTTGTTAGCTCAGGCTCCACACTGACAGCTACTGACTAACACCATCCAGAGTCCTAAGTGATGTTTCTGCAGCTAGACATTGCTTTGTGGTTACAGATTCAAAAAGCCAATTATGTAGCTGGATGTCCTCATCAAATTGACTTGTCTGCCAGCAGACCTGAAGAAGAATTGTACTGAGTCCCTTCCGAGAAGATTGTTTGACACCCAATAAAGCATTCCTCTTTCTCTGAGGCCACTAACAGAACTCAGTGTAGACAGCCTGTATCATTAAACATGCAGGAAATCAATCTCTGCCATATTTGACTGAAGTTAGCTATCTCAGAAGAGTCAGAAGAATGCTTTAGGATTGCATAAGACTTATTTCCACAGAAAAGAGGTTAAACCATAAATGGAGTGGGATTTTTTTCCTCAACACATGCAGAAACATAAAGACTACTCCTGTGAAGTGGACGTGCTTTTATAAATCATCAATCCAGCAAACAAGTACTTGCTGTCTCGGGAGGGGGATCGTCAGCTGGTAGTTCTTGCATAACAGCCCCTGGATATAAAGCTAGAGGCCAGGACTGGGATGCAGCTGGAGCAGGTTTGTGCAGCAGTGTGGAAGGGACATGTAATGGGACTCAGAAATATACAGGGAACAACAAAGACTCTTTTTTGGAGAGGATGCCAACTCCTTCGTGACAAAGGAGACAATAGGAAAGGGAGAGAGTCTCAAAGTTATGGCAGAGAGAAGGAAAGGATTAGGGCGTGCTGGAATGCAGAGCTTTCCTCTCACAGGAAATGGTACCATTCGAAAAAATCCTGATTTTTTTTTTTTTTTTAAACAAATAGACTTTTGATTTATATTTTACTGGGAAAACAAACAAACAAAACTGCTTCAACAACCATTTTCAAACTGCTCTAAGGAGAAAGTAATGGAGATTAATCTTTCAGTTTGATTTATTTTCTAACAGTGACCTGTTTCTGAGATAGATGTTTAAAGGCACGTGCTTACAGACATCTGGCATACAGCTCCCTGAGACATGGGGAGTCTGGCTGGGGAAAGCTGGACTGAGAAAGTGGGATCTCAGTGGGATCTTCTTCATTCATCTGCTGTGATCTGATGTTCCTTGCACCCAAACAAGCTTTAAATGACAGCCAAGACTAATTACCCAGACAGCCCCTGGTACTCAGGCTAGCTTGTTTTAGCAAGAGGGTAAATTGCTGCTGAGTTCCAGTGATGCGCTGCTAATAAACGTGGGTAATAACAGAAGCCAGATGGATGCCAAAGGAACTGATCCCTGGATTCCCCAGTGCATGGACCTGACACTATGTATTAGCAGCAGGGTATAGGCTGCTTGTTAATGTTAACATGGATACTTTCTTCCAGTTTTCCTGCTATCAAGAACAAAAGTAGGATTGAGCTGTATTTTGTTTAATGAGGGGAATGTTGATCTAGACCTCATCTGTGTCAGTTCACATTTACTTCAGCAGGAAATTCTGCAGCAGGAGCCAGTGAGGTGCAAAATCTCTCAGGAATGCAGGATTGGAGCAGTGTGATAGCCAGCCCCCAGTGGCATTTACTCTTCCCACACAGGCAGAGAGAGCCTGCAGGCTTGGAGGGGTTCTGGGTGTACTGCAGGTCACCAGGCCCCTGGAGTACCCAATTCGCACCCAAAACACACAGCCAGTAAAGATGACATCACAAAGTTCTTCTTCCTTCAATATACTTGGGCAGAGCATCCAGAACCCACATTCCAGTACATACTTGGGCACAGCAGGGCTGATGGCTGCAATTGTGTGCAGTGGTCAGGGTTCACTGCAAGATCACCTTTTGCCAGACACTGAGCATTTCTACAGTACACTCCTCTGGAGTGAAAATCTATGTGTGCCTGTGTGCCTCCTGCCCTGTTTTCAGCAGTGTTTCCTTACATAACAAACTCCATGGCTTTTTGGGTGTTTTTCTTTTCTATGGGTGTTCTGGGATTCAGGCATGTTTGGGTACAAAAGGGGAATATCTGCTGCCAGCCAGTGGCAGTTGCTCACATCTGAGAGCATGAGGTGAATTTTTCTGCCGGTTATCTCTACCCAACTGGAGCAGTTAGTAGGAACCAACACCTAAATGGTATGATGTCCTTGTTTGGGTTTTTATCACAGCAGTGAATGTCTTGGAAAAGAATGCAAATCTATACACTAAGATAATAACACGTGAAAGCTCTGGATGTGGTAAGTAAGATTGGAAGAACAAAATCTTCAAGATGAAGACAGAAGACATAGAAGGATCTGGGCTGTAAAGTAACTTAATAAGAGCAAGAGTTAAAGTATTTGCATTCTTGAAAGTGGTAAAAAGCATCTACAAGTACTTGGGATCGTTCCTTATTATTTTATGAGCTGTTAGTCCTTTTAGTTAGGAAAAAAAGCCTTTCTGCAATAAATGGAGGAACTGTGGTGACAGTGCAGCTCTCCAAATGGCACACCATGGGAGTGTGGTTGTACTTCAAACATTCTCATCCTTGTGACTTACAGAAAGATATTTATGAGGTCTGAGATGCCAAGAAGTACACGCAGTAGAAATTCAAAACCATACATGATAGGCACACAACTATTTTCCTAGCAGTTCAGGTACACAGATATCTTTGGGGATTTTCGAAGCTTTTCCAAATGTGGCAAAGGAGGATAATACTTTTTCTTCCAGCAGTAGCTAGAAATACAGATCTCTCCTGATCATGGGATGTCCTTCAGCGGCTCCACAGACCTTTCTGCTATATACATTCTTTACAGCACTGAGAAGACAGGAGAGCAAAGTCTACTCCAAATTGCTTTGTCACCTGCTGAACAAACAGCTGAAAATGCCATCTGACAGGTGAGCTCCTACAGCTGTTTGTCTGACATGACTTTCCACAGGTTAGTAAACCTATTAACCCCAAACTTGCAATACAGTGTTTCCTGTTAACATTCTTGAAGATGTTAAATGCCCAGCGATCAGGGAGCTCTCCAGTTAAAAAGAGGAAAGGAACAACTACATGAGCTGCCAAGTCCAAAAGCTGTAAAATCTGTCTTGGTTAAAATGATGGAGGCTCAGTCACCATATGTACCACATATCTCATGTGCGTACAAGCCAGGTACAGATGCAATAACTTCATGTTATTAAACTGATAATTTGAGTAATACATATCAATACCTCACCACTGGTGGGTATGGATGGATGGCTATTAAAAAGCTTTGATTTAGATAGAAGCACCTCCTGAATGTCTACACCATTCTGCTGCAGAACAGACTGTGTGTTTCAAATGCAGCATCCCGAGATTGCCTTATAACAAGAAGTAGGAAAACAATAACAGCTCCAGAATGCAAGTAAACAAGGCACTTAGGGGCAGCAACACCTGAATGCATCTTGCAGAATCTGCAGTAAGAAGCATACAAGTTGCAGAGAGGTGCTGCAGCCCTGAGAAGTACAGAGCTCTGGGTTCCTGCTGCAGGAACACCCAGCCAGCCTGCAGCACTCTTCTCACAGCAGCTAACAGCATCTGTCTTCTCCCTCAGGCTTTGGTCAGCCTGAGATCAGTGCTGGCAATGTGGGCTGGAACAACACCACCTTTGCTTGAGGTGTTCTAAGGTGGTCACAGCTTATTCTTCAGCACTCAACGTGGTTTTTGAATACAGAAGCTTTAGTCATGTTATCTGCAATTGGCACAAATGTAAAGACACACTGCTGTTCTAATATCTTGTCTGCTGACTAAGCAAAAATAGAAACCCAGTGGGAACCTGTACAGTTGAGAATCTCATGTTATTGTGGAAAGGCCCATGGCTGAGATGAGAGGGAGCTTTCTCAAATATTCCTAATAGAAGCTTCTCTTTAAAATAATGCAATCTTCTGTTTGAAGGTGAGCTCTCCATGTAGGTATGCTTCTGCCCTGTTCATGCTGGGCAGTCTGGCCCAGCTTAAACACATCTATCTTGACCTGATTTCAAAATGTATTTAAATGTAAGTCAAGAAGCTACCAATGTGGTTTATGGGTCTTCCTTCACAAGGAAGAAGACAGCACTGCTTTTTACTTAAATAGCTGGACTATATCCCAGGTCCACCTTAGGTGTAAGTACCTGCACATGTAGCTGCTTTGCAGAAACAATCACGCTGCAAATGTGTCACAGAACTCAGAACAGGCGGAGGGAGCGAGTGGAAAAACCCACTGTCCACTGTTCTGCCCTCCCCTTTTCATCCACAGAACAATTTGCAATGACATGAAGATTAGAGCACAGCTCAAAATGCGGGAGATGCACAGTGAGCCATTCCCAGATGTCAGAGTGGTGAATTATGAAAGGAAGATTTCCACATAAATATTTATTATTCAAGCCCTAGGTCAGATAATATAATTTGCTTCCAAAGTAAAACAGACTGAATACAGATTTGTTTCCTGAATCTCTTTTAAAAACAATGCTAATATTAAAAAAATCACAATACACCTGATTTCTATTTATTTTTATATATTTTTTTCTGGAATTACAATCCCATCTCACCCTTATTTTAAGCACTATTGTGAACATCTCGTTTTATCCCTATCGCAGCTTTGCTTTGCAGCCAGCAGTTTCTAACTAAAAGCCTGTGCCTCAACATGCAAGAAGATGATTCAGGGGATAACATATGGAAACTGGTCTGTGAATCAATGCAGCACAACCAAGGAAGCAAGGTGCTACCTCAGATCTAAATACAAAACGTGGTTCATTCCTGCTTTCAGCCGGGCAGAGCTGAACCCTGAGGAAGGCAGGATGGCAGGTATGTATTCTTTTGGCAGACTAGCTCTCAGACAGTGGTTATGCAGCCCCCAAACACAGCAGTCCTCTAGCGGAGGAGGCAGTTCCCTTCTCCCAGAAGCAGTCTGCCACCTTCATAGAGCCACCAGGTCAAAGAGTGACACCTCTGTATTTTCTTGTCTCCTTATCCCTGGTCCAATAGCTCTGGTTTTGATTGCAATGAAGTCAGGCATGCACAAGTGCAACCAGAGATTTCCCAGCCCTGCTCTTTGCAGTTAGTCTCCAGGAAATACTTCAACCTGACCAACATCTTGGAAATGTTTCTGTGCTACATGCCTTCTGAGTTGTTTTCAGAGCATCCAAACACTGAACCTTATGTTCCTGAGGTAACTCTGAGACAAAGTACCATCGAGACCACACCTACTTGTTACCAGTCTTGCTTTACACTCTCTAATAAGAAATGTAAAGGCCTTTTCTTTTGCCTTTCTATGTGTGATTGTAGCACATCATCAGAAAGCTGCCTGATCCATTCTCTGTAAAATATTTTACCTTTCAATTTCCTTCATCCTTAGAAGCCATGCAAATACTAAGAGTCAAAGGGGTAAAACAGCAGGAAACTGCAGGTGCCTCTCCATTGTGAGAGCAACATGAGCCAGGACTGCTGCGTGACGGCCCGTGCCGCTTCAAACAGCATCCTCCACTCTTTGTTCAGGGCTGTGTGTGCTCACAGAGCCATGCGGATGGATGGCAGCTTTCTAGCAGATGCATTAAAACTTTGTTAACAGTTCATGTGTCTGATTCCTGCCTGGAAACTGTCGGCTCAGAGCGGGCTCTGGCCTCGATTCCCCTCTGCCTTCCCGTGAGTCACTCCGAGCAGCTCAGGCTGTGCCGGGTGCATTCCGCAGCCTACGTGCGCCACATCACAGCATCACACGGCGCAGCGGCCAGGCTCGGCTCAGGCTGCCTCTCGGCGCCCAATGGACTCACACCGTGTCATCTCTTCCTTCTGCTTTATGTATTTAGTTATTTATTTATTTCCCCCAGTAGAAAAATACCCTATGAAGACTGAAACGAAGAGTTAGAGATCACTTTCAGTTTGACTGAAGAACATCACAGAATAATTATCATGCTCACAAGTCAAGTTTTCCCTCACGTGGTGTTAAAGTTATACACACAGTTAAAAAATAATAATGAAATTGCACGGATTACTTGATTTTTCAACCGGAAAAAAATGCATCATGCATCAATCAGGGATATTCTCCCCTTTCTGCAGCATCCTGGGGCAGGAGCCCCACACGTGCGTGTACCGGGCTGAGTGCAAGCCGCGCGGAGCAGCAGGGCCCAACTTCAGAGCGCAGCCAGCAATGCACGCTCAGAATATGCTCGACATCGTAACACAGAGCGGGAATAACGGCGGAAAGCGGCAGCCGCGCTCCAGCCGGGCCCTGGCGCAACGAGGCTCCGTCGTTGCTCAGTGCTCGGCTCTGCGGAGGGCGCCTCCCCCCTCCCCGCCCCTCGGGGCGCGGTCCCTTTAAGGCCGGCGCGGTGCAGCCCCACGCGCACTCCAAGCACTGCTACCGCACGGATCTCTTTCGCTCCTTTCTGTTCGCAGCCCCGCGCCGCCGCCATGCCGATGTTCACCATCCACACCAACGTCTGCAAGGACGCTGTGCCCGACAGCCTGCTGGGCGAGCTCACCCAGCAGCTGGCCAAGGCCACCGGCAAACCCGCGCAGGTGAGGCCGAGGGGCGGGCGGGGAGCGCTGTGTGCGGGGCCGCGTGGGGAATGAGATGGGGGGGGGGGGGCAGCCAGACGAGCATTGCGGGCCGCGCAATCACGGCCCGGCAGTGCTGCCGCGCGGCGATGTGCCGTGCTGGGAGCTGCGGCACCGGCCCGGCCCTCCGGCCTTCATCTCCGCCGTGTGGCCGCGGTGCAAACGCAGCCTTCGCCCCCCGGACTCAGAGCCCGGCTCGGGGGTCGCTGCGGCCCGCGCTGTGACCCACCGCAACCTCGGGGAGGGCGGGCCCTGAGCCTGGCACGGCGCGCAGTTGTGTAATGCTCAGCGCTGTACCTAAAGGGGAGAGGGCTGCGCGTTATCCTCTGCCTGTTTATTGCAGTACATTGCTGTGCACATCGTACCTGATCAGATGATGTCCTTTGGGGGCTCCACGGATCCCTGCGCGCTCTGCAGCCTCTACAGCATTGGTAAAATCGGAGGGCAGCAGAACAAGACCTACACCAAGCTGCTGTGCGATATGATTGCAAAGCACTTGCACGTATCTGCAGACAGGTAGGGCTGGGTCCTTTTCATCTGTTGCTGTGAGACTGCTTTGGAAATATCATTTGCAAAAGCAAAAGGTAGCAACAGGAGCTTAGGAGAATACAAAGTAATCTCTTGGAGCTCTTCATGTCCACTTAAAAGTTTGTTGCCTGCATCTTTCCCTTGGAAGTTCTCCAGGAAGCCATTTAGGAAAGAACACCTGAGCGTTGGCAAGCGGTAGAGCCCACAATGCAGATTCATTCACTGCTGGGGTGTGATGTTTCCTCATGGTGGGGCCTGAAAGCACGAGGGGGGAGCAGCAGTAGGCTGGGAGCACACAGAGGTAGGAACCAGCAGGTTGCACACAGTTCATGTATGGATAGAACTCTAGGGAGTGTCTACATGCAGCTACCCAAAAGGTGCCTGAGTTGCTCCTGATCTTGTATTTGATAGAAAGTACAGTTCCAGAGGCTCCAGGGATATCAGCTGATGGAGGCTGTCACACATGTTAAACATTTTCCAGTAAAAACTTCAGTTTTTGGAAGGCAGGATGCACTCTCCTCTATCCTGTTGCCTTGTCTCGCTCGCTGCTTACACAAACTAGTTAATAAGAGTCATTTTTTGTGTGTATTCCTATGCCTCTCCTGCAGGGTGTACATCAACTACTTCGACATAAACGCTGCCAACGTGGGTTGGAATGGTTCCACCTTTGCGTAGAGCTCTCCCTGCTGTGCCCAGAGGCTGCTCCCAGACCTCCCCTCGTGCTCCATTAGAGCCCACCACGCAGCCGGCCCCGCGCCATGTTGTGTGCCCTCACAGACGGATGGCCCCTCCTTAGTGTGTTACTGCTGCTTCAACATTCCTCTGTTTTCTCTGTGTGGGAAACAAATAAAGGTTTAAAAACAAACTGCCTGGTGTGGCCTTCAGTTGGATGGTGCTGGATGTGGTTGTTACAACAAATGGAGGATTAGCGTTTGTTTCCACATGTAGGATTGTTACCCTCGGTGGGAGGAGCGTGGCAGTGCCACAGGGCCGTTTTTACCTCACTGCGCACCATTAAGGTCTCTCTGTTGCCTTAGACACCCTTGGGTCGTCTTAGTTGCTGGGCCCGCAGCCTCCAGAGCCCCTCAGGCGCCATCATAGTTCCCGCCTCCGCTCGGCCGCCATCTTGGCTCCGCCTCCCCTCGGCGCCCTCTCCCGCTCTTCTGGAGGCTTCCGCCGCGCGAGGCTGTGACGTCATCACGGCGCGCAGCCCGCAGGCGGCCATGGCGCTGTTCGCAGTCAGCAGGTGGGCGGCGCGGCGTGGGGCTGCGGCTGGGCCGGGGGGGCCGTGCGTGACAGGCCGCGTGTGACAGGCTGCTGCTCGGCCCTTTCAGGTACGTCGGAGAGGAGGAGGATGCGGACGATGAGGCACAAGAGGAGCGGGCTCGGGCCCTGCTGGAGCGGCTCCGCGAGCAGGCGAAGGCCCGGCAGCTGAGGCGGCAGCAGGAGCTCGGCGGAGCGGGGCTGGAGGACGAAGCCGGGCAGGGACAGCTGAGGAAGGAGCAGGAGGGCGGCAGCGCCGTGCTGAAGAGAAGGAAAGGTGGAGAGCTGCGCCCTGGGGCAGGTAATGGTGACGGCGCCGCACAGCGCCCTTCCCTGTGGCACGCTGTGATCTGTAGCTCCGCGTTGCTGTTCCTCAGGTTCTGAAGGAGACGCTGAACAACGGGAAGACGGGAGCGACCTTAAGAAAAAGTCCCCTAAAAGGAAGAAGAGGGATGAGGGAACTGAAGGGGCTGAAGCGAGGAAGAAAGAGAAGAGTGAAGGAGCTGAAGGAGGCCAAAGTACAGAGGAGGAGCTGCCCTCAGCAGCCGTGGGGGAAGAAGCACAACCACCACCTTCCAGCCTGGCAGTTCTTGGAGACTATGAGAAAAAGCCCGTGCAGAAGGTAACTGCCTTGACTGAGTTTTGATGGCAGCAAGGAATGAAAAGGCGCCTTGTCAGCATGTGTTTAGTGTATGGCTGCGCCTGTTCAGTAGCAAAAACGCTTTGCTAACTCCTTTTCTCTTGCCTCAGGTACAGCCCTTCTTACCACACTGGCTTGCTCAACCCAAGTTAGTGCAAAAACGTATCAAAGAGAATCTGATTCCAATCAAGGATGTCCCAGGAATTCACCCCAAGCTGTTGAAAAAGCTGCAGATGAATGGAATAGAGTCCTTTTTTCCAGGTACCTTGTTAGTGCTCTTCTTGCTCTAAACTTGCTTATGTATTTCCTTCTCTCTGCTGCTGTGTATTTTGTGTAGTCAATGAGATGAAATGTAAAACAAAAGTAAGCTTAATGCATTAATGAATTCGGTTTTTAACTTCTATTTTCATAACATTATGTGTTCTAGTAATTGAAGGCTTTTATTTAGTCATAAATGCTACTACACAAGATGTATGTTTTGAAGTAATAGCTCACAGCTGCCAAAAGAGGGAGAGCTTGCTTTTCTCATTCCAGTTGTTCTTAGTTTCCTGGATGCTAAGCCTCTTAGATAAAACAAGGTGGCTGGTTTGTGAGGACTAGTTGTGCGGCAGGGAAAGAAGGGAGTTCACAGATGGCAGTCAGAGCTGTTGTTTTTACTGGACTGTTTGTTTCAGTCCTTGTGTTCTCTCTCGAAGCAAACTTGAATGACTTCAAACGCCATGGAAAGTGTTTGTTTTGCTCCTTGGCAGATAATGCTGATTTTCACTGCTGCGTATTTTGTGTACTTCAACCTAACATGAATACAACAATACGGGCAGGAGTTGAGAACAATATTTAACAGGGTAACGTCTATTCTGAGCATAAGAAATAGCTGAATTCTTGGGGAAGGAAATCTGTGCTCGATGCTAAGCTCACAAATGAAAAAGACCTGGGGGGAAAAACAGATAACATCTGTGCTGGTTTTAATTCTTCCTGTCTTATGCCTGTGGCAGCAATGGCACAGATGTGGAAACTGCTTTGCTGTGTAAAACATGGGTTTCCTAGATAAATTAGTCTTAGTCAATTAACTCTGTAAGTAATGTTTGTTTCCATTTTTGTTCAGTTCAGGCAGAGGTGATACCTGCTGTTCTACAGAGTGCATCCAATGGGTATTTGATGGGGCAGGGAGGATATCGCCCCAAAGACATCTGTGTCTCAGCACCCACTGGCAGTGGTAAAACCCTGTCTTTTGTCATACCAATAGTACAGGTGAGTTTCTACTACCAGCAAAATACCTGCACGGAAAACACATTGCTTTTGTTCAGGCAAAATTTGAATTTAAAAGTAGGTGAGAAAGACCAGAAAGTTGTGAATGCAAATCAGCAGGGTTTTTTGTTGGGTCTTTTTTTGCTCAAAGCTGTCCTTCAGGATCTACCTTTTGTGCTCACTACTCTTTCACAGACAGCTGATAAAACATGAGGAGTTGAGAGGATGTAGGGGAATAAAACAGAAATGTAAAACTCTGGGAGGATGTGTCAGGCCTATCTCTTCTTGTCTGTTTAAAGAAACTCCTTCTCACCCCATTGCTGTCAGCCCTCATTTAACCTTTGTTTTTATAGGTTCTGCTGGATAGGGTGGTTTGCCAAGTGCGAGCTCTGGTTGTTCTGCCCACAAAGGAACTGGCACAACAGGTACTTAGCTCTTCACCTTTCTTGCTGAGCAGAACTGTGCTGAAAGAAGGGCTAATGCTGTAAATATTTGCTTGGCTGTTAAGGGAAGCAGGCTGAATACTCTGTCAGTGGAATTGTTCTTAATGCAAAGTATCAGTTTCACTGATTTTCTTGCAGCTAACAAAGTCCATTTCTTTACAGGTGAGTAAAGTGTTCAACATTTACACCGATGGGACGGGTCTGAAGGTTGTATTGATTACTGGCCAGAAATCTTTTGCAAAGGAGCAGGAAATGCTTGTCCAGAAAAAGTAGGTTAAGTGATCGTTTGTTAAGTTTTATAGAGATTGTGAACTGTAATCTCCGCAAGCAGAGGTCAAAATACAAACTGATGTACTGCATCATCATGTAGGAAGGATTTTTGGATAGTGGGTTTATGTGCTAGAGGCTGTTTTTGTTTTTTCCCAGGTGCCTCCTTCAGTTCTTGTTACGTTTTTAGAGTTGTAGGCTCTTCACTACCTGGGCAGAATGAAGCACTTGGTGCGTTCCCCCAGAAACAAATGACTTACTGGTTTCTGCTGCAGCTTTTCTTAACTGCTCTTTTCTGACTTGCAATGAAGAATGTTGCTTTCTGTTTAAACTGAGGTGGTGCAGTGGAGGGCAGGGTTTAGTGCCCGGTATTGCTTTTGTGTGCCGGTAAATTGGATGTTTGAATTGTATTACTTTTAAGTGAAGAAGCATTAGGGAAATCTTCAGGCCACCAAGGATCTTTGTTATATGCTTTACAGTGAGGGGAGAAACTTACTGATGAGCTGCTTGTTCTTGCAGAGTGACAGGCTACTGCAGCCTTGCTGATATTATTGTGGCTACACCAGGGAGGCTCGCAGATCACATCAGTAAGACCCCAGGGTTCAGCCTGACACAGCTTCGCTTCCTGGTGAGTCCACACACCTGCCATTTCAGTGCAGTGTCCCTTGGGTCTGTAATTCTTGCTTTGTTCTTGCATAGTGCATAAATATCTCTCTGTTGGAACTGTTGTATGTACTTGGTCTGTGCTTTAGACTGTCCAGGCAGCTGCCTTAAGATGAGAAGTTCTATTCCAGCTCGTGACACTTGCTTACCCTTGCAGACACAAACTTGGAATAAAGCTGTTCTGTTTAAAAAATAAAGTGGTTGTTTTTTTCAGGGTTAATTATCAGAATTTTGAGTTAATTCTACTGTATTGGAATCTGTACAGAGACATGGCTGCCATCTTAATTAGGGTTTGACAAGTTTTCTCTTAAATACAATCATGTCTTTGCAGAAGTGCAAATGAACTTGTATGTAGTTTGAGTATCCAGTTGGCTACTGAGCAACTGAAAGGAAAGCAAAATTCAGTTTTGGGATAGAAATGCATGCCTTCATTTGAGGAAAGATGGGCAAAGTAAGCATTTCTGTTGGCTAGAAGCTTCTTGGATTCATGCTCACTGTTATAGACTTAAATAATAAAAAAAAGCCACGTTCAAGGTAGTGTTTAGCAGGTAATGTATTTTGTCTGTGTGAATTCAGATCATAGACGAAGCTGACCGAATGATCGATGACATGCACCAGAACTGGCTGAACCAGGTTGTCAAAGCTGTGTTCCAAGCAGAAAATGAAGCTGGTTCGAATACACTTTTTCAGAGGACCAAACCAGGGCCTGTCACAGCAGCTAGGTAAGCTGCAAAATGCGTTTCTTTGAACTGTTTGCAAGGTTATTCAGAGAAATGGCTGCCAGACTGAGGCAGCTACTTCTTCAAAGCTTGTAAATGCAGGCACTGAACAGCTGATTTTAAGGGATGTCTTTTAGACTGAAATCTAAGTATTGTCTTCTTCAGGCGTTCCCTAACTATTCTAAAGCAGCATCAAATGAATACGCAAATACTGCAAGTCTCTGAATCATTCACACAGCAAACGGTAGCGTTGCTCTCTGGCAGACTTTGAAGGAAGATGCTGAACTGTGCATCTGCAGCTGCTCTTTCCAAATAGCATGGCAGAAGTGCATCAGAAAGTGAGATCATCAGTGGAGGAAGGAAGTGACTAGGATTGGGGCGGGGGTGACTGGGGTGCAGGGATGTGTGCCAAGGTAACAAATGAATGCTGTGCAGTTGAGTAGAGAATGCTGATCCAGTTCCATCTGTGAGCTCCACTGTTAAGCAAGAGTGGGAAAGATTCTACCAGCAGGGCCCAGAGCGGGAAAAGGGTGTCAAAAATTGTTAATGACTTCCCTCATAACATCATCTGAAAGCACACGTGGGGGAATTCCTTTGCCCTATCCTCAGAGTTCAGTTTCCATATGCTGTTTATTTCAGCTGCTGTTACCCTCAGATACCCTTACAGAAACTGCTGTTTTCAGCTACGCTGACCCAGGACCCAGAGAAGCTGCAGCAGTTGGGCTTGTTTCAGCCTCGCCTCTTCACATCTGTCTACTCTGAGAAAAAAGCGCTCAGAGATGGAACAGAGGCTGAACAAGATTCTGAAGAGAAGTACACACTCCCTGAGGGGCTGTCGGTATGATATTAATTCTCTTGCATCCATGAAAGTAACCTATTTGGTAGCTGATAGAAAAAAAGGTGTTTGAATAAGTTAGACTTCGAGATTAGTTTAACTCTGGGATATCTAGTGATGTTTGTGGCTTACAAACAAATACACCTTTCCTTCAATGCCTTGTATTACAGAGATGCTGAAAGAAAGTGGCTTTGGGAGTTTTTTTTCACTCAAAGAGCTCTGCCTTCACTCATCTGTTTTCCCATTACTGATTGTTTGGTCAGGACTGGAATTCTTTAAAATTAAGCTCTTTGTACCAAATTAAGTTTGCTTGCAGAAGGGAGTGGAGATAAGTAGTGATGTAGCACTTCTCAACTGTCCATCTCAAGTTATGTATTTTACATATGTATGTATAGCATGCGTTTTGAGGCATGTGAGTACAGATCAGTATGTAGACAAGAAGATGGCGCGTGCTGGTTCTTGCCACGGGGAAGTCAGAGCACTAGAAAAAACATAAGTCTCCTGCCTCTGCCTTGTGCTGTGTTGCTGTGACTTGTTCCAAATAGGGGGTGGCACTGTGGGATCTGGTTTTGTTGCTGTTAGATGCAAAACATGCAAACCTATGTACGTTATGGACAAGTAGTAAGTTTCAGGGAAGATAGTCTTAGCAAGAAGTAATTTGTCTCTGAACTTCTTCCCTGATGACTGCAGCAAAGTTATGTGCCTTGTGACCTGAATTCCAAGCCATTGCTCCTCTTGCACTTCATGCTGACAAAGAAGTTCACCCGTGTGTTGTGTTTTACCAACTCCAGAGAGGCTTCTCACAGGTGAGTATATTCATGAGATCAGTTGGCAGGTGGCTGCCTTGGTGGTGTTACAGAGTTAAGCAGTGAAGTGCTGGTTTCTATCCCATCCACCTGCAGATTGTTCCTGCTTGTTCAGGCTTTTGGTGGTATCACTGTGGCTGAATTTTCTTCTCGCTTACCTCCAAATGAGAGACAAAGAACCATGAAGGAATTTGAACAAGGGAAGATACAACTGTGAGTATCTTAAATGAGTTTCCTGTAAGTCATAGGACACATACTAATTCTAATGTGTAAAACTAAGAGGATATTTAAACAGGGCTCAGATGGTTTGTAACCTCTGGTGCGCTGGCAGCTGTCTGGCTCAGTGTTGCATGCTTGGCGAACTTGGAAATGCTCTGTAGCTTTTCATATATAACTGTAGTGGCAGTTGGAACAGACAGCTAATGCCAGTTATACTGTGTGACTTCCAATGCTGCTTTAATGCTTAGAGCTCAGAAGTTAACCCAGTTTTAACAGATTAGCAGTAGTTGTGCTGTGTTCAGCTGCTTTGTGTGTGTTTGTGTAATGGCAGAGATGTTACCTGAAAGCAACTGTACCTACATTTAAATCCAGGTTAATCAGCACAGATGCCACTGCTCGAGGGATTGACATTAAAGGAGTGAACTGTGTGATAAACTATGACGCACCTCAGTTCATCAGGACATACATCCACCGGTAAGAGAAGCAGGAACAAAAGGAAGGTGTTTGAGCTTGGTGTTCTCTGAAACACTTCGCATAAGCAACATGCACTCAGAAAAATCCAGAGCTGAAACTCCTTTTAACTTCAATATAGAACTAGCTTGTTAAATCGGAAGCTAATTCGTGGCATAATGAGAGCAATGTAGGATTAAAACAGAAATCTGGCACCCTGTTATATAAAATGTATTCTACAGGAGCTAGAAGCACTGTCCTGGAGAGCATCAAGTTGGGTTTCCAGGTGCTCAGAACACTGCAGAGGCTCAGCAGCTGTAAATGGACTCAAAATGTTCATCCTTTGTAACACATGGCACCGTTAAACATAAAAATCCAGACTTTCTCCTAAGTCTGGAGAGTTTCGCAGTCAGGCTCATGAAGCTGATAATGGCAGTGACTAATGCATGACTGAACTGACTTGATGTTCCTTCTTCTGATTTCAGTGTTGGAAGAACAGCTCGTGCAGGAAAAGCAGGCTTAGCTTTCAGCATGGTCCTCAGAATCCAGGTATGTCATTGGTATCAGATTCATTTGAAATGGAAATGTGGAGGACTGCAAGGAGCAGAAAGTTCACGTTACTTTTTACCTTCTCCAGCCAGCTGTGTTTTGTACTTGGAAAATCTTTATTCCGTGACTAGGCAGCAAATCCCCAGATGTGCTCGTTTTGCAGCTGAGACGCAGCAGGATGCCCCTTGTGAAGGGGAGGCACTCACTTCTTTTTCTACTGTGTCTTTTATTGTGCAGGAACGCAGGTTTCTGCGGATGCTGAAGGATGCCGGCATTCCAGACATAAAGCAGCACTCGGTCAAGGGCAGGTTGTTAAAGCCGTTGGTGCAGCAATACGAGGAGGCTCTGTCTAAACTTGAGAGGACAGTCAAGGTAGTTAAAGGCCACATTGGTGGACAAGGGAACTGTAACAAATACTTTTGTGCTGTATGATTTAAGCAAATGTTCTGCTCCCTTCTTCGAGGACTCTCGATAAGCATTTGTCCTTGAAAAATAACAATTTTGAGTTGCAGATAAGGAATGTAAGGGGCAGGGCAGTACAGAACAGATCGTGATACTGTTACATTGCTGCTCTTCTGTATGACCTGGGGCAGGAGCATTTCCACTCACCTTCTCAACTTTAATTTTGAACAGGTCGAGCGAGCACAGAAACGAGTCTGAATGAATGCAAGTAGAGCTGGCTGTTTCCTGGCACTGAAGATGCCCAGCACAGTAACAAGGAGATGCGGTTCCTCAGCTTGGTGGTCATCTCCTCAAGCTTATCTCGTCTAAAGTCAGCTATTACAGTCCTCATTCAAGGACACAGGAAACAGGGTTATTTTACTGGCTTTCAAGAAGCAAATGCAGTTGCTTTTGAAGAGAATTTTGCATCATTACCCGACTTACATATGTAAAACTACCACCAGTGAACAGGAGAGCCATGTCCAGTTCTCGGTCGTGGGCCCGATGGAGCTGCTGGTCACCAGATGTGTGGGTCGTGCCCTTTTTGACACTGAAATGGGACAACTCGGTTGTGCCATGTTGTGCAAGGAGCTGTGTGCTCATGAGGAATGCGTGCAGTGCCTGGAGCAGGATGGCCATTCAAAGAGCTGTTCTAGGTCGAATGAACTGCAGCTTTTAAATAAATTGACATGTATGTTTTAAGAAGGTTTTATATAAACTATTTTAAAGCTTCTGGAATGCAGAGGTGATGACAGTGGATTTGTGGTTGCCCCGCTCTGTCTTTTAGTTATTTCCCTGCCTGCGTTGTTTCCTTCCCTTCTGTACAAGGGGTAGCAGCAGCTGTGCAAAGTGTTACTGTTAACGCAGACTAAAACACCTCCTGTGCACTGTGAACTTTAAAGCCTTAACTCTGTTTACCACTGGTATTTTCTGCTGTCCCTGTGGTTGTAGCCTCCACTTGCCCTTGGAGACCTGCAGGAAGAGACCCAGCTCTGGCTTATTATGTTTTGTACAGCAGTATAAATGTACACCATCGTTGGTAATACATCGATGGAGGAAAAATAAAAGGGATGGAGCTAGAAAGCTTGGAGGTGTGAAAGTCAGGAAAGGTGTTTGCGTGCTGTAAGCACAGCAGGAGCAACATGTGGTTGTCGCAGCAGCAGACACAGCAGCAGTCTTCTTGCTGTTTGGTTGCTGTATGTCTGTCAAGTTGGTTCTGCTTAGTGATGGAGTCGGTGTGTACAACCTCCCTACAACAGAGCTGCGGGCACAGTATCCCATTAGCCACCTGCCTTCATTTCTTATCATTAAGTGATTAAGGGCGGTGATTAAGCCAACCAAGTCCTAATGGCACGTGGCAGAACTTCGCCCTGTGGGTCCTGGGTTGCGGCTTTTCCCATCGCCTTCGGTTCGGTTCCGGCGGAGCCGGGTGGGGACGGGGCGGGAGCTCCGGGTCCGCCTCCGTGGTGCTGCTCCGCCCCTGCCCGGCGTCTGCGGGACGGGACGGGAGCGAGGCAGCGGCGGCGGCAGCATGGGGCTGGAGCTGTACCTGGATCTGCTCTCGCAGCCCTGCCGGGCGGTCTACATCTTCGCCCGGTGCAACAACATCCCGTTCGAGTTCAAACGGGTGGAGCTGATGAAGGGTGAGCGGGGATGGGAAGGGGCCGCTGCCCCCGGATAGCAGCGGGCGGGGGATTCCTGTCCCTTAAGGAAACTCCGGTTCTTACGGGGCAGTGCTGGTGCCCGCGTTCCCCCCCTCGTGCTGTGGTTCTGCAGAGCTCTGTGCGAGCTCTGAAAACAGCCCAACCCCATCAGAAAATGGGGGACGGGAAAAAAGAGCCGTTGTTCCGAGAAGTAACGCTCCTGGGGTGTGCCGGCGCTGCGGCCGCGCTTCAGTTGCTAAAAGGAGATGAGAAGTGCATCCATCAACGGGGACAAACCCAGCGTGGGGTTCGCCCCTTCTAAGTGTCCTCCTCCAGGAGCTCCGTGCTGCGCTATGCGGTGCCTGGCAGCACAGCGCGATCCTCCCCTGGGCGTTGCAGTGGGGCACAGTGTGAAGCCGTACTGACAGCACTGGGAGATGGTGAAGGCGGCGGAGGGTGAAGCGCAGCAGCCAGAATCGGAAAGCTGAGGGCTGCGGAAGGGAGAAGGGCTTTTGTTTGTTCTAAAAGCAACTGACAGCGGGTAGGAACCCGCCAGAGAGGTATCGTGTGTTTTCACCAGAGGACGTCTGGAGATCTTTATCTCCTTTCTTTGCTGGTAAAAACCGCCTTTCAGCCTTTCCAGAGCTCTGTTGTGAAATGCAGTGAATGTGTTGGGCTTAAAAACAATGCAAGATGTGCAAGATGAGAAGGTTTCCGAGGCTCAAACTGATAGAGAAACAAGAGAGGCTCCAGTTTGTTATTAGAAAAACCTCTGGGTGTTGTGGTTTCTTCTCTGGGTGTTCCCCTTCATGCCTTGGCTGCTCACTGAATGCACTTGATGCTGCTTTCCTCTTTATGACCTATCTGAATAGGAGCTGATTGCAGCGGGGGTAAAAGCCCATACAGTGTCCTTTCCCTTCTCGCCAATGAGTGGTTGTGGTGAGATGTTGATCCAAACAAAAAGAGGCTGGCAGGCAAGCAGTGAGAGCATGAAGGGGAATGGAAAAACTGAAAGAGAATTACTCACAAATTGGTTTTGCCAAGTTCTGGGAAAACAAGCCTTTTCCAGAGCATCTCCTGGGGCACAAAGATTCCCAGGTGACTCACACAGCAGGGCATGACAGGGAGTAAGGCACTGGAGTGATGCACAGACAGAGATGCACGT